>NW_006921658.1:10707415-10710352 GCF_000298275.1 Orycteropus afer afer
GTTTCTTTGCTATTCATAAGGTTTTCCCTGGCCAATTCTTTCAGAAGTGGACAGCCTCTGCCTTCTTCCTAGTCTGTCTCAGTCTATAATCTGGGCTGTTACCTATGCACCAGGTGCATCTCACTGGGTTTTAAACACCAGAGGCTCAGCCTCAAAACTCACGTCTACATGTCACCACAGTAGGACAAATGGACAGACAAGTTTGTCCTGCTGTTGGAGACCTCTCGTATCACCCCCACCTGGGTCCCTGTGGCTGACTGGTGGATACTATGCCACCAGTATTTCAAATACCAGCAGGGTCACCCATGGTGGACAGGTTTCAGTGATGCTTCCAGTCTAAGACAGACTCAGAAGAAGAAAGGAGCCATACACTTCTCAAAGAATTGTCCAGTGAAAAACTTAAGAATAGTAGTGAAACAATGTCTGATATATTACTGGAAAACCTTTCTAATAGCCCTGAAACACTGTCCAGTATAATGCTGAAAGATGAGCCCCTCAGGTTGGAAGGCACTCAAAATACGACTGAGGAAAAGCTGTCTTCTCAGAATATGTTGTTATTGTCAGGTGCTGTCAAGTCGTCTTCAACTCATAGCAACTCCAGGCACAGCAGAACGAAATACTGCCCAGTCCCATGCCAGCACCATGATCCTTGCTATACTTGAGCCCATTGCCACAGCCACTGTGTCAATCCATCTCCTTCAGGGCCTTCCCTTCTTTCGTCACACTTCTTCCAGGACAGATTTGTTGATTCTTCTGGCATTTCATGGTACTTTCAGCATTCTTCACCAACACCACAACTCAAAAGCAACAAATCTTCTTCGGTCTTCCTTATTCATTGTCCAGCTCTCACAAGCATATGAGGTGAATGAAAATACCAAGGCTTGTGTCAGATGCACCTTAGTCCTCAAGGAGATGTCTTTGCTCTTCAGCACTTGAAAGAGGTCCTTTGAAGCTGATTTGCCCAGTGCTATATGTCATTTGATGTCCTGACTACTGCTTCCATTGGCATGGATTGTACAACTAAGCAATATGAAGGCTTTGACAATTTCAATCTTTTCTCCATTTATCAGGATGATGCTTTTTTTTTAACCGCCTGTTTTACATTCAACATTACGTGTATATTTAGTTTCACTCCCCATTTACCACTTCCAACCCTAACCCAGTCTCCTCCCCTCCCTAACCTGTAACCCTCCCCCTGTGCCCCTCATATTTATGTACTCCTGTTTGTCCTGCATTTCCTCAATTTGAATGTTGGTCCTCTGGTGCCCCGTGGTCTATTGCTGTAAGGGATGTATTACCATAGCAAATGTAGGTGCACCATCCTGGGTTGAGTGGTCTGCGTGTACATCTCATTAACTATTCGGCTGAGAGTCAGCACCTGGGAGTGAGTTTTATTCCAGGCACAGAATGTATTCCAGAGCCATAGTACTGTGGGTGTCAAGAGACTGCATGCGACCAATAATTCTGGTCATTATTGAGTTTTTGGATTTTGTTCCACGTTTTTCCTCCCACTCTATCCAGGATCTCCAGATTTGATCCTTTCCTGAGTGGTTGGCATTGGTAGCCAGGCACCATCTAGTTCTGGTCTCGAGGACCATCCTGTCCTAGGGTTAATTGCTTCCAAATGCCCTTGTTTTTTTGCCCTTCGCTTCCTACGCTAGGAGACTGTTAGCTGCATATTAGATGGCCACTTGAAATCTTTAAGACCCCAGTCGCTACTCACCAATGTAGGATGTGGAACAAGGCTTTTATGTATTTTCTTGTGCCAATAGAGTCCGGTGCCCCCCAGTACTATGGTCCTGAGATGGTAGATCTATTGGATTTCTCTTCCATAGTGTCTGGTTGTCTGTGAGGGATTACTCTATGTCTGTCTTCTATTGTTTCTGTAAGAATTGCAGGTAGTTTGTATCACTGGTGTCTGTGCAAGACTAGCCTCAGCTGAATCTATCCTTGGTCTAGAGTATACTTCTGTTCACTGACCCCCATCTGATCCTGTCAGGTATTTATGTGTTTGTCTGTAGCCTGGTGCTTGGTGTTGATGGCAATGCAGTATTGTGGACACATTGGTTGATATTACTATCTGTCGTCTATCCCTTATGTGCACAATTCAGTGTCCTCCCATTTCCTAATGTTATCATGGTGGTCACAGATCCTTTCCATACGTATATCCCTCCCCCTACCCTCATCAGCATGTAGGCCCCAACTAGGTCAAAATTAATCCTTCCTCTTCCCTCCCCATTCCAGTAACCTACAAAATTAATTCCCTTTCCAAAGCAAACTCTTCTTTGTCTTTTTACAGTAATGGGCTCATACAGTACTTGTCTTTCTGTGATTGACTTATTTCGCTCAGCATAATGTACTCCAGGTTCATCCACATTGTGAGATGATTCACATATCCCTCATTGTTCTTTAATGTAGCATAGTATTCCATTGTGCACGTGTACCACAATTTGGTTATCCACTCATCCGTTGATGGGAATTTAGATTGTTTCTATCTCTTTGCTGTAGTGAATTGTGTTGCAATGAACATAGGTGTACATATATCTGTTCATGCACTATCTCTCACTTCTTTAGGAGATATTCCCAGTAATGGAACTGCTGGGTCAAATGGTACTTCTATTCTCAGTTTTTTAAGGAAACGCCATACCATTTGCCACAATGGTTTTACAATCCCACCAGCACTGCACAAGCGTTCCAATCTCTCTGCAACCTTGCCAGCATTTGTTATTTTCTGACCTGTTGAATTTTGCTATTATTGCTGGGGTGAGATGATATCTCATTGTTGTTTTGATTTGCATCTCTCTGTAGCATAGTGGCTAAGGCACTTGACTGCTCACCAGATGGCTGGCGGTTCAAACCCATCAGCCACTCCTTGGAAGGAAGGTTGGGCAATCCTACTTCCGTAGTGATACTGCCTCGGAAACCCAAGGAGGGGTC
>NW_006921658.1:10710452-10714258 GCF_000298275.1 Orycteropus afer afer
GGGCTGACTCGACAGCACATAACAACAACAACAACAACAATAATTAATGATCGTAAGCAATTTCTCATGTGTTTTTTGGCTGTCTGTATATCTTCTTTAGTGAAGCATCTGTTCAAGTCTTTTGCCCATCTTTGAATTGGGTTATTTGTCTTTTTCGTGTTGAGGTGTTGAAGTTTTCTATAGATTTTGCATATAAGTCCTTTATCAGATATGTCATAGGCAAATATTTTCTCCCAATCTGTAGGTTCTCTTTTTACCCTTTTGTTGAAGTCTTTCTATGTGCATAAGAATTTAATTTTTAAAAGGTCCCAATCATCTAGCTTCTCTTCTATCTCCTGCACATTCTGGGTTATGCTTGATAGTCTATTTATGCCATAAATTAGGGCTCCCGGATTTGCCCCTATTTTATCTTTGATTAATTTTATAGTTTTGGGTTTTACATTTAAGTTTTTGATCCAGCTTCAGTTTGTACATGGGGTGAGGTATGGGTCTTGTTTCATTTTCCTCCAAGAGGATATCTATCCAGTTTTGCCAGCACCATTTGTTAAAGACGCTATCTCTTTCCCATTTAATGGGTTTTGGACCTTTGTCAAAGATTAGTTGTCCATAGATGGATGGGTCTATATCTGGACTTTCGATTCTGTTCCATTGGTCTATCGGTCTATCATTGTACCAATACCATGCTGTTTTGACTGCTGTGGCTGTACAGTAGTTCTTAAGATCTGGGAGTGTGAGACCTCTCATTTTGTTTTTCTTCTTGAGAAGTGCTCTGCTTATTCGAGGTCTCTTTCGTTTCCATATGAAATTAGTCATTAGTTTTTCCATGTCATTAAAAATTTCTGTTGGAATCTGGATCAGGATTGTGTTAAATGTGTAAATTGCTTTACGTAGTACTGATATTTTCACAATATTCAGTCTACCTATCCATGAACAAGGTAGGTTATTCCATTTATGTAGTACCCTTGTTGTCTCTTGTAGCAGTGTTTTATAATTTCCTTTGTATAGGTCTTTTGTGTCTCTGGTGAAGTTTATTCCTAGATATTTTATCTTTCTAGTAGCTATTATGAATGGAATTATTTCCCGTATTTCTTTATCAGGGGACTCTTTGTAGTTGTAGAGGAATCCAACTGATTTTTGTATGTTGACCTTGTACCCTACCACTTTGCTGAACCTCTCTGTTAGTTCCAGTAGTTTTTGTTTTGTTTTGTTTTGTTTTTTTTATGGAGTCCCTTGGGCTTTCTATGTACAGGATCATATCATCCACAAATAGAGATAGTTTTTGTTCCTCTTGGCCAATTTGTATGCCTTTTATGCCCAAGACCCCTAGGGCCAGGAAAGGGAGGGACTAGGAGCTGCCACGGAGACCTCAAGAGAGGCAGTATATCCAGGTTAAAAGGGTCGGGAGGCAAGGCTAGGCCACAAATAGAGATAGTTTCAGTGCCCCTTGGACAATTTGTATGTCTTTTATGTCCAAGACCCCTAGAGCCAGGAAAGGAAGGGACCAGGAGCAACCTTGGGGACCACAGAGTGGGAGGTTTCAGGTAGGAACTAGGTAAGAGGAGGGTGCAGAGATTTCCAACAGCTAAGGGAGACAAACTTGTCTGTCAGTTTGTCATCCTGTGAGGCTTGTACATTGCTGTGAGGCTTGAGGTTGTGCCACTGGTGTTTCAGTGCCAGCAGAGCGGCACATGGTGCACAGGTTTCAACACTACTTACACACTAAGACAGACTAGGAAGAAGGAGGAGACCATCCACCTGTCAAAAATTGGCCAGGGAAAACTTTATGAATTGCAGAGAAACACTGTATGATACATTACTGTGCAACTTTGTGAATAGCTTGGAAACATTGTCTGACACAGTGCAGGAAGACTAGCCCCTGGGGTTGGAAGACACTCAAAATAGGACTGGGAAAGAACTACCTCATTAGAGTAGAACCAAGTTCAATGATATGGATAAAGTAAGTCTTTCAGGACCTCCATGTGCTGACATGGCACAAGTCAAATTGAGAAGAAACAGCTGCAAACATCCATTAATAATTGGAACATGGAATGTACGAAATATGAATCTAGGAAAATTGGAAGTTTTCAAAAATGAAATGGAACACATAAAGATTGATATCCTAGGCATTAGTGAGCTGAAATGGACCAGTCTGGGCCATTTTGAATAAGACAACTATATGATCTACTATGTCGGGAATGAAAAATTGAAGAGGAATGGCGTGGCATTCATCATCACAAAAGATGTTTCAAGATCTTTCCTGAAGTACAATGCTGTCAGTGATAGGATAACATCCATATGCCTAAAAGGAAGACCAGTTAATATGATTATTATTCAAACTTATGAATTTATGCACCAACAACCAAAGCAAAAGATGAGGAAATTGAAGATTTTTATCAATTTCTGCAGTCTGAAATTGACCAAACATGCAATCAAGATATGTTTCTTATCACTGGTGACTGGAGTGCAAAAGATGAAAACAAAGAAGAATCACCAGTAGTTGAAAAATTTGGCCTTGGTGACAGAAATAATGCTGGCAATTGCATGATAGAATTTCCAAGACCAATGACTTATTCATTGCACATACTCTTTTTCAAGAACACAAACGGTGGCTATACATGTGGACGGAGTACACAGGAATCAGATTGACTACATCTGTGGCAAGAGGCGATGGAAAAGCTCAATATCTTCAGCCAAAAGAAGGACAGGAACTGATTGTGGAACAGACCATCAACTGCTCATATGCAATTTCAACCTGAAGTTGAAGACAATTAAAACAAGTCCATGAGTGTCCAAAATATGATCTTGAATATAGTCCTCCTGAATTTAGAGACCATCTAAAGAATAGGTTTGATGCATTGAACACCAATGACTGAAAACCAGAAGAATTGTGGGATGACATCAAGAGTATCATCAATGAAGAAAGCAAGAGGTCATTAAAAATATGAGAAAAAAAGAAAAGGCCAAAATGGATGTCAGAAGAGATTCTGTAACTTCCCCTTGAGAGAAGAATAGCTAAAGCAAATGGAAGAAATGATAAGATAAAAGAGCTGAACAGATTTCAAAGAGCAGCCAATTACTATAATGAAATGTGCAAAGACCTGGAGTTGGAAAACCAAAAGGGAAGGACATGCTCGGCATTTCTCAAGCTGAAAGAACTGAGGAAGAAATTTAAGCCTTGAGTTGCAATACTGAAAGATTCTATGGGCAAAATATTGAATGATGCAGGAAGCATCAAAAGAAGATGGAAATAATACACAGAGTCACTGTACCAACAAGAATTAGTCGACCTTCATCCATTTCAGGAGGTGGCATATGTTCAAGAACCAATTGTATTGAGGGAAGAGGTCAAAGGTGCACTGAGGAAACTGGTGAGGAACAAGGCTCCAGGAAGATGGAATATTCATTGAGATGTTTCAACATACAGATGCCCTGCTGGAGGCACTCACTCAGTTATGCCAAGATATTTGGAAGACAGCTACCTGGCCAACTGACTGGAAGAGATCCATATTTGTACCCATTCCTAAGAAAGGTGATCCCACAGAATGTGATTTTATCAGACAGTATCATTAATATCGCATGCAAGTAAGATCTTACTGAAGATAATTCAAAAACGGTTGCAGCATTATATTGACAGAAAACTTCCAGATGTGCAGTCTGGATTCAGAAGAGGACATGGAACAAAGGATTTCATTGCTGATGTCAGATGGATCTTGGCTCAAAGTAAAGAATACCAGAAAGATGTTTACTTGTGTTTTATTGACTATGCAAAGGCATTTGATTGTGTGGATCATAACAAATTGTGGATA
>NW_006921658.1:10714958-10716589 GCF_000298275.1 Orycteropus afer afer
GAGCAAAGATGTCTCCTTGAGGACTAAGAGGCACCTGACACAAGCCATGGTATTTTCAATCGCCTCATATTCATGTGAGAGCTGGACAATGAATAAGGAGGACTAAAGAAGAGATGATGCTTTTCAGCTGTAGTGTTAGCAAAGAATGCTGACAGTACCGTGGACTGCTAAAAGAACTAACTGGTCTGTCCTGGAGGAAGTGCAGCCAGAATGCTCCTGGGGGGCGAGAATGGCCAGACTTCATCTCACATACTTCCGTCATGTTGTCAGAAGGGACTACTCTCTGGAGAAGGATGTCACACTTGGTAAGGTGGTGGGTTGATGAAAGAGGAGAAGGTCTCAATGAGGTGGATTGACAAGATGGTGGTGGTGATGTGCAAGTGTAGCAAGAATCGTGGTGCTAGCTCAGGACCGGGCAGTGTTTGGATCAACAACAACAAATGCCTTTTATTTCTCTTTCTTGCTTTATTGCCCTGTCCAGAACTTCCAATACAATGTTACATAAAAGTGGTGATAGAGGGATCCCTGTCTGGTTCCCGTTCATAAGGGGAACACATTGAGTCTTTCTCTACTAATAATGATGTTGGCCATTGGCTTTGCATATATACCCTTTATTATGTTGAGGAATTTCCTTTCCATCACTATTTTGCTGAGTGTTCTGAACAGGAATGGATGTTACATTTTATCAAATGCCTTTTCTACATCAATTGACATAATCATATGGTTCTCTTCTCTTGTTTTATTTATGTGGTGGATTACATTTATTGTTTTTTCTAATGTTGAACCACCCTTGTAAACTTGGTATGAATCTCACTTGTTCCAGGTATATTAATTTTTTGATATTTTGTTGGATTCTGTTGGCCAGGACTTTGTTAAAAATTTTTGCATCTATGTTCATATGGGATATTGGTCTGTAATTCTCCTTCTTAGTGGTGTCTTTCCCTGGTTTTGGTATTAGTGTTATGCTTGTTTCATAAAATGAGTTCAGGAGTATTCCATCTTTTTCCATGCTCTAGAATAGCTTGAGTAGTATAGGTGTCAACTCTTCACTGAATATGTGATAAAATTCTCCAGTGAAGCCATCAGGGCCAGGACTTTTCTTTGTGGGAAGTTTCTTTTTATGACCTGTTCAATTTCTTCTTTTGTTACAGGTCTTTTCAAGTTTTCAATCTCTGAGTGGGATAGTTTGGGTAGGTCTTGTGATTCTAGAAACTTGTACATCTCTTCTAGGTTCTCAAATCTGTTGGAGTACAGTTTTTCATAATATTCTGTCACTATCTATTTTATTTCTGTTGTGATGACACACTATTTGTTTACAATTCTTGTGATTTGGATCGTCACTTTCTTTTCTTTTCTTAGATCTGCCAATGGTTTATCGATTTTATTAATCATTACAAAGAACCAGCTTTTTGTTTTGCTGATTTTCTCTGTGGTTTATTTGTTTTCTGTTTCATTTATTTCTGTTCTTATCTTTATTATTTCCTTACTTCTAGAAACTGTCAGCAGTAAGCCACGGGGATCCAGGTGAGGAGAGGGAACCCAGGCACGCCCAAAGCAGCAGGGTGGAAGAGTGGGAGAAAGGGGATTAAAAGGCCCAGGAACCAGGACAGAGGAGCAGTCAGCCACAGGGA
>NW_006921658.1:10719044-10748891 GCF_000298275.1 Orycteropus afer afer
TACTGATGAAGGTTGAGTAATACAGTCTGCAGTATGGATTATGTCTCAGTATAAAGAAAACAAAAATTCTCACAACTGTACCAATGAGCAGCATCACAATAAATGGAGAGAAGATTGAGGTTGTCAAAGAATTCATGTTGCTTGGTTCTACAACTGATGTCAATGGAAGCAGCAGTCAGTACATTAGATGATGTGTAGCCTTGGGAAGGTCAACCACGAAGGAACTGTTTCAAGTGCTGACGAGCAAGGATGGCTCCTTGAAGACTAAGGTGCACCTGACACAAGCCATGATATTTCCAATCGCCTCATATGCATGTGAGAGCTGGAAAATGAAGAAGGAAGATCGAAGAAGAGTTGATGCTTTTGAGTTGTGGTGCTGGTGGAGAATGCTGAAAGTACCATGGACTGCTGAAAGAACTAACAGATCTGTCCTGAAGGAAGTGCACCCGAAATGCTCCTTGAAAGAGAATGGCCACACTTCATCTCACCTACTTTAGTCATGTTGTCAGAAGGGACCATTCCCTAGAGAAGGATGTCATGCTTCGTAGGGTGGAGGGTCGACGAAAGAGGGGAAGGCCTTCAACGAGATGGATTGACACAGTGGCTGCGATGATGGGCTCAAGTACAGTAGGGATCATGGAGCTAGCGCCTGATCGGGCAGTGTTTTGTTCTGCTGTGCATGGGGTCGTTATGAGTCAGAAACAACTTGACGGCACCTAACAACAACAACAGATACTGTAGGATTCTTTCGTTGTTCTATTTCCAGTTGTTGGAGTAAATGAGTTAGAGTGTTACTTTTTTTCCTTTCCTCTTTTCTGATGTATGCATTTATTGCTATAAACTGTCCTCTGAGTACTGCTTTCACTGTGTCCCATAGGTTTTGGTATGAAGTGTCTTCATTCTCATTTGTTTCTAGGAATTTTTTTTATTTCAGTTTTTATTTGTTCTATTACCCAGTAGTTTATGAGCAGTGAGTTGTTCAGTTTCCATGTTTGATGTTTTTTCCTTGCTCTTCCTATTATTCATTTCTAATTTCATAGCATTGTGGTCTGAGAAGAGGCTTTGTAGTTTTTAAATGCTTTTGAATTTATCAAGGCTTGTTCTGTGTCCTAGCATATGGTCTATTCTTGAGACGGATCCATGTGCACTGGAGAAGAATGTGAATTGTCCTTTTGCTCTGTATATGTCTATGAAGTCGAGTTGGTTGATTGTATTGTTGAGTTGTTCTGTATCTTTGTTGAGTTTTTTTCTAGTCTATCTGTCTCTCTTTGAAAGTGGTATGTTAAAGTTTCCTACGACTATTGTAGAGTTGTCTGTTGTCCCTTTTAATTCAGTTAATATTTGCTTCACGTATTTTGGAGCATTTTCATTGGGTGCATAAATATTTATTATTGTAACATCTTCTTTGTCAGTTGACCCTTTCAGCATCATATAATGTCCTTCTTTGTCTCTTATGATGTTTTTCACCTTAAAGTCTATTTTATCAGAAATTAATATTGTCACTCCTGCTCTTTTTTGGTTTCCATTGACTTGGTATATTTTTTTCCATCCCTTAACTCTTAATTTCTTTCTTTCTTTGCGTCTAAGGTGGATCTCTTGTAGGCAGCATATTGATGAGTCTTCTTTTCTTATCCAGTCTGCCACTCTCTTTCTCTTGATAGGTGCATTTAGTCCATTCACATTGAGTGTAATTAGTGATAGGTATGAATTGATTGCTATCACTCTATTGTGCTTTTTTTCATGTTGTTGGTGTTTCCTTGATCCATATACGTTTCTGTGCTGAGTTTGGTTTGTTGGCTAATGCCTTCTCCCTTTTTCTTCTTTATTGTTGGTTTTGTGCTTATTAAACCCATATGTTTTCCTTCCTTCTGGATTTGCTTAGGAGAATTGTTAATTTTCTCTGTGGTTACCTTGGAGTATATTCTTGTCTGTGCATTTTTAGAACAGTGTATACTGTGAAGCCATTGTCCTGTTTTCCACTCCATTTGGAAGTTTGTACGTAGAAGTTTTATTCCCTCTGAATAGGTAAGTTGCTGTTTTTGTGTGCTAATTGACTTCCTTGGTTTTTAGTGCACAGTGTTTTATGGTCTTATTTTGAGTTTCTATTTCTGATTTGGTTTTAGTGTTGATGTCATGTATCCTGATTTTGTTAACCTCTGTTGTGGTTCTCTATTGGAAGGACTTCTTTAAGCATTTCTTGTAGGGTTGGTCTGGTTTTCACAAAATCCCTTAATTTCTGTTTGTCTAAGAATGCCTTGATTTTGCCCTCATATTTGATGGAAAATTTAGCTAGATAAGATTCTTGGTTGGAAGTTCTTTTCCTTCACTGTTTTATATATGCCGTCCCATTGCCTTCTTGCCTGCCTGGTTTCTGCTGAGTAATCAGAGCTGAGCCTAACTGTTTGATTATTATAAGTAATATTTCTTTGTCCCAGGCAGCTCTCAAAATTTTTTCTTTATCTTTGGTTTGGGGAAGTTTGATTACAATATGCCTCGATGTTTTTCTCTTGGGATCTATCTTGTGTGGGGTTCTATGAGCTTCTTGCACAAATATCTTTTCTTCTTTCATGATATGGGGGAAGTTTTCTGTTAGCAGGTCTTCCACAATTTTCTTGGGTTTTTTTTTTTTTTTTTTTTTTTTTTTTTTTGTTTGTTTGTTTGTTTGTTTCCCACCGCTTCTTGTTCTGGAATTCCAATGAGTCTTATGTGGTGTCTTTTCATGTTACCCATATAATTCTTAGGTTCTCTTCATTACTCTTAAATCTTTGTTCTGATTTTTCTTCATACAGGCTGGTGTCCAGGGATTTGTCTTCTAGTTGGGATATGTATTCTTCAGTTATAACCTACTGTTTTGTGTTTCTACTATGTTGTACAGTTCTGTAATTTGGGTATTCATCTTCTGGATTTCTAACTGCTATTTTTGTATGAGTTCTGATTGTGCATTAATCTTGTTATTTCATTCTTGAATAATTTTCCTGAATTCTTCCAGGGAACTGTCTGTGTTCTCCTTGCTTCTCTTTGGGGTTTCCTTAGGCTCTTGTAAAGCTCTATAAACGTATCTTCTAAATTCCTTCTCAGACAATTCTATTGCTTCCTCTTCCTCCATGTTTAATGAAACCTTTTTTTGTGGTTTTGCTTCTAATGCCTTGTTCTGTTTTTTTGTTTGTTTGTTTGTTTGTTTGTTTGTTTGATTTGAGGTTGCCTGTTCTTTCCTAGACATTTTGAGATTGTCTTTAACTGTTGGTTATGTATTGATTTGTTTTGTCTTGGTTTTATGGTTTAATATTTGGCAAAGGTGAACCTTGTGTGTTTTATTTTTTTAGTTATTAATTCAGGTGTGCTGGGTTGCTCTGCAGTTTTCTTTGTGATGGTGGAATCACTGTGTGGAATGTGGATGTGGGTTTCTGTTTGTCATAAAGAGGAGTTAGAGTTCAAATTGGGAGGTATTATGGTGGTTGACTGTGGTTTCTTCTATTGGATGAGTGATGCTATTGGCGGAGAAGGTGGAAGCAGGAGAGTGGAAGAAGGGAAGTTTCCCATTGTTGGGGTGGTTTCTAGGGCTTTGAGTGGGCTGCTAATGATGAGGTTGTACTGTTATTCACAGGCTTGCAGCTCAATTTCAGCAAAGACTCCAAGTGTTAGGGCTTCACCACCTTCCACCAGGCTCAGACACAACAAAAACCCCACTCCCAAGGCCCCTTGGCACCAAAAAGCCAACCCAAGACAACTGCCCAGCTCTGCAGTCCACCATGGGGGTTCCTTTCTCTGGGCCTGCCCACCCATGGCACTGGCCCAACAGGCACAGACTGTGATCCACCACAGAAGCTTCTCTGTGGGTCTGCCCACTCGCAGCGCCAAAGATCTGCCTGGTTTCAGCAGCACTGGAGTCAGGAGAGTGCCTGCTAGTAATCTGTGGTCCCAATATCACTGATAAAGTCAAGTACAGGACACTAAGCTGACCCAAGCCTGATTGGTGACCCACTACAGGGGCATCTCCCCAGGCCACCTTCCCACAGCACTGATGGACTCTCTTCTTGGGTTTCAGCAGCACTGGATGTGCCCATTTGCACCTAGCCAACCCAAGTTACCAATAAAATCAGGTGCTGAAGGTAGAGCCTTGGGATGATCGCTGGTATGTTGGTATCTTCTTCCTTAACCCAGGGAAGTCTCCAATGGCCTTTCCCAGCTGCCTGTCAGAGCTCCGCAGGATAGCTCTTCTGATCTTGTTATTCCCACCCACCCCCCATTCCCTTCTCCTTTCTAATTCTACTCCTTTGAATTTTGTGCACTCTGACTCAGTGAGCTGCTCAGAGCACCAGAATCACTAATTCAAATTGCTGTAGCTAATTTCAAGCACTAAGATGCTAGAAGAAAATAACGTGGTGATCACTGATGAGACTCCATTTTGAATCCCCATGATGCTGCTTATTGGTCTAGATTTTTGTTTTCTTTATAATGAGATGTAATCCATACTGCAGACTGTATTCTTCAATCTTCATCAGTAAGTGCATCAAGTCATCCTCATTTTAAGCAAGCAAAGTTGTGTCATCAGCATAGTATAGGTTGTTAATGATTCTTCCTCCAATCCTGATGCCACATTCTTCTGCATATAGGCCAGATTCATGAATTATTTACTCAGCATACAGATTAAGTATGGTGAAAGGATACAACCCTGACACACTTTCCTCTTGATTTTGAACCATGCAGTGTCCCCTTGTTCTGTTCAAATGACAGCCTTCTAGTCTATGTACCTCAGAATATAGCTGACCTTCATGATATGGATGGAGTAAAGCTTTTGAGGCCTCCATTTTTTGATATGGCACAACTCAAAATGAGAAGAAACAGCTGCAAACATCCATTAATAATCAGAACATAGAATGTATGAAGTATGGATCTGGGAAAATCAGAAGCTGTCAAAAACGAAATTGGATGCATAAAGATCAACATCCTAGTCATTAGTGAGCTGAAATGGACCAGTTTTGGCCATTTTGAATCAGACAACCATATGATCTACTATGCTGGGAATGACAAATTGAAGAGGAATGAGGTGGCATTCATCATCACAAAAAATGTTTCAAGATCTATCCTGAAGTACAGTGCTGTCAGTGATAGGATAATATCCATACATCTACAAGGAAGACCAGTTAGTACTACTATTATTCAATTTACTTACCAACCACCAAAACCAAAGAGGAGGAAATTGAAGGTTTTTACCAATTTCTGCAGTCTGAAATTGAACAGACATGCAATCAAGATGTGTTGGTTATCACTGGTCACTGGAATTCAAAAGTTAGAAACAAAGAATCACTGGTAGTTGGAAAATATGGCCTTGGTGACAGACATAATGCTAGAGATCTCATGATAGAATTTTGTAAGACCAATGATTTTTCATTGCAAATATCTTTTTCAACAACATAAACAGCAGCTATACATGTGGACTTCACCAGATAGAGTACACAGGAACCAGATTGACTACATCTATGGCAAGAGGCAATGGAGAAGCTCAATATCTTCAGCCAAAATAAGGTCAGAAGATAAGTGTGGAACAGACCATCAACTGCTCATATGGAAGTTCAAGTTGAAGCAAAGACAATTAAAACAAGTCCACAAGAGCCAAAATAAGACCTTGAATATATCCCTCCTGAATTTAGAGACCATTTAAAGAATAGATTTGATGCATTGAACACCAATGACCAAAAACCAGAAGAATTGTGGGATTACATCAAGAACATCAACCATGAAAAAAGCAAAAGGTCATTAAAAAGACAGGAAAGGAAGAAAAGACCAAATGGATGTCAGAAGAGACTCTGAAACTTGCCCTTAAATGGAAAGTAGCTAAAGCAAATGGAATAAATGGCAAGATAAAAGAGCTGAACAGAAGATTTCAAAGAGCAGCTCAAGAAGACAAAGTCATAATGAAATGTGCAAAGACCTGGAGTTAGAAAACCAAAACAGAAGACCATGATCAGCATTTCTCAAGCTGAAAGAACTCAGGAAAAAATTCAAGCCTGAAATCACAATATTGAAAGGTTCTATGGGCAAAATATTGAATGATGCAGGAAAAATCAAAAGAAGATAGAAGGAATACACAGAGTCACTGTACCAAAAAGAACTGGTTGATGTTCATCCATTTCAGAAGGTGACATGTGATCAAGAACCAATGGAATTGAAGGAAGAAGTTGAAGCTGCACTGAAGGAATTGGTGAAGAACAAGGCTCTAGGAATTGAGGGAATACCCAGTGAGATGTTTCAACAAATAGATGCCACACTGGAGGCATTCACTCGTCTATGACAAGACATTTGGAAGACAGCTGCCTGGCCAACTGACTGGAAGAGATCCATATCTGTACCCATTCCGAAGAAAGGTGATTTCACGGAATGTGGAAATTATCAAACAATATCATTAATATCACACGCAAGCAAAATCTTGCTGAAGATAATTCAAAAAGGGTTGCAGTAGTGTATTGACAGAGAACTTCCAGAAATGTAAGCTGGATTCAGAAGAGGACATGGAATGAGAGTTATCATTGGTGATGTCAGATGGTTCTTGTCTGAAAGCAAAGAATACCAGAAAGATATCTATTTGTGTTTTATTGACAATGCAAAAGCATTCGATTGTGTGAATCATAAAAAATATGGATAACATTGAAAAGATTGGGAATTCCACAACACTTAATTGTGCCCCTAAGGGATCTGTACAGAGAATGAGATGCTGTCATTTGAACAGAACAAGGGGATACTGCATGGTTTAAAATCAGGAAGGGAATGTGCCAGGGTTGTATCCTTTCACCATATTTATTTAATCTGTTTGCTGAGCAAATAATCTGAGAAGTTGGACTATATGAAGAGAGCATGGCATCAGGATTGGAAGAAGACTTGTTAACAACCCATGATATGCAGATGACCCAACTTTGTTTGCAGAAAGTGAGGATGACTTGAAACACTTACTGATGAAAATAAAGACTACAGTCTGCAATATGGATTACATCTCAATGTAAAGAAAACAAAAATCCTTACAACTGGGTCAATAGGAAGCAATGATAAATGCAGAAAAGTTTGAAGTTGTCAAAGATTGTATATTACTTGCTTCTACAATCAACACCAATGGAAGCAACAGTCAAGACATCAGACAATGTATTACATGGGCAAATCTGCTGCAAAAGACCTCTCTAAAGTGCTGCAAAAGACCTCTGCTGCAAAAGACCTCTCTAAAGTGCTGAAGAGCAAAGATGTCACTTTGAAGTCTAAGGTGCACCTAACTCAAGCCATGGTATTTTCAATTGCCTCATATGCATGCGAGAGCCGGACAGTAAATAAGGAAGGCCAAAGAAGAGTTAGTTTTGAGTTGTGGTGTTGGCAAAGAATACTGAAAGTACCATGGACTGTCAAAAGAGCTAACAAATCAGTCCTGGAAGAAGTGCAGTCAGAATGCTCCTTGGAAGCAAAAATGGCCAGACTTTGTTTGACCTATTTTGGTTTTGTTGCCAGAAAGGACCATTCCCTGGAGAAGGATACAATGCTTGGTAAAGTGGAGGGTCAACAAAAAATGGGAAGGCTCTCAACGAGATGGATTGACACAGGGGCAGCAGTGATAGGCTCAGGTATAGCAAGTATTGTGAGACTGGCACAGGACCAGGCAGTGTTTCATTTTCTTGTACATAGGGTCACTATAAATGACAGCCAACTCTACAGCACCTAACAATATGCATATATTTAGCTTTAGTAGTTTTCACAAATAGTTTTCCAAGCAAACTATTTTGATCTGGAAGTGTTTCATAGTGGTTTGGAGGACTATTTCAACACCACTGCCTATGTGTTCTCTTGAATTATCAACACTATGGATTTTCTCTTTGATGTGCTCCTGTTTCAATCCTTTAATGGTAAAAGTGATTTCAACATAGCTGTTTCTTCATTCATTTGATCTAAAAAAATTTCCTTGAGCATCAAAGTTTCAACCCTTTTTTCTGAATTGTTAGCAATATATGGCAAATCTAGTCATGTCTACTTGACAGGATTATGCAGTAACTGACTCAAATAGACATGATCAGAGTCACACCAATACTGAAGGAGAGAAGGTTGTGATTTTAATGCTTACTGGAGACCTACTGGGTGACAATCACTGTGCTACACACTGTGCCTAAGGAATCTGATTTAATCCTTACAACAATTTTGTGAGGTAGGGTTGATTTTTCCTAAAGTGTTTTGTGATTGCTTGCTGATCTACAAGGTGGAAATTTGAAGCCACCCAGTGGCACCACGGGATTTGCTTTAATAAAGATTACAGCTGAGAAAACCCTGTGGAATGTTTCTACTCTATTCTATAACAAATGAGATCGCCATGAGTCACAATGGAGTCCATAGCAACTTTTTTTTTTTTAAGTTCAGACTCAAAGAGACTACCTAAAGACATACCCATTTGCTAAGTAGCAGAGTCTAAATCTAAATTTTCATATGTACTACTTAGCATTGTATCAAATAATTGTGATATAAATATCTTCACGATGACCTAGATTCATGGATTGCAGCAGATCAGATGGAAATTTAACAAACAGTTTCCTTGGTTAGTACTTTAACATACTGAAGTTCAAAGAAAGCCAAAATGGCAGGTTATTACAAACTCTTTAACTTGTCCTCAAAACACAAACTAAACGGAGGAATAGGCAGACAAGTGACACAGACCCTCTTCAACAAGGAAAACAGAAACCAACTGACAGAGATACAGAAGATAATCCTGGAGCCCTGAGCTTTGAAAGGAACTACAGAAGTGGATTAGGCACCAACTAGTGGAAAAACCTGAAAGAAAACAGTGAGTACAGCGATAGTCAGAACTGCCAACTGTCAGCTACTCTGATGGGACCAACAGCCTGAATATTTCCAAGTGGTGTTGGGACCTGAGAATTGAACTAAAGGTCAGCCATAATCACCAAGGGCTGCAGGGACGACTGCACTGGTGGTCTATGACTAGGAAGGGAAACAGCAAAGAGGGAAACAACCTGAGCTGTGGACTTTCTGCTGTCCAGAGGGTGCAGCCATTTTGATTATTTACATGCAGCAGCCATTTTGGGTATTTAAAGTGACTGAGGGCACAGCCATTTTGAATCTTTACAAGTGGTGGCCATTTTGGATTTTAAAGAGACAGCATTCATTCGGATTCCAGGGGCCTAAGAATAGGCTCCGTTTGCCAAGGATGGCAGGGACATATGAGAGACTGACAATAGGAAAGGAGACAAGTGGTGAGTGCATAAGTGCTACCAACTAGTGAACAGAGGAGCACAGTACAGTACCCTGCTTAAGTAGATAACATACAAACAAAACAAAGAAGACAAAAATCTTGGGCAACTCACTCCAACATACTATCACCAATTAAATACAAACACAAAATGTCACAACACCATTTTGTGAGACAACAGCACATCACAGTCCACACAAAGAAGTAAGATAAAGCAGGAGAAACAAGAGACCAGGATACAGACCCAAAACACATCCCTTAGAAAGATGCAGCATTGGAACACCCTGATAAGGAATTCAAAAGAATTATATTTAGGCACCTTCAACAAATTGAGAGACAGATCAAGGACAACAATGACAAAATTGAGGAAAACACAGAGAAGACCCTAGAACAATTTTGAAAGACAATACAGGAACAACATGACAAAATAAATGAAAAATTAGAAATGATACAAAATCTACACACAGAAACCCAAAAGATTAATACTAAATTTTCAGAAATAGATAAGACATTGAATGGACAAAGGAGTAGAATTGAATCAATGGAAGACAAAATTAGTGAGACTGAGGGCAAATACCTCAACACTTCTTCGGAAAGGGATCAATCAGAAACGAGATCAAAACAAAATGAAGAAAGCCTAAGGTTCATCTGGGATACCTTCAAAAGGAATAACCTACATGTCATTGGAATTCCAGAACAGGAATAGACAAATAAAACCACAGAGAAAATTGTTGAAGATTTGTTGGAAGAGAATTTTCCTGGTATGATGAATGATGAGAATATATCCATTCCAGATGTCCAACAAACCCCAAACAGGATAGATTCCAAAATAAAATCACCAAGATATATCATCATCAAACTCACCAAAACCAAAGACAAAGAAAGAATCATGAGAGCAGCACAGGAAAAACGAAAAGTTACCCACAAGGGGCAACCAATAAGACTAAGCTCAGATTTCTTGGCAGAAGCCACACAGGCAAGAAGACGATGGGATGCTATATATAAAACCCTGAAAGAGAAAAATTTCCAACCAAGAATTATGTACCCAGCAAAATTGTCCCTCAAATATGATGGTGAAATTAGGACATTTCCAGATAAGCAGAAATTAAGGGAATTTGTTAAAACCAGACCAACCTTACAAGATACACTAAAGGGAGCCCTTTGGACAGAGAAGAAACAACAGCCAACAACAACTGACATGATGATATAATCCAGAAACCAACCAGTTTTGAAAGGATCCAAAGTAAAGAAGCCTACAAGATTGTAAACAAAGAACCAGAGACATCAATTGACAAATGAGGACAACTACAAATCAAAAAGAGGTAACAAACTGTGTAGTTACAGAACTTCTAGATGGTAGAGAAGTCAAGACAACTATAAGATAGAACGGAATGTTCAAACTATGTTTAGTTTTGTAAGAAACTTCCAGACTATCACCCAAAGTGAATGAACCAGTTAGCATTCCCTCTAGTAACGAGTGAGAGTTTCTCTTGCTCCACATCCTCCCCAGTATTTGGTGTTGTCCATGTTTTTTGGATTTTAACTGTTCTAATAGGTGTGTGAAGAATTGATGCATTTGAATTATGATGTTGGTGAAGAATATTGAATATATCATATACTGGCAGAAAAAACAAACAAATCTTTCTTGGAAAAAAATATATGGTCCATATCCAGAACGCTCCTGAGGGGTGAAGATGATAAGACTTCCTCTCATGTAGTTTGGACATACTATCAGATGGGACCAGTCTCTAGAGAAAGAGGGTTAGGTAAAGTAGAGGGTTAGTGAAAAAGAGAAAGACCCTCAACGAAATAGATTGGCACAATGGCTGCAACAGTGGGCTCAAATATAGCAAAGGTTGTGAGGATGGTGCAGGACTGGGCAGCGTTTCATTCTGTTGTATATAGGGTCGCTATCATTTGGAACCTACTCAATAGTACCTAATGACAGCAACAGCGATGGCTGTGTAAGGAACCTAGTGGCACAGTGGTTAAGCAGCTTTGATACTTAATGTACAAAATAGCTTCAGAAAGAGCACCTGGACCCAGAGACATAAAACCAAAAGACTTCAAATATATCGCCTGAGGTGTTCCAGGGTGGTCAGCCTTGAGAGAAAAACAGATTCTGTTGTTAATGCCTTCCAGAGATGAGAGATAAGACTCACAGTCATAACTTAGGGGCTTCTCTTTGTCCTTCTCATAGGTTAAGGAGCCCTGATCCTTGGCAATGAAATGTGTACACATAATCATAAGCTTTAGCTCAATCTATTTTAACTCTGTTTGCCCACTGAAGAAAAAAAATCTCACCATCTCTGCAGTTTTTCAAAGAAAACTAAGTCCAGAGGGATGATAATATATCAATCTTGAAGATCAAAACTAAACTGAAATTTAAAATGTTTTTTCAGGGAAGAATGAAGCTTGACTTACACTTTTCTAATACTTTGTTTCCTGACACTAAGGCTGTCCACCAGTCAGAAGTGTTCCACCAAAAGTCTAGAAGATGTTGTCATTGACATCCAGTCATCTCTTTCTAAGGGAATCAGAGACGATGAGCCTGTGCACACATTAACTCAAGAAGACTGCATTAATTCTTGCTGTTCAACAAAGAACATAGCAGGAGACAAAGCATGTAACTTGATCTTCAACACTTGAAAAACGACTAGACAACCCAAATGCTACCTGTTTTTCTGTCCCAGTGAGGAAGCCTGTCCACTAAAACCAGGAAAGGGACTTAAGGCTTACAGGATAATTAGAGATTTTCCATCTTTGACCAGAACTGACTTGCCAAGTCAAGAGCTAGCCCAAGATGAATCTCTCTTACATGCCAAGACTTCACAAGCAGTCACTCCCATACCTTATCATCTGACAGGTGATGCTATATGGAAAGGTACACTTTCTCAGAAGTTTGGATCCTCAGATCACTTGGAGAAAGTACTCAAGATTACTGAAATGAGTATACAGTTTCTGATTTATAAAGAAAAATTCCAAACTCTTGAGTTCACAGTTTTCCCCCAAACAAAAAATAGCTCATCAGCTGCTTGAAAATGTGACTCTATTCTTAACTACAGTGACTTGTTTCTCCAATACCATCTCTGTTACTCCAAAGACTGCAGTTGGTAGCCTCCAACCTACCAATCCTTCAGTGATACCTGCTGTGACTTCTCAAACTCAAGTAGCCACCACACCTCCACCTGTCACAACCATTACTTCTCAGCCTCCCACAGCCCTTGTTTCTACAGTTTTCACAAGTGCCATGATTACACCCATAGCTAGCATGACTACAACAGCAGTTCCGACTTCCACCTTTCAGGCACCTACAATCTTGAAAATCACCTCAGAAATTGTGCCTTCTAGAGAAATTTCTAACCTAACTTTGAACACAGGGGATGCACACAACTTTGCTACACTTCCTTGTGTCAAATGTGGGTTTCTCTGCTACAAATAAAACTGCTACCCAGGAAAATAGGAAGGCCAATCCAGGCAGTTCCTCACAAAACAATGTTCCAGAAAGTCAATATGGCCTTCTCTTTGAAAAGTGGTTCCTCATTGCTCTTTTGGGGCAATCTACTTCCATAGTGATACTGCCTCAGAAACCCCAGGAGGGGTTGCTATGAGTCAGGTCTAACTCGACGGCACACAACAACAACAACAACGTTGCTTTTGGTGTTCTGTTCCTGGTGATAGTTCTCATCCTCTTGGGTAGAATACTCTCAGAATCCCTCCGCAGGAAACATTACTTACAACTAGATTATTTGATCAATGGGATTTATGTTGACATCTAAGGAAGAAGCTACATGCCTTGTAACTCATTTAGCAACTAGTAGCACAAATGCATGCTTTCTGCTACCTCATTGATCTTAGCAGGAGGTTGTATTTTGAAGGCAGGAAGAGTCCCCCTACCACTTTCTTTTTGTTTGTTTTTTGAGGAAAAAGGAGAAAAGGAATCAAGTTAGGTAATACGGATGATCTGTCTCTCAAATATTTGCTGAACACAAATCTCTACCTAAAGTAATAAATTGCCATATAAAATGAAAAAAAAAAAAAAAAGACCACAAACTAAAAATATTTCATATAGACAGTTTGTCATTAATTATTTTGCAAACCAAATTTTCACCTGTGTCAGGTATCACAGGGTGAACAACACCTTCAGCACACCACAAGTGAGAGCCAATGTGTGGTTGAAATACCTCAGAGTGCAAGGAAAGCATATTTAAGCCCACATTCGTGAATTCTATTTCCTGACAATATTCCTTTAATTCTAAATTATTCCTTGTCCCTGGATTTTGTGCTCCTTCATGAAGTTCTTGGTGCTTTGTTCCCACCTAACTCACTCTGTCCCCAGATGCTGGATGAATCTTTCTCTCTCTTGGTTGGCCTCACATGGTATTGAGCAATATGGCTCCAAATTCAACTATTAATTCCCCCAATCTTCAACACACACACAACACATTCAACAGTCTCTTCACATAAGTTAATCAATACCCTTATCTTTTTAAGTCTGTTATTAGGCAAGGCATTTTGTTTCTTCTGTCAAAGCCAAATATTTTCTGTAATTATGTAGGTCTTTCTTAAGAAAGAAATTAGATCAATAATCTGTAAATGCTAAAATTGTCTCAGGCTTTGAGGTGCTTTTTGAGGCTATCATTCACTGTAGAGCTTTGAAGGTCATCCACCCCAGGCTAAACAAAAATACATGTTTTTCTCCTGATTACTACCTAAAAGAACACAGGGCCTGAAATTTCCTGAGTTCTTATAACCTTCAACCTCTGGGTGTCACTTGGGAAGTGAAAAAAGAAACACTACTTGTTGGAACTTGGGTGTTCATTTTGGATGCTGAATAGTGTAATGATCAAGAGGGCAAGCTCTGGAGGCTGATAACTGGATCTGAATCCTAGCCCTGCCATGGGATAGCTGTGTGACCTTGGGCAAGTTACCTAACCTTCTAGAAAATAGAAATGATAATATTATCTACCTTGTATTACTGACATGGGACTCAAACAGATCATTCATGGGAAGTGCTTAGTATACTGCTGGGCAATAATGGGACTCAATAAATATTAATCCAAAAACAAATTCACTGTCATCAAGTTGATTCTGACTCATAGTGACCCTCATGGGGTTTCCAAGGCTGTAAATCTTTACAGAAGCAGACTGCCTCAACTTTTTCCTACAGAGAAGCTAGGAGGTTTGAACAACCCTTTGGTTAGCATGAAAATGTCTTAACCACTACACTACCAAAGCACCTTCAATAAATATTAGCTATTATTATTTCAGAGACAGTTTCTGGGTGGTGCAAATTGTTAAGCACTCAGCTGCTAACTGAAAGTTTGGTGATTCAAATCTAACCAGAGACATCTCAGAAGAAAGGCCTGGCAATCTACCTCTGAAAGGTCACAGCCATTGAAAACCACATACTAAAAAAAAAAAAAAACCAAACTCACTGCCGTTGAGTCATTTCCAACTCATAGCAACCCTTCCTTGGGGTTCCCAGGCAGTATCACTATGAAGTAGATTGTTCAACCTTCCTTCCCAGGAGTGGCTGGTGGGTTTGAACCACCAGCCTTCTGGTTAGCAGTCAAATATGGAGCATAGAAAAACCAACTTGATGGCAACTGCTTTTATTAGTATTATTTCAGAGTCCCTGGGTGGTATAACTGGTTATGCACTGAACTACTAACAATAAGGTTGGAAGTTCGAATTTACCCAGAGGTGCCTTAGAAGGAAGGCTTTAGGAAAATCTGCCATTGATAACCATGTGGAGCACAGTTCTACTCTGACACACATGGGGTCACCATGAAACAGAGTCACCTTGACAGCAACTAGTAACTGGTATTATTATTTCAGTCAATGTCATGATTGTATCTTCAGCCTGTCTCCCAATATCGTTCCTCTTTCATGTTACTGGAATGTTGCCATAAGTGAAAATTTCCATCCTTTGACATCACTTCTGATACTCTGATTCTGATTTGGCTTAACCCCATCCCTCCCCACAATATGAATACCTGCGTCCTTCCCCACCACCACCAAGCTCTTCCATAATACCTTATGGAATTTCTGTCCTAATATAAACAAACACATTCTTTGTCCTTTCTCCTCATCACCGGCTTGTCTCTAAAGACACCATGTCCCATGCAACCTCTTCTAATAGTGACTACTCCTTTTATAATCCCTCACCTTATGAGGTAAGCATATTCTTTATTCCCATGACCCAGTTATAAACCTAGTTCTTCAGTCATCTCCTAATATCTGCTTACCTCTGAAATCAAGGCTATACATATATAACAACTTTCTCCGTCTTTATTCATGCCATCCGTATGTCTTAGCTTTTTCATAAGTTATGTCTGTCTCACATTTTGTTCTTATTCATGCATTTATAAATTATGCTGTATTAATAGGTATATGAAACTTTGAATCAGGCAGTGGGGATATAAAAGTGAAAAAGACAACTGTCTTATAAGTTTATGTGTATGATCTGAATTCCCAGGTGTATAGTAGAGCTGACAAGAGGCAAGGTAGAAGTCACTGCTTGGTCACAGCCAGCTACCCAGAGGTACCAAGTAGTTGAACCTGTGGGCTCAGGACCGTAGTTGCAGGGGACATCAAGCTCAATTGACACAACATACTACACAAAATATTGTTCCACCTCCTACTTTGGTGAGTAGCAACTGGGATCTTAAAAGCTTGCAAGCTGCCATCTAGATGCAGTGATGGGTCTCTCCTTATCCAGAGCAAAGAAGAATGAAGAAAACCAAAAATTCATGGATACAATCAGTCCTAGCTACTGGTACACCATCCAATCTGCAGCCTATATGACTATGACACCAGAACAACTAGATGGTGCCTGGCTACCAATGTCAACCACTTGGAAGGGGATCTACGTAGGAGATCCTTGATAGAGAGGGAGAACAATGTGGACAAAACTCAAAATCACTTGGTGAAAAAAAGGGGGGGGGGACCAGGTTTGCTGGTCCAATAGAGCCTGGTGGAACCACTGAGATTATGGCCCCTAGCTGCCCATCAGGTCTGGATTTGAACCCACACCTGTGGTTTCCAGCCAAGCAAAAGACAGGCATATGAGTTGAACATTTACCTGAGGTAGATACACTCCTTGGAGAGAAAAATCATGGGAGAAAGAAGGGCTGCATAAGCTGGGAGACAGCTCAGGGGGCAGGATTGCATGAAGGGTGGACACAGGGAAGAGGTAATTATCAGGAGGAAGTGGGAGGGGAGCTATTGCATTGTGGTAAATTGTGGTCAATGTCATGAGACAAAGTGTATGTGAACTGCTGTATGGAAAGTGAATTTGCTCTGTAAATTTTCACCCAAATCACAATAAATAAATAAGAAAAAAAATGTGAAAAAGATACTATTTAAGTTCTAGAAGAGTTAACAGTCTAGTGGGAAGGCAACATTTAATAACAGGCAAACAGAGTAATGAGTTCCATCAAGGAGGTAAATACTGGTGAAATGGAAGTTCAAACCCTGTAGGAACCTCCACGTTTGTGTCAACCCTTCCAAGCCCTGCATCTCACATATCCTTGATCATCTCAACTTTTCCACCCATAACAGACCTGTACTATAGATCTAGTTAACTATAATTTAGACTCACCTCTAAGATCTTAAATTTTAAATTCCCTTCTTTGATAACAACCTCTAGTCCTTCACTTTTACTAAATCTGCTACCTCCATTTTTCTTCAATTTTCTAAAGTTTTCTCCAACTTCACTAGTCATCAATCCCTTTTAGATCCTTTTATAATCTCTGTCTAGTACCACACATTCTATTAGTTTATCTTCTCCAGCCATACTTACCTTAAGAATCTCTAACCTGGTTTTCAAACCATTCATATTTGCGTTTTCTCCCAAGTGAAGACACTAAACAAAAATTCTATTAGTTCTGCTATAATTTACATATCAAATCTCAATTGGCTTATTTTGCTACTCAACAGTTCTTATATTCAGTGATCCCCAATCATATTCCATACAAAACCAATTCTGGATCATTGTTTTCTTCAGATTCTGAATCCTACTCCTATCACCTTGCCTCAGCTGAAGATAGGTGATGGTTCTTTCTGCTTGCCCAGGTCTTTCTTAAAATATTTATAAATTTTCACCCACATCCTTTTCTCCTC
The DNA here is from genome assembly GCF_000298275.1 of Orycteropus afer afer. Classification (NCBI taxonomy): domain Eukaryota; kingdom Metazoa; phylum Chordata; class Mammalia; order Tubulidentata; family Orycteropodidae; genus Orycteropus; species Orycteropus afer. The sequence goes on from NW_006921658.1 coordinate 10,736,401, forward strand.
TTCCAAGCTCAGGGAGTGATTTGGCTCTGCAAAGCTACTGCATGCTTGAACTTATCCGTCCCATCCTCCTTGAGCATCCATACTTAATTGGTTGTCTATTTGATTCTTCCAATTCTTTCTCTCCACTGGATCTTTCCCTTCACCCTATAACAAAGCTCAAATCTCTCTTCCCATCCTATTACAACCTTCCCTTGAACATGTTACCCTTCAATCTACCATCTGATCCCTACCTTCCTTCACTGAAAACTTCTTGAATGAAACCTACACTCACTAATGTCTACTTCTGACCACCTACTCATATCTTAAATCTGTGCTTCCAGCCCTGTGGCTATACTAACAGTGCTTTCACATGATCACCAAGGAAAATGCAGAAATCTGAGGAATCACTTGAAATCAAGGTTAAGGTAGACAAGAGTGAACACTTTTAGTGACATTCTCACAGGACTTAAACACCACCCAATTCTCACAGTGGTGTGTTGTTGATTTAAGAGGCAAAAGAATGTTCTTAATTGTTTTTCTGAAAAAGGAAGAAACTTCAGGATGTAAATTACAAATCACATGGACTCTTTTTCCTCTACCCTACAATACTCTAATTTTTAGACCATACTGACAATATATGATGTTTCACAAAACCATGTAGATTTATAATGATTAACACTTTTCCATTTGCATGAAATTAATCATACCAGGTCTATGGTCCTCTTTTATTTACAAAAGTAATTTCCAGAAATAGCAATGAAGTAATTTAACTAATTTTTCCATTATTCTGAAGGCAGGAAAGGTAAGAAATAAAATTTTGGAGAAAGCATGTCTAGAATGAAGATATAACATGTCTATAATCTCTAGTCCTTGCAATCAATAGCCAAGATACATATCCTTTTAACTATGGAAGGATAAAATTGAATATTAATTTTATATATTTGTGAGTTTAGGGATGTTTTTACATGTTGCTGTTTCTGTGTAAGCTTTTATGGTGATTCCCTTGCACTGTGGTTCTGTTGACAATTGGTTTTAATGCATTCTTGTTTTGCAAATGGTATCACTTCTGCCTTAACATATCTGAACTAGTATCATCAATTAACTTCATGCCTTCCAGTTACACAATGTGACATGCTTTATAATTAGTCTAATGGCATTCAATCATAGTATAAGAATCAACTGAGCCTTCAGAAAACTGATGGTGTGACATCTCTGCCTGGAATCCCCTGGTTTCAGACATTTCTACTTCTGCCTTTTGCTTTACGTCTCATGCTACGTAGAGTGGTATCTGAGAGCACCCTCAGAGTGTGGGTCTTTCTGTTATTTTAAACAATAAAAAGTGCATTTAATTATTTTATAAGGAAGGTGGGAGTAAAGTATGATTTGGAAAGTGTCAAAATTCCTAATTCTTGGTTCATAGATTTTAATTCTTAGAGTGCTCCTTTTGTGAGCATATTCTTGACTAAAAGGAGCTCATTGCAATGACTATGTACCACCACATAGTTAAATAAGAAAAGGAACTGAATGCTGTTTGCAAATATGTAGGAAACCGTAGAACAGATAGCCAAGTCACATGAAAGTTATCCTCTCTACTTCAAAATCATGAAGGTAGCAAAGTAGAGAGCCAGAAGTATCTTTTAGTTTTAATGATCTAAGAATAAAGAATTGGGAAATTCTCCTTCTTCATCAAATGTATGTTCAGTTAAAAACCATAACTCTGTTGTTTATAGAACAATAATACACCTTTCCATGGCTATTTCCTGACAAATGAAATAAGAAGCCTAGGGTAAAACTCCTCCACACCATCATTAAGGCTGGAATACATCTTGTTCTTTGTCCAGCACTGCTCACTTCTACAATGTCATTCACATCGCAAAAGGAATTCTAGTTACCATGAGAAACAAACGACAGGGACACTATAGAAATTTCCCACAATTATTTGTTCCAAAGCAAATATGTTTCCTTTGATTTTGACAAAACCATAAAACACAGAAGCATATTGTAAGGCTCTGTTTAGCTGTGTGTTTACCAATACCCTAGAGGCTTTACACTTTGAAACACAACTGGATTACATCATGCTGTTTCATCTCTCATCACTTGGCACACATGCATGTTATATCTAACAATCAAACAACAGCAACAAAAAACAATGAACTAATTCGTGAATCAGGATTCTTTTTTATATTCCTTTTGTGAATGATAATTATGACTTAGTGTAAATAAGGTTATATGCCTTGATTACAGGTTTAAAAGCATGAAAGCGTTGACAGAGCCTGGCTCCTTGACATAACATACAAAACACAGATCTCATATTATCTTTGCTAAAGGACCCCAATAGGCTTTAATTAATGTGAAACACATGAACAAACTTAATAGCATATAAAGAAGATTGTAGTTCCTGGTTTTTTCACTATTCTTCTCTGCTGTGAAAACAGTAACTGTCGTAACTGAGCTTTGTTTTCTCTTCCAATCAAAAAGGCCTACAAACAAACATTAATCTATGGGTGGATACATAGACAGGCAAGATGATCAAGTATTGGTAGGCAAATGGGAAGATATTCATGACCATATATAAGTTTGGCAGATTCAATATATGTATTTGTATGTACTATAAAAAGGTCCACATATATAATAGGGCTAAAAGAAGACAAAGTTATAATAACTTCTTAGCCACACCAAACACCTTGAGGGAGTGAGTCACTGGGATTGTGGGCTCAGGACCATGGTCCCTGGGGACATCGAGCCCAACTGGCATAACATAATACACAAAAACATTGTTCAACATCCTGCTTGATGAGTAGCCACTGGGGTATGAAAAGCAGGTAGGTAAGTGGCCATCTAAGATGAAACTATTGGTTTCTCTTCCTCCAGAGCAAAGAAGAGCAAAGAAAATCAAAGACACATGGAAACAATTAGTCCAAGGGACTAACAGGCCATGGAAACCTCAGTCTACACACCCCTGAGACCAGAAGAACTAGATGGTACCTGGCTATCACTGCCAACCAGTTGGAAAGGGATCAAAATCGGATATCCTGGACAGAGTTGAGAAAAATGTGGAACAAAACTCGAAAGCATAAAAAAGACCAAGCTTACTGGTCTGATACAGACTGGTGAAATACCCAAGACTATGACCCCCAATCACCCTTTGGGCCTGGAATTGAACTCACTCCTGTGACTTAATTTTCAGCTAAACAATAGACAGGCCTAAAAAGTGAACATGTACACCAGGGAGGTGCATTCCTTAGAACAATCAACTTTGGGAGATCAGAAGGGCAGCATTTGCCCAGGGAGAAAGCTTGAAGTGGGAATGCATAGGCAAGAAGGACACAAGGAAAAGGTAACCAGAGGAAGGAAGTGGGAAAGAGCTATAACATTGTAGGGATCGAAAGCAGTGTTACAAAACAAAATGTGTATGAACTGTTGCATGGAAAATGAATTTGCTCTGTAAATTTTCACCTAAATCACAATAAAAATTTATTTAAAAAAAAAAAAGACCCGCAAATGTTTGAGCCCCTGTATCTGTACCCTCCAGCGTCAGAGTTACTTCAAGGAAGCACTTTGTTTTAATTTAATTTTAGATGGCAAACTTTTTTCTCTCTTCATCTATTTCATTAGATCACGGTGAAGTGGATTACAAAATACCAACAAATGCTCACAAACCACACAAGTCAAAAAGTTTCATTATTTTATAGTTTCTCTTTGTGGTTAGCTTTATTTATTCATTCATTCAGTAAATATTGAGCATCTAAGATGTTTCAGGCACTAGCTTTCAAAAAAAAAAAAAAATACAGAAGAAACACAGTACTTGCCATAACTTCCCTTATTCTAGGTCTTTCACATCTATTTCAATGGCCACACCTAAGCTTTGTCACTACCTAGAAATGAGCCACTCTGAACTCAAAAAAACAAAGCACCTCTTCCTATCTATGTCCCCTTTCCTGCTCCCTTATTCTTTCTAAGGAGCTCTGGTGGTGTAGTGCTTAAAGCATTCAACTGCTAACCAGAAGGCTGGTGGTTCAAACCCACCAGCTACTCCTTGGAAGGAAGGTTGGGCAATCTACTTCCATAGTGATACTGCCTCAGAAACCCAAAGAGGAGTCACTATGAGTCGGATCCTACTTGATGGCAGTGAGGGCTTTTTTTTTTTTTGTATTCTTTCTAAATCTGTTCTTTGATATCATTGATACCTCTAGTTTCTCATCACTAAGATGTCCATCCCCAATATATACAGATCCTACTAGCTTACCTAGAACTCACAGTTAATCACAAAAAACACTCTAGCCAATACCCTTCTTTCTGGAACATCCTTGTCCTTTAACTGATTCATCATAACCATCTCCAACTCAAAACAACCCAATCGAACCCACTGAAGCAGCAGTGGAAAGGCATGGCCACAGGCAAAGTCCTGTCCTATGGAGTCAGTCCACAGTTTACATCTGCTTCTACCACTTGCCAGCTGTGTAACTTCGTTACATTATTAATCACTTCAGCCTTAGTCTCCACATCCATAAAATGAAAATAATAATACCTACATCACAGGCCTGTTACAAGGATTAGAGAATGAGAATTTTAAGTATATAACAGATTCTGACATCCAGTAGGCATGAATAAATATAACTTGTGTCATATTTTCTGTTTCTAGTTCAAGATGCTAAGACCTTCTGATGAAAGTTGTATATTCATATTTCTGGGCTCTATTGTAAATTTATGACCTCCAATCTCAGCCATGTTTCTCATCTTCTCTATTTCCTTTGTGTTCCAAACCTTTTCTAGTTTCCTCAAGCATCCTACCAGCTCCTTGCCTCCCTCACCCTCAGCCACACCTCCTCACCTTCACTGAGGTAATACATGCCTGTGAACAAGTACAATTTCCTTTTCTGTCCTGACTTCTCAGTCAGCTCTATCTATATGCCTCCATTCCCCTCCATCCTATCTTAAAAAAAAAAAAAAAAAAAAAGAGGTATATCTGCTCACTTGATCATTAACTTAAAGACTCAGAAAGTATTTGATGAGTGCCTATTGCATGTCAGGCCCTGTGCTGGGTGTAAATCTGCCCTCAAACTGCCCTAGTCTAATGGAAGAGATGGACCAATAAACAAACAAGGACCAAACTATGGGATTCATACTACAATAGATGTAAAGACAAGTGTTAACAAAGATTTTCAAGGCCAACCACCACAACTTCCTTTAGGATGTTGCACCTGAAATGAAAACTGAAGAACAAATAGCAACAAGATTGTGAGGAAGAAGGGAATTTCAGGCAAAGAATGTAGGATGTGCAAAATCCTGATGACATGGAGGGGCCAGTGCTGGGCCCAGGTCTCACTGCAGATTTAAGAAATCTGGAACTGTCTATTTATCTGAAGCAACAAAGTAGCAGGAGCCACAGATTATAGGAGAAGGAAATGGAATTATCTTTATGAACAACTGCCTCCTTTTGTCATGAGACCAGAAAAACTGGATGGTGCCCAGCTAACTTTACTGAACATTTTGATCGAAGATTCTATAGAAGAACTCTGATCAAAAGGGGGGAAATGAAGAACAGAATTTCAAATTCTCATGGAATTCAGCTCTTCTGGAGCAATGGTGGTTGGATAAACCCTTGAAACTATTGCCCTGAGTTGATCTTTGAACCTTCAACCAAAAGCATCCCCAGAAGTCTTTGTAAAGCAGAAAAAAAAAATAGTTTATCTTAACTAGTAAATAATATCTTCCTTGAGCATTACCTCTTTTAAGAATTACCTATAGGGGGAAAATAGAAAGCAGTAACTTCTAGATTAGATAAGCAATGAGTTTATGTTAACAGGAGAAGAACAACTCTGGAAAGGGGATGAGAATAGGTTACATAACTCAGAAAATGTAAACATTACTGAATTGCACTTGTAGAAATTGTTGAATTGGTGTATGTTCTGCTGTGTATATTCTCAACAACAGCAACAAAAAATAAAACTATGAAACAGAAAAAAGAAAGAAAGCTGGAGCTGCACAGCTGTTAGATACAGGAGCTGGGCTAGGGGCTCAGTTCGTGGCATCGAGGGTGAGGAAGCCAGACAGATCATCCTGTCTTGCACTAATCTAAAGAACCTAACTTATATAAGATGATCAGGAAACCCCCTAATTGGTTGCGGGGGGAGGGGGGAGGAGAAGGGGGAGAAGCCATGGTGCTGGACATGGAATGGCTATTCTAACACATGACACAGATGAAACTAATATTCCTTAAGAAAAATGGACAAAAGTCCCTAGACCATTTTCTGTCTACACTAAAAGAAATTGTAGTCAGTCATTTTTGTTTAGAAATTATTTGCTTCCTTTTTTGCTGTGTGTGTGCATGCCTCCATAAATAGATTAGAGAGAAACTTGTACATTTGTCAAATAAGGCAAAAGGAAGGTATAAATAGCTTTCACAATGTGGGCTCACAGTTTCTTCTTTGGAAAGAGTGGGGGAAAAAAAGAGTAGAAAAACTTTACTAGAACAATAAGCCAGACAAGCTTAATGGCCATGCTATTGTGCTATTGGCCATGGTAACTCTCTGCCATTCAACTCTACTTCCATAGAGACCAGTGCTACTCTGAGGTCCACATGCTTCCATATAACTGAAGATTCTCATCTTCATGTAGAGGGTTCACAGCAGGAAGGATCATATTTTAATGTTGTTTAGATATCATTTTTAAAAGAATAAAATGCATATGAAATCACTTGATTGGTTTCTACTTCTTGGTGCATGGATTTTGCCACATTACAGTTAAAAAATTGAAATTATTCAACTCCCTTGGTAATTGTCTTATGGATCTATATTCCAGTGACTCCCAAATTTATATCTTCAAACAGGACCTTTCTCCCAAGCTTCTCTGGATTACTGTAAAATCTTCCCAACCACTCTCCCTCCTTCTACCCTAACCCTACCAACATCCTAGCCAGGGTGATCCTGTTACAATGTAAGTTAGAGCACACTTACTGTCTACTGGACTATCCCCAATGAGTCTTCTTTTCACTCGTCAACAATAAAGACCTTACATTGGCTACCAGGCACAACATGATCAGGCCCTTTGGTGGACAGCCTCTAAGATGCTACTCAATGATCCTCACCTTCTGGTGGTCATGACCTTGTATAATAACCTCCCCTTATTGACTTGCTTATATTGGAATACAGCAGAAGTGATAGCATGACATTTTGGGTCAGTCTATGGTTTGTATCTGTTTCTGCCACTTTCTAGCTATGTGACTTTGCTAAGTATTAACCTCACTCCCCCAATCCATCTGATGGAAATAATGACACTTACATCACAGGCTTGGCAGTGTTTCATTTTGGTGTACATAGGGTTGCTATGAGTGAGAGCTGACTCAATGGCACTTGATGACAACAACAACACAGGCTTGTTAGGAGGATTAGAGAATGTTAATTTTAAGCATACAGCACAGATTTTGGTGTATAGCAGGCATGAATAAATGATAACCAGTGTTATACTTGGAGTTCCTAGGTGGCACAAATTGTTATGTGCTTGGCTACTAATCAAAAGGTTGGCAGTTCAAATCCACCCAGAGGCAACTCAGAAGAAAGTCCTGGTAATCTACTTCCAAATGATCACAGTCATTGATAACTCTATGTAGTGCAATTCTACTCAAAAACTCATAAGGTCACCAGGAGTCAAAATCAACTCACTGACAACCAGTTCATTTCAGTCTTATACTCAGTAATTACTCCGTGGGAAGCAAGCTGCCACACCGTGAGCTGCCCTTTGGAGAAGGATGTGTGGCAAAGAACTGAGACCAGAGATGACCTAAATCCTATAAACAGCCATGTGAGTGAGCATGGAAGCAGATTCCCCTCAAGGCAAGCCTTGAGAAGAATGCAGTCCCAGCCAACACCTTAATTGAAATCTTATAAGGCACCTTGAGTCAGAGGTACTCAACTAAGCTGTACCTGGATTTCTGACCCACAGAAACTGTGAGAAAATAAATACTTGTTGTTTTAAGCCCCTAAAATTTGAGGTAATTTGTTGTTCAGCAATTGATAACTAATGCAGGCCCATTTACATCTCTGTCGTAACACTGCATCCTTAACGTTCTTTAAACATGCCAAGTACTATCTCACTTTAAAGTTTTTGCACTGACTGTTCCCACTACCCACAACATCCTTCCTCCATAGCTAACCTCTTCATGTCCTTCAAGTTTGAAAATCAAATGTCATCTTCTCAGTAACTCCCAATCTGACCATCACACAAGAACAAAAAAAGTTAGCTGTTATTACCTACTCCCAACTTTTGGGAAGGAGGCACTGGTTTTTAGAGAAGTGAAACACTTACCCAAGACCATACCAGTAGTACATAAGTGGCAAAACTAGAATTGGAACCCAGGACACCATGGCTCTAATATACAGCCTCATTTCAGTCCACCATGTTATCTGGAGTGTCTACGTGTTCACTCACTAGGCTATGCACCGTGATGCCAGCAAAGGTGAATGCCACAGAATTTCTACTATCAAGTGGTTGTCTAGGTTGGACCCATTTAGTGTGCTTAGTTTGAAAAAAAAAAAAAAAACTAGCTTTTTTTTCTTGTAGTAAAAATTAAGCCATGAATCTTTAATTCCGAAGAAAAATATCCTCATCCAGGTGCAGTTTTATACATTAGCATTTAGGGCAAATTGCCCAGAAATCCAATACCAATTTACCCCCAGGATCTCAGCCCATAGTTACTGTTGGAATTTTTGGCAAGTAAATTTCCCTGAGGGTAATAGTCTTCTTAAAGAAAAGGTGTTAGAATCTTAGGCAACAGTTCAAAGCTCAATGTTCAAAGGTGGGGAAGGGGTACCCAACCAGCCAGTAGGCCAGTGGTGAATGAGGTGAGAGAGTGCCTGCTTCCTTCTCTTAAGTCCCTGCTTAATGGATTAGTGGTGGAGTTTGATGTGTGGTCATGGCAATCTTTACTTCGCACTCAAAATTATAGTAGACTGTACTTTCACTTCTAACTACAAGATTATTATAAAAGATTGGAAGGTGAACATTTCCAATATAAAACTTGAACTCTGCAAATATGAGATACAACTGTGAGACTGACAGATAAGCAGTTCCCACACCCCTGCCACTCTCTTACAGCAGAGTCCAAATTGATGAGTTCTTCTCTTCCTGAAATAAGAGTCTTAGATCAATCAGGAAAAGAATAACATTAATAGTAACAATTGTTTTGGGTAGTTATAGTTGAGTCAGCTCTGAATCATGGTGACTTTGTGTATTGTAGGGCCCACACTACTCACTGGGCTTAGATGCTTGTGTCCCTGGCCAGGGAACCAGGGTCTACCAACACTGAGATTGCATGGTAGAACCAGAACAAAACAAAATGTTGCCTGGTCCTACACCATTTTCATGATTGTTCATATGTAACAACAATAGCAACTTAATTGATCATTTACTATATGATACATACTATCCTATAGGTTTTATAATTTGTTTAATCCTCACAAGTACCATATTAGCTTCCTATTATATAGGCAGGGAGCTCTGGTAGTGTAGTGCCTAAGGCACTTGACTGCTAACCAGAAGGCTGGAGGTTCAAACCCACCAGCCACTCTTTGGAAGGAAAGTTGGGCGATCTACTTCTGTAGTGATATTGCCTTGGAAACCCAAGGAGGGGTTGCTATGAGTCAGGTCCGACTCGACAGCACATAACAACAACAATATTATATAGATGAGAAAACTGAGGTCCAAAGACATTAAGTGATTTGCCCAAGGTTATACACCTAATAAGTGGAAGATCCAGGATTTGAATCCACATAGACTGATCCCTGAGCCTACATTACTAACCACTGACATTCAGAAGGTTGCATATGGTCATATCTGAACTTTATAGCAACGTTCCTTTATCTATCATTAGATAGATTACTTGAAGAAATGCTGAGTTTTATTGAGGAAATTGATCTGCCATAGGACTGACTCCTACAAAGCAGTACCTTTTGCAAACTCAAAAGGGATCTAGAAGAAGAAATGTCAAGGAAATTTCAAATTAAGAGGAGATGGATTGACAGTAAGAGGGAGGACAATAATAGGAGCTCTGGTGGTGTAGTACCTAAGGCATTTGACTGCTAACCAGAAGGCTGGCAGTTCAAACACACCAGCCACTCCTCGGAAAGAAGATTGGGCAATCTACTTCCGTAGTGTCACTGCTTTGGAAACCCAAGGAGGGGTCGCTATGAGTCAGATCTGACTCGACGGCAATGAGTTTTTTTGTTTTTTTGTTTTTTAAATAACAGAATGGGTAAGTCTACTCATCCTCAACACACAATCTATGGCAACTAGATTAAGTAATGCCCCACTACCTGTTTCTGCCTTGATCAGAACTGATTTAAGAGCCAGGTATGATTTAGTCTGCAAGTGGAAAGCATCAGAGACTCTAATTAAGGTAAGGGCAGAGTCTGGAAAGTAGAAGAAGCAGAAAGGGAACAATTTTCAGGTGCATGTCCAATTCCAGCTTGGGATAACATCTACTTACACTCTCCCAATTCAACTTAAATTTCTACTGTCAAGGTATCTGATCTTCCTTAATGTCCCGCCTTCAATGCTTATCATAGTGCATTACATAAAAGAAATGCTCAACAAACGTACATGGATTGATGTCAAGTGTAACACAGATGGCAAGATGGCCCTTTGTAGTCTCCTTATCTCCCCAACAATCCTTAGAGATCCTGATTCATCCATTTTGGCAGCAAGCCCCTCACCGAGAGAGGAGACTTAGTGTAGAAAGCCTGAAAATGTACTCACAACTAGGAGCTGGCTAGATGTGTTCCAGTTGGCCCAGATGAGCTTGACCAAGATACAGGATGTGGCAAGCCAAGGAAGCAGCAGTTCTGCATAAGATAATCACCCTGGCTTTTTTCTTTCTTTCTTCTTTTTTTAATAGACCCACAAAAGAACGTATTACACACTGACTATGATTCTTCTTCAGCAAAATGGGAATGGCCAGGAATCCAGATAAGAACTTCAGATCAAATGGCTTTTCTGGTTTTTGTTTTGTTTTGTTTTTTTAACTTTACATGATTGTGAAAGACCTGACGTTTTAGGTTATTTGCATCTTCACACATTCATTGTTTTCAGCCAGTGATCTCTGGCTATCAGGGGAAAATGTTAGCAGCAGAAAGAGGAGATTCACGACCTTTTCTCTCCATCAACCTCAGAGGCACTGTTTTCTGACAAACTGCCCACTCCAAATGAAAGGATTCTCTTTCTTCTGGTTTTAATCTAGTTCCCTGGCAAGATGGATGTGATTTTTCTCAGCACTCCTCTTCTTCCTGCCAAGGCACTGACTGTTTGTTTTGACATATGGTCTCATTTCTATAATCTTCTAGTCTTTGGAAGGCAGTGCATCAGGGTTGATGGAGAGTCTGTTGGGGTTCTGCCTGGAAAACAGCTGAGGAATTAAGAGGTCACTTCCTCATGTGATACATGTCTAGAGAAAGACATAAGCTCCATGAGGCTAGGGTCTGTATTAGTCTCATACACCTCCATGTTCCTGGCACTGCTCATAATTCCTGTCACATAATGGGTGTTCAACAAATTCAGATGTTCAATAAACATCTTCTAAGTGAAGATCTGAATAAACTTACTTTCATACAGAATCTATAGTGGAACATGGAACAATCTGGAAGAAATTTCATCCCATGTGTATTCTGGGTGGCTAACAGGATAGACTATAACATCTTTTCCCAAAGTATTCCATGGTACACTTGACCCAAAAGGTGCTCAGAAAAAAAAAAAAATTATTTCTTTATTAAATACATTTGGGAACTACTGCATCCCAGAGACCCCTTTCAGGAACACTCACCGAATAAAGAAATGTTTCCATTTTTTTGTAAAGAAAGAGGAAGATGAGGCAATCTACTTCTGTAAAGATTTACAGCCTCAGAAACCCAATGTGGATCCATATGAGTTGCAATCGATTCAATGACAATGAGTTTGGTTTGGTTTTTATATCTATATATTTGACTACCAGTGTTACCCTTCCGAGAGGGACCGGGTAGCAGGCTGGAAGAGCAGGAGAAAGGGGTAAAACCCAGTCACTAGTGCTCAGACGGCTCCCTTGTTACCCTCCCAAGAGGGACCGGGTCTCCAGGAGAAAGGTAAGCACGGGCATAGCACAGAGTAGCAGGCCGGAAGAGCAGGAGAAAGGGGTAAAACTCAGTCACTAGTGCTCAGACAGCTCCCTTGTTACCCTCCCGAGAGGGACCGGGTCTCCGGGAGCAAGGTAAGCACGGGCGGGCTGGTGCTTACTCGCTGATCTGCACTGAACTCTTTCCCTTGTTACCCTCCGAGAGGGACCGGGACTCCGGGAGCAAGGTAAGCATGGGCATAGCACAGAGTAGCAGGCCAGAAGAGCAGGAGAAAGGGGTAAAACCCAGGGAGCCAAAGAGAAGAGAAATCAGCCGAAGGGATTAGGTGAGGAGGGGAAACTCAGGGACGCCCAAAGAAGCAGGCCAGAAGAGCAGGAGAAAGGGGATTAAAAGACAGGAAGCCAGACAGAGGAA
>NW_006921658.1:10751901-10763617 GCF_000298275.1 Orycteropus afer afer
GGGGGAGGCCTTCAAGGAGATGGATTGATATGGTGGCTGCAATGATGGGCTCAAGTATAGCAGGGATTGTGGGGCTGGCGCAGGATCGGGCAGTGTTTCGTTCTGCTGTGCATGGGCTCGCTATGAGTCGGAAACAACTCGACGGCACTTAACAACAACAGCAACATATTTGACTTTAACCCAGAATTTCTTAAATTTTTTGACCCTGGAATCTTCACCTTGTACTTATTATTATCCCATGACACTAGTGCTCTTTTGAATTCATCTTGGGCTTATATTTAAACTCTGAGTTGAATCATGATTAGCCCCCTATTGCTGCCAATTGTCCTAAGAGTAAATATTCTAGACTGATGAATTTCCAAATCATCCTGTATGTAAATAGGGGTAACAAACTGCCTCTGCCTTTCTATGAAGAAAGGTTAGCATTCATCTCTCCCAGAAGGAGAGGAATTAACTGGCTATGGACAACAATAACCAGCTTCCAAATCTTATGCATTACCTGGTAAGGAGCTCAAAGGAGGTTTGGAGACCTGGTGGGAACAGGAGTCAGGTCACTGTTCATGAACATTGGCTTCTTGGGACTGCCTGTGATGGTTAGTTTTTTTGTGTAAACTTGGCTAGGCTATCATATTCGTTTACTAACCAACATCATCAAACCAAACTCACTGCCGTTGAGTCCATTCGACTCATAGCAACCCCTCCTTGGGTTTCTGAGGCAGTATCTCTAAAGTAAGTAGATTGCCCAACCTTCCTTCTGAGGAGTGACTGATGGGTTTGAACCACCAGCCTTCTGGTTAGCAGTCAAATGCCTTAGGCACTATGCCACCAGAGCTCCTCTCAGTTACTAAATTAAATGCTGATCCAGGTGCTGCTGCAAACATATTTTGTACATGTAGTAACATCTACAGTCAGTTAACTTTTAGTAAAGGGGATTATCTCCAATAATCTGCGTAGGTCTTATCCAATCAGTTGAAGCAAAACTGAAGATTCCTTGAGAAGAAGAAACTCTCTCTATAGACTGCAACTTCATCTCCTTCATAAGGGTCTCCAGCCTGCTTACAGATTTCAGACTTGCCAGCCCAATTACATAAGCCAGCTCCTTGATAGAAATAGCTATAGATGCATATAGATGTAGATATTATTGGTTGTCATGAGGTTGGCTCCGACTCATGGCAACCTTAGATATAACAAAATGAAACATCGCTGGGTCCTGTGCCATCTCAATGATCTTTGATAGAATACAGCCTACTGTCGCATCATTTCAATCCATCTTATTGAGGGTTTTCCTTGTTTTCATTGACGCTCTACTTTGCCAAACATGATGTCCTTTTCTTGTAATTGGCTTTCCTGATGATATATCCAAGTAAGCGAGCTAAAGTCTCTCCATCTTTGTTTCTAAGAAGCATTTTGGTGGTATTTCTTCTAAGAATGATTTGCTCATTGTTTTGGCTTATAGATGATAGATATATATTCTACTAGTTCTAATTCTCTAGTGGAACCCTGACTGATATATCATCCATTGTAATTTTCCTTGTCAGATTGGGCATGATTTGTGATAACATACTATTCAAGCAGAGTAAGGAGCCAGAAAGGATGAGGATCCCATCCTCCCTTTGGGCTGAATAAAGGGTTTACTTCAAAGCCAAAGGGAAGTGCCAGAGTCTGCAGCAGCAAGACAGTTGTGAAACAGAGGTGAGAAGGATCTCTGCCCTCCAACCTAGGGGAGTATGTTTCCTCATATAATATGTGTCTCTTCCAAGGGTGTTGCCCAGGAGTGGGGCTGGGGATAAGTTGTTTAATATTGATGTATTTCCATGCCTAGGCACAACCAGGTGAATTAATTTCTGGGAAGGAAGGCTTACCTTCAAATTTAATTAATTTTTCACAGTTTAATAGTATCTTAGGGCATTTATATTGCATTTAAGATAAAGAGCATAGATTTGTATATATTATGGAAATACACTAGAGTTCTCATTTTTGATAAGGAATGTGAAAACCCAGCCCACTCACCAGCACAGATATGAAGGAGAGATGGGACATGTTTGTGCATTTACATGAATGTTCTTTTGGCTGTGTATAAGGAGGACTTGCATTTTCATAATATATGTTTAAAACCTTAATATGTGCATACTAAGCAATTCCATGTCTAAGAATTTATCCTGAGGATGTGTGTAAAAGTTATAACTTATAAGAGATTTCATCTCTGTTTTTAAAAATGTGAAACAATTTAAATGTCTACCTGTAAGAGATTAGTAAACTATGGGATATCAGTATACAATGGAATAAAATAAAAATAGCTTTCTTTCCTTGAATTGCCAGACATTGTTCTATAGAGTTTCTATAGGTATTAACCCATTTAATCCTCCCAGCAACTCTACAAGGTGAGTTCCATTATCTTCTTTTTACAAATGAGGAAACTAAGGTACAGAATAGCATGGTAAATTGTCCAAGGTCACAGTTGGTAAGGACTGGAGCCAGATTTCAGCCACTCCTCAGAAGGAATGTTGGGCAATATACTTCCATAGTGATATCACCTCAGAAACTCAAGGAGGGGTTGCTATGAATCAGGTCCAACTCGACAACAATGAGTTTGGTTTTGAGTTTGGAGCCAGGATTCCAGCCCAAACATTCTGGCTCCAGTTCCACATTCTGAGATTGTCTGTGCCACACTTTCATTAAAATGATACTGTAGAAGAATATTTACTGGCCTGGAAAGATATTCATGCATGGAATAAAGCAAATCACAAATAAAGAAAAAAAAATGTGATGTCATTTAAAATATACAAGTCATTTTTAAATCACTTTCAAATCAGTGATTCTTCTTTTCTAACTAAATTTTCTACCATAAACATCTAATAAATAAAAAGCGATGTTACCATTTTGACTGAAGAATTCCGTCGGACAATTCTGTTTCAGTCTGCTGTACACAGGTTCACCATGAGTGGGAACTGACTTGACAGCATCTAACAACAATTATTTCAGTTGGGAGCCAAACTCCTAATTGACTGATCAGAGACTAGATAGATAGATAGATATCACTATCAAGTTGACTCTAACTGATGGCGCTCTTATGTACAATAGAGCAAATGTTGGCCAGTCCTTTGTCATCATCAGCATATTCAAGTCCATTATTGTGGCTACTGTGCCAATTCATCTCACAGAAGTCTCCCTAACCTTTGTTAGCCCTCTACTCCACCAAACGTGATGTCCTCCTTCAGTAATTGACCCCTCCCAATGACATGGCCAAAGCAAGCTAGTCAGACAATGTTCTGTTGTGATCTATAAGGTTTTCATTGGATCATTTTCATTAGAAGATATCCAGGCCTTTTTTTCTAGTCTGTCTCAATCTGGAAGGTCCTTTGAAACCTGTCTACCATACACAATCATGATTGTATTTGAAATACCAGTGCAATAGCTTCCAGCATCATAGCAACATGCAAGACACATGGTAGGGTCAGAGACTAAAATCAGACTGAAGTATATTCCAGAAAATACCAACCAAGCAGCATGGAATACCATTTTTTCCAGGGATTCCTTGGCTTGTGGTTGCATAACTCTAATCTGTGCCTCTCTCTTCACCTTCTCCTCTTCTCCCTGTGTCTCTCATAAAGACATTTGTCATTGGATTTAAGATCTACCCAGTTAATCCAAGGATGATCTCATCTCAAGGTCTTTCATTTAATTACATCTTCCAAGACCCTTTTTCCAAATAAGGTCACATTCATGGGTTCTGGGATGGACTTGGCCATATCCTTTGGAGGTCTACCATTCATCCCATTACAAACTTCAAGGACATTTAGAGATAAAAGCCAAATACCTTAATTTGACAAATGAATATCCTAAGGCTCAGAGACTGTCAAAGGCAGAATCAAGATTAAAAGACAACTTTTTACTGCCCAGTCAAATATTCTATATATTGAGCTGTACTACCTCTAGGGCGTGGCCTCAATTAAAAACAATGAAGGGGATATTGGTATTAGAACAATACATACTTTATGAAAACCACTTTCTATTTATTTTTTTTCACACTAGCAATATAATTAACACCAATGGAAGCAGGAGTCAGGACATCAGACAACATATAGCACTGGGCAATTTGGCTGCAAGGGACCTCTTTCAAGTGCTGAGGAGCAAAGATGTCTCCTTGAAGACTAACGTGTGACTGACACAAGCCATGATATTTTCAATTTTCTCATATGCATGTGATAGCTGGACAATGAATAAGGAAGACTGAAGTAGAATTGATGATTTTGAGATGCAGTGCTGACAAAGAATGCTGAAAATACCATGGACTGCTAAAAGAGCTAACAAACCTGTCCTGGAGGAAGTGCAGCTGGGATGCTCCTTGGAAGCGAGAATGGCCACACTTCGTCTCACCTGCTTTGGTCATATTGTCACAAGTGACCATTCCCTGGAGAATAATGTAATGCTTGATAAGGTGGAGGGTCAACAAAACAGAGGAAGGCCCTCAACAAGATGGATTGACACGGTGGTTGTGGCAATGGGCTCAAGTACAACAGAAATCACGGAGCTGGCACGGGACTGGGCAGTGTTTAGTTCTGCTGTGCATAGGGTCATTATGAGTCAGAGACAACCCAATGGCACCTAACAACAACAACAACAGCAATACATGCATAAGAGAAGTATAAAGAGTAAATCACGAAAGGCCCCTTCTGTACAACACTACTCTACTTCAAAGAGGTACTTATCCTGGTCAATAACTTGAGGTATGGCTTTTCAAACTCCTTTCCATGTATGCCATGTATATCTTCAGTGGTGTGCTGGAACTAGCTGGTATCAGTTCTTGAGACCCAACTTAATTTTCAGGAAAGTTGTGAGCCACTGTTAATAATTAAACTATATAAAATTGACATTAAATTACATTAAAAACAATGCTAACAAATACTCAAAACTCATCACTTCTTTTTTATTTTTTACATTTTACTATTATCTGTACTCTTGGGGGTTAGAACTATTGTATCTGTATGGTAGAAATATTATACAGAGGTATGCTATTGTACATTTTTTCCCAACTCCACATTCAGTGATATTACATTAAGAGGATCAGTCCCAATGAGAGTATTTACACCACAGATATTGGCAAGCACTACAAATCAGAGCCTTCTAAATAGCTGGTTATTAAACACTATTGAGTATTTTTTAAATCTATTAAATGCATATATTTCCCTTGGTGGAGATAGAGAAGAAGCACTTATTGAAACATACTAAATATCTTTGCCAGCAACATATTTTTAAATATTATTCCTCTTCTAACCCTCAATAAGGACCTTGGATGGCACAAACAGTTTGTACTCAACTATTAGGGTAAAGACTGGAAATTTGAACCTATCCAGCAGGGCCATAGAAGAAAGACCTGGCAGTCTGCTTCTATAAAGATTATAGCCAAGAAAATCCTATGAAGCAGTTCTATTCTTGTAACACATGGGGTCATAATGAGTCAGAATTGACTCAGTGACAAGAAGTTTGGCAAAAGATCCTCTCCCTCAAAACTATGTTCCCTTGACAACCTAGCCTTCTATTTTAACTAAATCCCAATTCCTTTTCATTTCCTTTTAGAGAATATTCTACCTTCACACCTCAATCTGCTCACTTTTCAAGCCTTCTTCAAAAGAAAAAGAGTATTGTGAATGGTAAAGGTGAACTTTTCTGATGGTCATTACTTAATAGGCAACAACACAAGAAGTGCTAGAACCTGCTAGCTGCTACCTGACCAATCCCAGACTCCTAAGAGTCAGAGGGAAAGCAATACACTTAGTCCCTTTTGTTTACACACCAAAAGATTAACTTTCCTTAAATTCCTAAAGAATTTCAGGAGATTAACTTTTAGATAGGAAACTTCATAGACCTAGCAGCTGAGGGGGGTGGGGAGGGAGAAAGAAAGAAAAGAAAAAAAAAAAAAAACATGTCACCCTCAAGCAGTTCCACCAAGGGATGAAATTTTAAATCACATCATGTCTCACACCCATTTCTTAGTGCAAAATAAATCACTTGAACAGAGTGCAAGCCAATTTTTACTTTAAAAATGTTGTGTCCTAAGGCTGTCTTCTTGAACTTCAAAAGCACACTTTGTAATTACTCTACCTATCAAAGGAAACTCAACATTTCACCTCCACTCTTCTTCAGCTTTTGTTATCACTTTTAATTGTTAATAAGCCACATTAATTTTAAACTGATTATTCTGTTTGGGAATTCAATGTTTTTCAACAGAATACATTGAACGATACGTAAATGAACTTATTTATGTACAAGTTAGAGCTAAATTTACTTGCTACCGATGTTGTTGTGCTTGTTTCTGGTGATTTCTGTCATTTTGGAGACTCACAGCATTACATGTCCCTCATTTACTAAAGGAATAGCTTTTGCGAACATGAAGATTAAAAAAATGCCAGGCATTTTATCAGGGTTTGTGGGCCTGCCTGGGACTTGCTTTTTTCCTAAGTGAAGTGGAAGGCTGAAAAATAATTTGCTAAACTCAGACCACATTACCAACCTGTATAATTCATTCTTAGTTTTTTAAACCCCTCATTTCCTTAACAAGTTGCTTCCCCAACCTGGAATTAACTAAATAAGAGCTTCTTGTTATCAACCTCCCTGTCAGCACAGGCACTGATTATGTCTATTTGACACAAGCATTTACTCACAAACCATATTTTTCTGGCCCAGCCACTTTTCTCTGAATGCAACAAACAAAATGTTCTTGAGAAAGAAACATGTCCTGCTTGCTTCCACTTTGGCAGTGAGCTCAGGACTCAGGAGTTGAGAGCATTTCTTACCTTAACAGCAAACTTTCAGAGCATCCTTCACTTCCCTTGCACCAAAGTGCAGAAACCTCCACTAGGAGTGGGCTCCCTCTGCCCTGCCCAGCAAGACCAATTCTTCAGTGCCTTCCCCAGCCTCCTGGATAAAATTAATATGTTCTCGTCAGGAGCAATATATCAGACAGTGTTTCACTGCTGTTCATAAGGTTTTCACTGGCCAGTACTTTGAGAAGTAGATGGCCCTTTTCTTCTTGCAAGTCTGTCTTTGTCTGGAAGCTCTGCTGAAACCTGTGCACCATAGGTGACCCTGCTGGTATTTGAAATACTCATGGCATAGCCTCCAGCCTCACAGCAACATGCAAACCACCATAGCATGACAAACTGACAGAGGAATGGTGGCTATTTTCAATAGCCTCATATGCATGTGAAAGCCAGAGAATGAAAAAGGAAGATGGAATAAGAGTTGATGCTTTTGATTTGTGGTGTTGGCAAAGAATACTGAAAGTACCATGGACTGCCAGAAAAAAAGAACAAATTTGTCCTGGAAGAAGTGCAGCCAGAATACTCCTTGGAAGTGAGAATGGCCAGACTTTGTCTCACCCACTTTGGTCAAGTTGTCAGAAGGTACCATTCCCAGGAGAAGGATACTGTGGTAGTTAAGGTTATGTGTCAACTTAGCTGGGCATGGTTTTGAGTATCTGGACAGCTCGTTGTAGTTATTCCTCATGATGAGACTGGCAATTAACTCCATGGTGCAATCTGCTGTGAGCATCTGAGTAGCTGCTTTAGGGATGTTGTCTGCTTCCAGTATATAAGGAGAAGCTTTTTTGGCACACTTAGACCCTCCATTTAAGCCTGCTATGTTTCCTGCCAATCTTGGCACTGTCTCTGGACTTGAACTACTGGCCTGTTCTGTTGTGTGGTAATATTGGGACTGTGCCATTTTATTTGTCCATCTTGGGCTTGTGAGCCTCAGCAGCCAGCAGCTGCCTGAGTGAAGAGGGCTCCAGTGGGCCAGGAGCAAGTAGCAGAGCTGAAGTCCAAGGTCAAGGGGCTTTCACCCAGACCATAGAGCTTAGCATTTTGAACTTGGACTGCTAGCCTCTGAAACCATAAGAAAATAAACTCCTATTCATTGAAGTCAACTTTTTGTGGTATTTTCTGTTAGAGAAGCACTGGAGAACCAAAACTGATACCATGCTTGATAAAGTGGAGGGTCAGTGAAAAGGGGGAAGGCCCTCAATGAGATGGACTGACACAGCAGCTGCAATGATGGACTCGGGTATAGAAAGGATTATGAGCCTGGGGTAGGACCAGGCAGAGTTTTGTTCTGTTGTATATAGGGCCATTATGAGTTGGCACTGACTTAATCTAATATCAACAACCACCTCAGGAGCACCACCACCACCTATCGAAGGCTTACTGTGGTGCCAGGCATATGTTTTGCATTTGTTAACTTAAGTAATCCTCACTACTTTATTATTCGTATTGGTGCACCAAGGTCACTCAGCTGGCAAGTGTCAGAGCTGGGATTTGCCTCCAACACACAAGCAGTCTACCATACTTCCTACTGCACCCAGCTATGTAGTTCCTACATAGTTGTCTCTCCACTGAACCATGCACTCCCAGAGGGCAGAAACCATCACTTTTCCATTCTTACATCATCCAAAGTGCTGGTCAGTGGTACCAGATGTCATAGAGTCAATTTCAACCCATGGCAACCCCATGTGTGTCAGAGTAGAATTGTGCTCCACAAGATTTTCAATGGCTGACTTTTGAGAAGTAGATCCCCAGGTCTTTCTTCTGAGACACGCTGGGTGGACCTGAACCACCAACCTTTCCACTAGCAGCTGAGTGCTTAACTGTTTGTACCACCCAAGGATTCCAGTCAGTGGTGGAGATTCACTAAATGTTTATAGGATAAATGAATAACTCTTTCCTAGAATTTTCAGATATGGGAATTGGAAAACATTTTCACAGGGAGACAGCCCATGGTAGCATCAGGGAAAAGGCCCACCAAGCCAGAGACTCTGGTCTATACATGAACTAAAGTCAAGACCTGTTGACTGCTGGGCTATATAAATGACCCTATCAATCCTGATCATCAAACTTAGATAGTAACCCTCATCAATTTTCAAAATCCCTCACTAAGGCATTTGACTGATAACCAGAAGGCTGATGGTTCAAACCCACCAGCCACTCCTCCGAAGGAAGACTGGGAAATCTACTTCCATAAAGATACTGCCTAGGAAACCCAAGGAGTGGTAACTATGAGTTGCAATCAACTCAACTGCAGTGAGTTTGGTTGTTTTGTTGTGTTTTTTTTTTTTTTTTTTTTAAAGCACTTATCAAATATCACCTTCCCTAGAAAATTAAGGTAAGTAAGGAGCCATAGATGATATTTGACATACTATAAATCAGAGATTGAGGTTATTAAGCTTGTAACACTGATCTTAGGTTGGTGCTGAAATAGGAAGACATTGTTTTTCTGGTTCTTTTACAACTAAAAGAGGCTTCACAACTCAGCCACACCTAAGCCATTATTTCCAAATGGCAGGAAGCAATCAACAGTATTTCAGGTGAAATATTTATTTCTCCCTTTAACCTACAATCATTGTAGTATAAGAACTGCAGCTCTATGAAATCTGGGTTTGATTCTAGAACTAGTGATTAGCAAAGTCTGACAGTCCATCTTCATACACTCTTTTTTTTTTTTTTTTTTTTTATTTGGGTGAGAGTTTACAGAGCAAATTCACTTTCCATACAGTAGTTCATACACACACGTTGTCTCATGACATTGACTACAATTTACCCCAATGCAACAGCTCCCCTCCCACTTCC
Organism: Orycteropus afer afer; assembly: GCF_000298275.1. Lineage (NCBI taxonomy): Eukaryota > Metazoa > Chordata > Mammalia > Tubulidentata > Orycteropodidae > Orycteropus > Orycteropus afer. The sequence goes on from NW_006921658.1 coordinate 10,761,522, forward strand.
TCCCGATAGTTGCCTTTTCCCTGTGTCCATCCCTCCATGCACTCCTGCCCCCTAAACTGTCTCCCTGTACATAAACAGCTTCTCTTTCTCCCACAATTGTTCTCTCCAAGAGTGTATCTACCTCAGGAAAAAGTTCAACTCATATGCCTGTCTTTTGTTTGGCTGGAAGCCACAGGTGTGAGTTCAATTCCAGACTTGAAAGGCAGCTAGGGACCACAGTCTTAGTGGTTGCACCAGGCTCTATCAGACCAGCAAACCTGATCCCCCCCTCCTTTTTTTTTCCAAATGATTTTGAGTTTTGTTCCACATTGTTCTCCCTCTCTATCAAGGATCTCCTACAGAGCTCCCCCTCTGAGAAGTTGACAGTGGTAGCTGGGCACCATCTAGTTCTTCTGGTCTCATAGTTGTGTAGGCTGCAGATCACATGGTGTACTGGTCATGAGGACTAATTGTTTCCATGAATCTTTGGTTTTCTTCATTTTTCTTTGCTCTGGACGAGAAGAGACCCATCATTGCATCTAGACAGCTGCTTGCAAGTTTTTAAGATCTTAGTCACTACTGACGAAAGTAGGAGGCAGAACAATATTTTGTGTAGTATGTTATGCCAATTGAGCTTGATGTCACCTGCGACTATGGTCCTGAGTCCACAGGTTCAACTACTTGGTCCCTCTGGGCAGCTGGCTCTGACCAAGAAATGACAACAACCTTTTCCCTTGTCAGCTCTACTATACCCCTGGGAATTGTTACAGAGCATAAAAATACCCTTGTGGAACCATTGTCTGCCATCCCTATACATGGTCTTGGGTACACTCCTGCTGCATAGACATACCTAATAGTTCAGCCTGTCCACCCATCTATTCACCCATATACCCCTGTTTGCCTTCACTGACAATGCAGTACTGTATGTGCAAAAGGGTTCATCTTTGTTGTCTGTACCTCCCATGTATCTTTCTGTGTCTTCTTCTTCCTTGATGCCACCATGTCAATCACTCACATTTGGTACATTGCCCTTCTCTTCACCCAAATCAATACTTATCTCTACCTATCTAATGGTGTTTCCTCCCCTCCCCTCTAACCCCTGAAAACCAATAAAGAAAATTTCCTTCCATATATAAACCATTCCTTGACTTTTACAATAACGGAGTAATACAATATATGTCCTTCTGTGATTGACTTATTTCACTCAGAATAATGTCTTCCAAGTTCATCCACGTTATGAGGTGTTTTGCAGATTCCACATTATTGTTTAGCATTGCCTAGTATTCCATTGTATGTACCATAGTTTGGTTATCCATTCCTCTGTTGAGGGACATCTAGGTTGTATCCATTTTTGGCTATTGTAAATAGTACTGTGATGAACATGAGTGTGCATATGTCTGTTCTTGTCATGGCTCTCACTTCTATAGGATATATACCTAGTAATGGAATGGCAGGATCAAATGGTATTTCTAATTCCAACTTTTAAAGGAATTGCCATACTGCTTTTCCACAGTGGTTGTACCATTTTACAATCCCACCAGCAGTGTAGGAGAGTCCCAATCTCTGCACATCCGCTACAGCATTTGCTATTTTCTGTCTTGTTGAACTTTCCTGCTAGTGCTAGAGCAAGATGGTATCTCATTGTCATTTTGATTTGCATCTCTCTAATGGCTAATGATCATGAGCATTTCTTCATATGTTTGTTGGCCGCCTGAATATCGACCTTGGTGAAGTGTCTATTCATGACTTCTGCCCATTTTTTAATTGGTTATTTCTCTTTTTGTTATTGAAGTGCTGTGATTTTCTATAAATTCTAGAGATAAGTCCCATGTCGGGTTTGTCATTGCCGAACATTCCTTCCCAATCTGTAGGTTCTCTTTTGACTCTTTTGGAGAAGTCTTTGGAAGCACATAAAAATTTAGTTTTTAGAAGGTCCCATTCACCTAGTTTCTCTTCTGCTGTTTGTGCATTTTGAGTTGTGCTTGATACTCTATTTATGCCATATATTGTTGTTGTTGTTAAGGGCCGTAGAGTTGTTTCCGACTCATAGCGACCCCATGCACAGCAGAACGAAACACTGCCCAATCCCGTGCCAGCCCCACAATCCCTGCTATACT
>NW_006921658.1:10766557-10798276 GCF_000298275.1 Orycteropus afer afer
CCTCTCGTATCACCCCCACCTGGGTCCCTGTGGCTGACTGTACCTCTGTCTGGCTTCCTGGCTTTTAATCCCCTTTCTCCTGCTCTTCTGGCCTGCTACTTTGGGCGTCCCTGAGTTGTCCCTGGGGCTGACTGCTCCTCTGTCCGAGTTCCTGGCTTTTATCCCCTTTCTCCTGCTCTTCCGACCTGCTATATATTAGGGCCCCTAAATTTGCCCCTAGGTTTTTCCTTGAGGAACTCTATAGTTTTAGGTTTCACATTTAAATCTCTGATCCATCTGGAGTTAGTTTTTGTGTATGGTGTGACGTACAGATCTTGTTTCATTTTTCTGCAAATGGGTATCCAGTTTTGCCAGCACCATTTATTAAACAAACTTTCTCTTCCCCATTTAATGGATTTAGGCCCTTTGTCAAAGATCAGCTGACCAAAGGTCGATGGATCTATTTCTGGGTTCTCAATTCTATTCCGTTGGTCTATGTGTCTTTCATTGTAACAGTACCAGGCAGTTTTGACTACTGTGGCTGTATAGTAGGTTTTGAGATCCAGCATGTGAGACCTCCTACTTCGTTCTTCTTCTTCAATAGTGCTTTGCTTAGGTTATGGTTACTGCTTGGTCACAGCCAGCTACCCAGAGGGACCGAGTAGTTGATCCTGTGGGCTCGGGACCATAGTCACAGGGGACATCAAGCTCAATTGGCATAACATACTATTCAAAACACTGTTCCATCTCCCACTTTGGCGAGTAGCGACTGGGATCTTAATAGCTAGCAAGCTGCCATCTAGATGCAACGATGGGTCTGTCCTCGTCCAGAGCAAAGAAGAATGAAGAAAACCAAAAATTCATGGAAACAATTAGTCCTAGTGACTGGTACACCATGCAACCTGCAGCCTATACAACTATGAGACCAGAAGAACTAGATGGTGCCTGGCTACCACTGTCATCCACTTAGAAGGGGATCTATGTAGGAGATCCTTGGTAGAGAGGGAGAACAATATAGAACAAAACTCAAAATCATAAAATCATTTGGAGGAAAAAAAAGGGGGGGGGGACCAGGTTTACTGGTCCAATAGAGCCTGGTGGAACTGCTGAGACTATGGTCCCTAGCTGCCCTTCAGGACTGGAATTGAACCCACACCTGTGGTTTCCAGCCAAACAAAAGACAGGCATGTGAGTTGAACATTTACCTGAGGTAGATACACTCCTTGGAGAGAATAATCATGGTAGGAAGAAGGGCTGCTTATGCACAGGGAGACAGCTCAGGGGGCAGGAGTGCATGGAGGCATGGACATAGGGAAGAGGTAACTATGAGGAGAAAGTGGGAGGGAAGTTGTTGCCTTGTGGTAAATTTTGGTCATTGTCATGAGACAAAGTGTATGTGAACTGCTGTATGGAAAGTAAATTTGCTCTGTAAATTTTCACCCAAATCACAATAAAAAAAGAAAGAAAAGCTTAAAAAAAAATAGTGTTTTGCTTATCCGGGGTCTCTTTCCTTTCCAAATGATGTCAATGATTGGTTTTTCCATATCCTTAAAAAATGTTGATGGGCTCTGGATTGGAATTGCATTGAATGTATAGATTGCTTTGGGTAGAACTGACATTTTCATAACACTCAGTCTTCCTATCCACAAGCATGGTATGTTCTTTCATTTATGTAGAATTCTTATGGTTTCTTGAAGTAGTTTTTTTATAGTTTTTTTGTATAGGTCTTTTGTGCTTCCCCCCATCTCCATATACTCTTGCTGACATAAGTCACACCATCTTCCTACACTCCTTACAGCTCAGATCTAGGCACTATTTTCCTCAACAAGATGTCTGGGTCAACATCAGAACCTCCTTCTCTTTATCACTAATTCATTATTCTTTAGTGAAACTGGGAAAAAATACTAGGGAATACTAGAGGAGGGGTGTGAGCAGACTGGTCTTCTCTCTGCACAGGATATAAGGACAAATAGGGACTAATGTCCAAATGATCTGTCATAAGCCTGATGCTGTCCCCTCCTAGTTAGATGGGGACCAAAAAGTGAATAAGGATGGATTCAGTTATCTAAATCCACTGTTGTTGAGCTGATTCTTAGTCATAGCAACCCTACAGGACAGAGTAGAACTGCTCCATAGGGGTTCCAAGGTTATAAATCTTTATGAAAGCAGACTGCCTCATCTTTCTCCTGTGGAGCTGCTAGTGGGTTTGAACCACTGACTCTCTGGTTAGCAGCCCAGCACTTTAATCACTGGTTGAACCATGTTGTTGTTATTGTTGTTATGTGCCATCAAGTTGGACCTGACTCATAGCGACCCCTCCTTGGGTTTCCAAGGCAGTATCATTACGGAAGTAGATTGTCCCACCTTCCTTCCGAGGAGTGGCTGGTGGGTTTGAACCGCCAACCTCCTGGTTCGCAGTCAAGTGCCTTAGGCACTACGCTACCAGAGCTCCCCTCCAAAAATCCAAAAAGCAAACAGAGAAGAATGATGGTGATGAAGAAACAGTCTAATAGGTAGGTGTATTAATGTCCTAAGGTTACTATAATAAAATACCATCAACTGTGTGGCTTTTAAGAACAGAATTTTATTGTTTCACAGTTCTAGAGACTAGTACCATATTTTTATCCAAATAATGTACATGCTATATGTTTTCTTGAAAACCATGCAGCCCCACTCACATTATATGCGAAAAAAATGCATAGTCTCAATTGTGGGTTGTTGGTAGAGCGATATTCTCTTCAAAGGCTCGAAGGGAATATCCTTTCTCGTTTCCCCCAGCTTCTGGTACTCCAGGCGTTCCTGGGCATATAAATTGATCTTCACATGGTTATTTTTTCTTGTCTATATGTCTATATCTCTTCTCTTCTTTTATAAGGACACCACTCACATTGGATTAGAACCCACCTTATGCCAGTACGACTTTATGTTAACTGATAACATCTTCAAAGCACTATTTCCAAACAAAGTGACATTCACAGGTACCAACAATTAGGAATTCAACATCTCTTTTGAGGGTACACCATTCAATCCATAAAGCAGATAATTTCTGAAACAGTTGCTTCCAAAAAAGATGTGTACTTTACTAGACTCACTTGACCCTGACTCTTCTCCCTGTCTGTCCCCTCCATCCTTAGCACACCCTTTCATCATTCCCACTGTCACCACCATCAACACCATCTGTCCTCAAGGACAAGCTCCCTCCTGAGCAGCCCTAAGGAAGATGATTAACTCACTGCCTTCCCAGAAATGTGTCTCTGAGCCTCTGCTTTTGTTGTCAACTGTCTGCATGAAGGCCCACTGCAGGGTACTCCAGTCAACACAGTGAAGAAACATAATACTATCCACTTAGACGTGGGATTAGTGGAGGCCAGACACACTAAGGAACAGAAATTCCTTAGCCTCCTGCTGATTTATTTATGTGAAGGAGAGAACCAGCTGATATGCTAGCAATCTTCCCTGAATAATAAAATAATATGTTTTCTATTTGGAGATAAAATTACCACTAATGGGATTTTTGCCAATGACACAAACACTTTTCACTGTCACAGCCTTCCCAAGCGTTCCTAACCTGGTACTGTTTCTAGCTATGAAAATGTACCAACACGTATAAATGTAGACAGCTCTATTCAAAAACTAATCACAGTTTTGGAGGAAAATAATAATAATAATAACACCATTTTGAAACTATCTGAAGTCTGACTACTTTGTCTTCCCATCAAATAATCTATAACCAATAGCCTATATAAGGAGTTCTAGAAGGGACCATTCCCTGGAGAAGGATGTCATGCTTGGTAGGGTGGAGGGTCGACGAAAGAGGGGGAGGCCTTCAACGAGATGGATTGACACGGTGGCTGCGATGATGGGCTCAAGTATAGCAGGGATTGTGGGGCTGGCGCGGGATCAGGCAGTGTTTCGTTCTGCTGTGCATGGGGTCGCTATGAGTCGGACACGACTCAATAGCACTTAACAACAACAACAACATATAAGGAGTTCCAGTGGTGTAGGAGCTTTGGTAGCATAGTGCCTAAGGCACTTGACTGCTCACCAGAAGGCTGGCGGTTCAAACCCATCAGCCACTCCTCAGAAGGAAGGTTGGGCAATCCTACTTCCGTAGTGATACTGCCTCGGAAACCCAAGGAGGGGTTGCTATGAGTAGGGGCGACTCAACGGCAAACAACAACAGCAGCAACAACAGTTGTTAAGGCATTTCTCTGCTAACCAAAATGTTGGTGGTTCAAACTTACTAGCTGCTCTGTGGAGCTCTGGTAGCATAGTGCCTAAGGCACTTCACTGCTAGCCAGAAGGCTGGCGGTTCAAACCCACCAGCCACTCCTCAGAAGGAAGGTTGGGCAATCTACTTCTGTAGTGATACTGCCTCGGAAACCCAAGGAGGGGTCACTATGAGTCGGGGCCGACTCGATGGCACATAACAACAACAACAAAAGCTGCTCATAAAAATGAGGCAGTCTGCTTCCCTAAAGATTTACAGCCTTGGAAACCTTATGGAGGTTGCTATGAGTCAGAACTGACTCAGTGAGAACGAGTTTGGTTTTTTTGGAATAGCTTGTGGGTTTTTGTTTTGTTTTGTTTTTTAATACTTGTGGAAGAGCATGAAATAAAATCAAAGACCTCTCAAAAAAAGAAAAGGGATTTTAGGAAACAGTTTTAACCATCTTCATGGTCAAATATTTTGACAAAACTACTGCAAAATAGCAGATGATTCATTTACTGGAATAAGCTTTGGAAATAATCTAGTAGGTCTTCATTTTATGGATGAAGACATTAAGGCCCAAAGAAGTCAAATGAATTGTCCCAAGATGATAGTACAAGTTAGAGTTTGGACAAGAAACAAATGAGCAAAACAGGGCAGCAGGAAAAGAAAAGTAATAGAAGAAAGCAGCTTCCAGGATCTGGGACTATGCAAATTATACAGGCTCCTCCATAAATTAGACATACACACACTGTTACCTCTGCTGATTCCATATGATTTCTTTGGCCCCCATTGCCATTCCCACTGCTTACACTTCCTGTCACTATCCTGGAGTAGGTACCATTTCATATCACTTGGAAAACTATCTGGGGATGTCGTCACAGATGATGAGAAGTAGAATGGATGATGAAAGTCACTGTAGTCCCTTGTACTCTCTGTGGTCCACTTTGCATCCAGAAATAAGTGCAGGGGGGAGTATAACACAAAGAACAACAGCAGTTTCTTTATTTATCCTTTGTTTTATATGCCCCCACATACATGTGCACTAAACTTTTTACAAAAAGATTTTACAACAGCTTATTTTTTAAGGCTTAATCTGCAGAAACATAACATTTAGGTTTTTTTCTTTAAAGTGGCCTAATGAAAAAATGCATTCAGAACATCTTCATCCAATTGCAAGTAGATAGTTAAATGATCCTCTTCAACTTGTTCACAAAAATAAATTAAAGAGGCATTGAAAAGAAGACTGCAGTAAATGTTATTGAGTTTTTGGGTTTTAAAAAAATCAATATTATCACTTAAGAACTAGCTGCTTTTCTTTTTCCTATAGTCTGGTGCTTCAAAGCGTAAGTGATCACCTGGCTAATGGCGCTAAATAAGGAAGCAAAACCCCCTCTAACCATTGATCCTCTTGGAGACAGAAGACTAAGGCTGGAGATGTAAAGGGAGTCCCAAAGACTATTTGGATCTTAATTTATTCACTGTGGACTTATTTACACACACCCCGAAATACCTTTGTGATGTTTAATAATACATAAAGATAAGTCTTACCATATAAATTAAACTAATTGCCTCTGCCAACTGTATCAAAGATAACTGTTCCACTTTCAATTTTTCAGAGCCTGGATTTGCAAACCATCATCTAATATTGCATGTTTTAAGTAACTGAACACATCTGGGAAAAGAAACCCTCCACCACTGAAATAGCCTACTCTGTTCTCTAGCACATCTGTGCTTCAGTTAAAGAACCTGGTGCACAATTAAAATTCAGGTCAGCACACAGCAACAATAGGGCTCTTTGATGTGAGGTCAGCTTTGGTCATTCTCATATACTCATTAAACAGGTTAATCAACTTAGTGCAGGATATAGGACAGGAGTAACCAAAAATCTATTTGATTACTATTACTTTGAAAGCTTCGGCAGAAAAAGCTGTTTTATTTGTTTGACAGCAACTGCTGTTTCATTGTCAGTGAGCGCTGGAACTAAAGACTCTGTTTCTGGAATAACACAGATAATAGCTAATAATTATGTAGTGTATTTATTATGTACCAGGCACTTGTCTAAGTACTTTACACATATTAATTTATTAAATACTTTTACTGTGATTATTTAGTGATTCAAGTTGTTGTTGTCCTCTATTTTTTCTTGAGAAAAGTTGATTTTGGGGAACCCCAGGGATGAAGCCACTCTAGGCAGAGAGAGGCAGCAAGGTGTACTGGTAGGAAGACTAGAAGCCACTGAATTTCTACAAGTGTTCTCTCATCTAACCTCTTACATCAGTCCACACAGGGAGCAGCTTCTACTAAGTTCTACATGGTCAGCCAAGTGGAATCTTCTTCAGACAGCTAGACAATTCTTAGAATGATAGAATATTAGACCTGGATGGGAGCCTAGTGGTCATCTAACTGAATCCTTTCTTATTCAAGGGAGAAAACTGAAAGTTACAGATGATTAGCGACAGAGCTAATCAACAAAATACATATGAGTTGGTCATTTAAAAAAATTACATGATCACATCAATAGATGCTGAAAGTCATTTCATGAAACCCACTGCTAACTTAAAAGAAGAGAAAGGAGGATAGGAGCTTGCCCTATTACAATTTAAAAAGCACATTATTTTGTAATGTGGTACTGAAGAAAGAATAAAGAAATCTGGAGGGCAAAATGCTGAGTGAGATAAGTCAATCACAAAAGGACAGATATTGTATGGCCTTGCTTTTAGGAAAAGACAAAAATAGGTATACACAGACAGAGCAATGTGCTTTGGTGGTACCAGGGATGGGAGAGAGAGGACAAGGGAATTACTTTCTAGATAGTAGATACTTGTTATTTTTGGTGATGGGTAAGGCAGTATAGAATATGGGTGGCATCTGCAAAACTTGACCAAGATAAATGGTAACACTAAGAAGAACACAAGAACAGAGATGATTTTGGTAAATCCTATAACATATACAATTTTGCAACAACAGTAAAACAACCAAAAGATATGTGTATGGTCACATAGGTAGATATGTAAGCATGTATGTGTTTAGGAAGGCATAGGTCAGTATATGGTATGCATGTATAGGTGTATCTGTAGGCATATGTATATATATATATATATATATATTTGTGTGTGCTGCATATATATTCATATATATAATAAAGTAAATTTGGAACACAGTTACAGATACTTCCTAGACGTAACCTAGAAATAATGTGTGATTGTCTACTGAATTTGAAGGCTTAGGGCCATAGTCTCATGAGAAAAACTTGGTCAATTGGTATAACATAGTTCATGAAAATAATTTCTACATTCTAGTTTGGTGAGTAATGTCTAGGGTCTTAAAAGCTTGTGAGTGACCATCTCAGATGCTATTGGCCTGTACTCATCTGCAGAAAAAGAGAAAGAAAGAAATGAAAGACTCAGAGAATAAAATAGTCTACAGGATTAGTAGCCTATATGAACCACAGCCTCATCTATCTTGAGACCAGAAGAACTAGATGATGCCTAGTTACCACTACTGATTCTGACCAGGGACGTGATAGATGGTCCTGGATAAAATAGGAGAAAAATGTAGAACAAAACTCAAATTCCTAATAAGGGGTCAGACTTACTGAACTGGCAGAGACTAGAGGAACCCTGAGATTATCTCCTTGAGATACCCTTTAAACTTGGAACTGAAGCCACTCATGGAGATCATCTATCAGTCAAATAACACATTGTCTCATAAAATAAGCAATATCATCCATGAGTACTGAGTTCCTTTAAATAATTATCTATATGAGGCCAAGCAGTCAACATTTACATTAAATCAAAGATGGGAAGATAAAGAAGGGGATGCAGGAAAGCTAGATTAATGGAAACAGAACAATCAAAAGGGAAATAATGAGAATGCTAAACATTGTGAAAAAATGTAACCAATATCACTGAACAATATTTATAGATTTTTTTTAATGGGAACCTAATTTGCTATGTAAATGCTCATCAAAAACAAAATAAAATATGCTGAGTGAAATAAGTCAATTACAGAAGGACATACATTGTATGAGTCTGTTATTGTAAAAAAAAAAAAAAAGTCAAGGAAAGGTTTACTCAGGGAAGGAAATTCACTTTGTTAGTTACTTGGTATGGGAAGGAAAATTTCAGACTAATTAGGGGTCACATGTTGATTTGGGTGAGGGGTGGGCAGTATGGAAAGAGTATGTGACCAGCATGGTGACACTGGGAAAAGGAAAGACACAGAAATGTACACAAAAGATACAGACAACAGAGGCAAATACTATTACGTTCACAATACTGCATTACCACTGGCACCAAATGCTAGGCTACAGATAAATGCATAGACAGGTGACAAGATCAGGTAGAGGTAGGCAAACAGGAATACATCCTAGACCAAGGATGGGTTTGGCTGAAGATAACCTTACACATGCTCTCATGCTACAAAATTATTCACATACATTACAGAAGCAACAGAAGACAAAGTTGGAGTAGCTTCTCAGAGACAACCAAACACCTTGAGAAAGAGAATCACTGGGCCTGTGGGGCTGAGGACCATAATCTCCAGGAACATCATGCTCAGTTGGCACAACATTATACATAAAAATCTTGTTCTACATCCTACTTTGGTGAGTAGTGACGGGGGTCTTAAAAGCTTTTGAGGGACCATCTAAGATGCAACTATTGGTCTGCTCTCTTCTAGAGCAAAGAAGAGTGAAGAATATCAAAGTCATCTGGAAACAATTAGTCCAAAGATAAGATGGACCATGAAGACCTCAGCCTTCACAACCCCAGGACCAGAACTAGATTGTGCCCAGCTACCAATGCCAGCTGCTTGGAAAGGGATCAAAACTGGAGATCCTGAATAGAAAGGGAGGAAGAATGTGGAACAAAATTCAAAAACACAAAAATGACCAGAATTACTGGTTGGATACACTGGTGGAACCCCCTGAGGCTATGGCCCCAGCTTACCCTTTGGGCCTAGAAATGGACTCACTTCTGTAGATTGGCTTTCAGCCCAACAGTAGAAAGACCTACTAGCAGAATACCTACCCCAGGGAGCTGCACCCACCTACCCCATAGGGAGATACACCCCTTAGATCAACCAGCCAGGAGACATGGGAGGGGCAGCATTCATGTAGAGGAAAGCTGGACAGACAGGAATGCATAGATAAGAAGGGCACAGGGAGGGGGTAGTCACATGGAGGAGAGGAGAGTTTTTTATGGTTTGGGTTGGTAATTGAAGCAGTGAAATCAAATGTGCATGAACTGTTGAATGTAAAATAAATCTGCTTTGCATATTTGCACCCAAAGCACAATTGCGGGGCAGGGGACCCAATAGAATGAAACACATAGTCCATAAACAACATAGTGTGTGTATGTGTGAATGTATGTAGTAGTAGTAAGTCTTTTCTTCAGTGCTTGAAGGAAAGCTGTTTTAGGTAAGCACAGGTGAAGTACTTGACTTGCATTTATTTTATATATGTTATTGTTGTTAGATGTTGTTAAACTGATTGTCATTCCTACTGACCCTATATACAACAGAACAAAACACTGCCTAGTCCTGCATTTATATATATACACACACATAATGTTGGAGAATTTCATTAAGGATTTGTTAAATTTTTCCTTTATCATCTCACTTGCCATTATTCACTAAAGTATGATAGACATATTGAAGAGCTAAATATTTTTATAAAACAGAAAATAAGGTAAAATATAGATTGATATTTATGAGATCTCTGTTTAAGAAGGAATTTTATTTTAATATTTTATTGTGGTGAACTACATATAATAAAGCATAGCCATTTCAACAATTTTACATGTATAATTCAGTGACATTTAAACACACTCATCATGTTCAATTATCATCACTATCTGCTTCCAAATGTTTCTATCACCCTTAACAGAAACTTGTGCCTCATAAGCAGTAACTTCCCCTGCAAGAAGGCCATTCCACTCAATGATTAGGTCTGTCTATGCAGGGGGGAATGTGCCCATGATCATGTATAGGGTTGGCAGACAATGTTTCCACAAGTGTATTTTTATGTTCTGTAAGAATTTCCAGGTATATAGTAAAGCTGACAAGGGACAAAGCTGTAGTCACTTCTTCATCACAACCAGCTTCCCAGAGGAAACAAGTAGTTGGACCTGTGGGCTCAGGACCATTGATCGCAAGGGACATCATTCTCAATTGGCATAACATACTACACAAAAACATTGATCCACATCCTACTTTGGCAAGTAGTGACTGGAATCTTAAAAGGTTGCAAGCAACCACCTAGGTCCAGCGAAGGGTCTCTCTTCATCCAGAGCAAAGAAGAATGAAGAAAAGCAAAGACACAAGGAAATAATTAGTCCAAGGGACTGGAACACCATGCGATCCTCAGCCTATATGACTATGAGACCAGAAGAACTAGATGGTGCCCAGCTACAATTGTCAACCACTCAGAGGGGGATCTATGTAGGAGATCCTAGATGGAGTGGGAGAACAATGTGGAACAAAACTCAAAATCTAAAAAAAAAAAAAAGAAAAAAAGAAACAAATTTGCTGGTCTGATAGAGCCTGGTGAAACCCCTGAGACCATGGCCCCTTGCTGCCCTTCAGGTCTGGAAATGAATCCACTCTTGTGGCTTCCAGCCAAACCCAAAATAGGCATATTAGGTGAACATTTACACTAGGTGAATACACTCCCTGGAGAGAACAATCATGGGAGAGTGGAAGGGCTGTGTACGCACAGGGAGAAAGCTCAAGGCGCAGGGATACATGGGAGGGAAGGACAAAAGGAAGAGGTGACTATGGGGAGGACGTGGGAGGGGAGCTGATTGATTGTGGGAAATTGCAGTCAATGTCATGAGACAAAGTATATGTGAGCTTCTATATAGAAAATGAATTTGCTCTGTAAACTTTCACCCAAATCACAATAAAATTTTTTTTTTAAAAAAAAAAAGGCCATTTCATATTTTAGCATACTAGAAAAAATTATGAAAGAAAATTACTACATAAAAATTTTATTCTTCTGCTTAAGAAAAAAAAAAAAAAATGACCAAGAGTTAAAAGTAAACAAAATGAGAAACATTTTGGCAGACCCCAATGGCTACTTACTCAGTATCTATTCCCTCCCTTTTCCTTATGAACAGCATCCTAACTTTGTACAAAGCAGCAATGTAACCAATTAATAATATTTTTGTTATCTTTGCATCTAGAAGTTGTTGTGTGATAACTTTGGATCAAAGGGATGTATTGGAGATTGCTAATTAGGGCATCAAAAGAAGCTTTATAATAGGGATATATTGTAGCAAATGCCTGGTGTCCTGCTCTGCTCCCCATTACCTGTTTTGTGCACCCATCCCCAGGTATTGATGGGTTCTTGTCCTGGTACCTGTCACTTTCTTCAGAGAACTGAGTTTGGGCTGTTGGAGCCACTTTCCCTGAAGATGAGACAAACTGATAGAATTTACTCTTCAGAGCTCCCCTGGGTACAAAGTTGAAGTTAACACTTCATCTGAAATCAATCCCTCCCTTGACTTTATCCCCTTCTCTATGCTGCTTCCTTACTCTATTCATCAAATCCTCCTAGAGACACTTCATTAGTGAATCACTAACATGTGAATGGGTCAGGGTCTTTTTCTGGAGAATCTGGCCTAAGACACATTCTCAGTTGACATGCTCTTCAGCTTTTTGTTTCTTTGCTCTTTACATTGTCATCTTTTTTCTTTCCTGGAAAGTGGATGAAATGCCTGGAGGTTTAGCAACTATGAGACAGCATGCATAGAGTCAAAAAAAACATACATCAGGAGGTCTGCTGGCGTTGTACCTAAGGTATTTGACTGCTAACCAAAAGGCTGGCCATTCAAACCCACCAGCCACTCCTCAGAAGGAAGGTTGAGCAATCTACTTCTGTAGTGATACCTCCTCGAAAACCCAAGATGGAGTCGCTATGAGTCGGATCTGACTGGACAATAGTCAGAAGGATGGTAAAGCAGAGAGATGGAAAAAGCCTGGACACCTGATAGCATCACTAAATAAACATACCATCCCTGAACTGACACCTCTAGACTTTATTTTGTATAAGAAAAGTAAAGGCTTCACTTGTATACATCACTCTTGGTAGTGGTGGTAGGTAGAATAAAGATCTCCCCTCCAAGATGTCCATGTCCTAATCCCTTGAATCTGTAAACAAGTTATGTTACATGGCAAAGTGGAATTAAGGTTTCAGATGGAATTAAGGTTGCTAATCAGTTAACCTTAAAATGGGATTATCCTGGATTATTAAGTGGACCTGATGTCATCACAAGAATCTTTAAAAGTGGGAGAAGGAGGCAGAAGAACAATCGGTCAGAAGAAAAAGATATGATGACAAAAGCAAAGACTGAAGTGATTCTGTGTGCAAAGGACTCAACCTGTTATTGCTAGTTTTGACGAAGGAAGAGTGGCATGAAACAAGGCATGTGGGCAGCCTGTAGAAGCTGGAAAAGGCAAGGAAACAGATTCTCTCCTAGAGCCTCCAGAAAGGAACACAGCCCTACCAACACTTTGATTTTAGCTCAAGGAGACCCATTTCAGAACAACAACCTTCAGAACTGTAAGATAATAAATTTGTGTTAATTCAGCCACCAAATTTTGGTAATTTGTTACAGCAACTATAGAACACTAAGACATTTAATTTTTCTCTTACTTGTAGTCTAATGCAACCCTGACCAATATTTTCAAAACTGACAAAAGGGTTAACATATTTTTGATAGAATGTTTACATATTACATAAGTATGTATATTTTTGATTTGTAGAAAAAGTTCATGCAAATCAATTTAAAGCACTACACACAATAATTTGATGGGTAAATAACATGAGACAAAAACTCCCCAAATGAGGAAGTAAAGGTGCTCAGAAAAAAAAAAAAAAAATGGAAATAAGATTCTCATAAAAGCATATGAGCTGTTTTTAAATATCAAGGAAAATCCTTATGTTATAATTATATGAAGAAACAAAATGAAAGTTTTATATTGCATATTTCCAACCATGGAAAAAATAAGAATTAAAATATATATATATTGAAAGCAAATAATAAAAGGAAAAATTGTTTAATAGTAAGATTTGGTATGCTTCTTCCTTCTATTACTTTTTAGTACAGGTCATATCCAAATAGCTAGTTCCCATTCATTATTTAGGTCTCTTTTATAGGAAAAAAATAAAAGAAATTTTGCCTTAAAAATAAATACAATGTAGTATGCCATTTGTAATAATACAAATACATAAAGTCAAGTATTGGCACAAAGGAGGGAGTGAGGCTTTTCCTGGGAAGCCTGGGAAAACTTCACAGAGGCAAAGGTAACGGAGTAGGGTCTCAGCCAGGCCAACAAGGGAAGAAAGGCCCTCCAGGTAAAGAACACGTGCTCACAAGCTCCAGGGAAGCGGGCAAAGTGCAAACATCCCGGCACTGTAGGATGAGGAGACAGAGTGGAAGATTGGGTTGTAGAGAAGTAGAAGCTAGAACTGAAAGAGGTTAACATCATGTACTAGAGTTTGGACTGAATTCTATATTAAAAAAAAAAAAAAAAAAACTCACTGCCATTGAGTCAGATCCGACTCATAGTGACCCTTCTTTGGGTTTCCGAGACGGTATCACTACGGAAGTAGATTGCCTAATGCTCCTTCTGAGGAATGGCTGGTGGGTTTGAACCACCAGCCTACTAGTTAGCAGTCAAATGCCTTAGGCACTACACCACCAGTGCTCCCTATATAGGAAAGTAATTTTCAGTAAGAAAGAGCTATGATCAGATTTGTATTTTATAAAGATTTTTTAGCTATCGTGTGAAGATGGGCTGGAGATTAGAGACAGTGGGATGAGTTAGCTCTACTGCAGTTGTCCAGGCTAGAGGTCTGAAATGAAGCACAAGCAAGGGAGTTGGAGAGAAGGAATAAATTCAACAGATAGTTCAAAGATGAGTCAATGTGCTAACAAGAGTGAGTTAAAGGAAAGGTGATGTTGACTCCCAGTACTTATTAAGCATTTTTTCAGAGTTGTTTTGTTTAATGAGAGCTAACATGCACATAGAAAACCACACAAATAAATGCAGATTGTACAACTCCATGAAGTATCACAAAGTGAACACACGTAATCACCACACCACCTGCCTTTTTTTTTTTTTTTTGGTTATCGGGACCTCAAAGGAAATGACATCCACTTGCTCAGGCCAATAACCTAGAAGTTATCTTTTTACACCTTTCTTATATGTCTAAGTCATCACCAAGTCCTATGAAAGCAAAAAAATAAGCCCACTGCCATCAAGTCGATTCCAACTCATAGTGAGCTCCCTTGGGTTTCCAAAGCTGTAAATCTTTACAAGTAGATTGCCTCATCTTCCTCCCACAGAGTATCTGGTGGGTTTGAACCACTGACCTGGTTAGCAGCCAAATGTCTTACCCACTATGCCACCAGAGCTCCTTTTAAGTCCTTGTCAACTTACCTTCAGAATATATCCAGAACTCAACCTCTTCTCACCATCTCTACTGCTACTACCCTAGTCCAAGCTACCACCATCTCTTGCCTAGACTCATGCCATAGCCCCTTGACTTTTCTCTACTACCACTCTTACTCCATTGCAATATATTCTCCACATAGCTGCCAGAATCGTCCCTTTAACATGTGGCCTGCAGCATGTTATTTCCTGTTGTGGATAGCCTTAACAATCCTAGTTCTTCACCCCTCCCTTTATCTACGCCCTTTGCCATGTAACTTTGCAGTGACCTGCTACAACCCTTTGACTCTGGGCTCAGCCATATGACTTGCTTAGTAGTTGCAAACAAAGGCTTGAAATGAGTTTGTGCATTAAGGCTTTTTCTTTTGCAGAAGTGTGGCTGTGCCATGCTTCTCCCAACTTAAGTCTGAATTCAAGTCCCATAAGATGCATCTGATTGGCTAAATCTAAACCATATCCAGAACCCTAGCTGCAAAAGCATTTGAACAGCAGCTTCTGCAATACAGAAGGAATTACAGAATGATGTTGGCATGAACGTGGAGGGATCCAATTCATAGCATCCACCACATCCTCCTGCTCTCATTTGACTTTCAGGGTTATATTGCACAGTCTTGCCCTTATACTAAGATTCCCTTGCTCTACTCTCTGACTTGCAAGGTTCTGGCCATCACCCAGGACCTACACAGCACAAACCATCTTCACCATGGACCTTTTCCCCCCTACAATGGCCCATGATGATCTCCCCCACCCTACACACAACCTTTTAGTAATCCCCTCCCAGATTCTACAGTAGGCACCACATAAAAAGAGAACACCAGTCTTTCTCAGGAACTCTGGTGGCACAGCAGCTAAGCACTTAGCTGCTAATCAAAAGATTAGTGGTTTGGAGTCACCCAGAGATTACAGCCTAGAAAATCCCAGGGGCAGTTCTACTCTGTCATATGGAGTTACTATGAGTCAAAAATCAACTCAATGGCACCTAACAACTTCTATCTCTCTTCTGTCTTCCCCTTCTCCTTTCCACTGCATTCTTCACTTTTCAATGGCCCATTTGGGTTTGAACCCTGGTAAGGCACTTACCCTAACCATTTAGCACCCCTGTGAGTTCAGACATTCTCTCCCTCATCTGGTATTTTCTTCCTTAATTATTTATTTGGAATCAGGGCTGACTTATCCATTAGGCATAGTAGGCACAGTGCTTAAGAATGTTTTAATAATTTCTTTTAAAATAAGAAAAAAAGAGAAATAATGATCAGTAAATAGTAATGAATCCAGTCTGGGTTGCATTTGTCTTTGTACCAACACAGTCATAAAACACAATTTAATTTTTTTTTTTTTTTTAATAGAGGAAGGCGCCCACAAAGTCAAAAGTGCCTATGGCCCACAAGCATCATAACACAGCCCTAGCTGTTCCTTGCATATTGTTATCTTTTGAAGGTGTATGTGCACTTCAACTATAAACTCCTTAAGAATGAGAATGCCTTATTTTTGCATATTCATTTTCCCTACAGAAATTACCTTCAAAGTAGAAACTTGTTTTAATTGACTGGCCAAGTGCAACAAGCTCCCTACAACATAGAAAGGTCAATGGTTGCAGTTTCCTTTTTCCATTCCAGGGTCTGAGTCATAGGTAGTGATTAAGTAAACTACACATAGTTGTTTAATCTACACGAAGACAACAGAGATCATTGACTGAAAGCTCACAATCAAGTAGCATTCTCACATGTTATTAGAAGCAAGTAAGAGGTAAAATAGGATTTTGCTCATTCATTCAAACATTCATATAGTAGGGTCTTAGCTCCTCTCTGCTTACTAGTTATGTAACCAAGGCAAGTAATTTAAGCTCTCTCTGCCTCAGATTCCTTAACTAGAGAGCAGGGAACATATACACACCACTTGAAAGGGCCATTGTGAAAAGTAATGAGATAATCCACATCAAAGGCCTAGAAATGGTAGTGATCATAATCATTCATTTTTAACTGGATAAAAATTTGAGTCAAGACATATTTATTAAATTGGCATATGTCAACTGAGAGAAGAAATGAGTGATCAAACATTCAAAGGCCTTGTCTCAGAACTCTGTTCCCTCCCCAGCACTCCTCAGTTCAGCACACAGGCTGCTGGGACCATAGATCACTCAGACCTGGCTACTTAAATCACCATATTCTTATTCACTGGCCTTTACTAAAATGAAAGCACTTCATTTCTGACCATGCTGAGTGCTGATTGAGAAGAGACTTTATCTGGCATTTCAAACCCACCAGCCACTCCTCGGAAGGAAGGTTGGGCAATCTACTTCCGTAGTGATACTGCCTCAGAAACCCAAGGAGGGGTCGCTATGGGTCGAATCCGACTTGATGGCAGTGAGTTTGGTTTGGTTTGGTGCACAAGATGGGGTTACAAAAGAAGTGTAACACTGCATTGTCAGTGATGGCAAGTATTGATCTACGAGGGGATAGATGGCTGAGGGGGAAAGAAAAGGAGTGTCTCCAAGGGTCAGGGGATTACTACAACAGCAACCTACCTGGTCTTTCCAGCCACAGATTTGCCGCTATCTCAGGAAATTCTCAGCAGAGCAGCGGAGAGGTCTTTTTGAAGATGTCTATTCGATTGTATCACTTCCTTGATTAAATCTTTTAAAACCTTTTTTTTTGTCTTTAAAGTCCAAACTCTGAACAGGTTACCAGACCCTCCCGCCGCTGGCCCTTAATGCCTTTTTTAGCGTCATGGCTTTCTTTCTTTCTTTCACTTTTTATTTTTAAATTTATTTTTAATTTTTATTGTAATTTGGGTGAAAGTTTATAGAGCAAATTCATTTTCCATACAAGTAGTTCATGCACATTTTGTTTCCTGACATTGATTGTAATTCCACACAATTAACAGCTCTCTTTCCACTTCCTCCCTGTAGTTAACTCTTCCCTATGTCTTTTCCTATGCATTCCTACCCCCGGAGCTAACTCTCTATGCATATACTGCCCTTCTGTTCTCCCATCATTGATCATTCTAAGGAGTGTACCTACCTGATGTAAATTTTTATTCTATATCCCTGTCTGTTTGCCTGGAAGCCACAGGAGTGAGTTCAATTCCAGATCTAAAGGGTAATAGGGGTCACAGTCTCAGGGGTCTTACCAGGCTCTATTAGACTATAAATCTGGTCTTTGTTTTATGAGTTTGAATTTTGTTCCACACTGTTCTCCACTCTATCCAGGATCTCCTGTACTGATCCCTTTCTGAGTGGTTGACAGTGGTAGTTAGGCACCTTCTAGTTCTTCTAGTCTCATGGTCATGTAAGCTGAGGTTTACATGGTCCATTAGTTCCTTGGACTAACCGTTTCCATGCATCTTTGGCTTTCTTCATTCTTCTTTGCTTTTGATGAAGAGAGACCTATTGTTGCATCTAGGCAGCTGCTTGCAAACTTTGAAGACCCCCGTCACTACTCACCAAAGTAGGATATTTGTTTGTTGCTGTTGTTATGTGCCGTCGAGTCAGCCCCGACTCATAACGACCCCTCCTTGGGTTTCCGAGGCAGTATCACTACGGAAGTAGATTGCCCAACTTTCCTTCTGAGGAGTGGCTGGTGGGTTTGAACCACCAGCCTTCTGGTCAGCAGTCAAGTGCCTTAGGCACTATGCTACCAGAGCTCCTAAAGTAGGATATAAGACAGTGTTTTTGTGTAGTATGTTATGCCAATTGAGCTTAATGTCCCTGAGACCATGGTACCGAGTCCACAGGTCCAACAACTAACTTGACTGTGAGTCAACTCACAGGTTGACTGTGGCTAAGAAGTCATTATAACTTTGCCCCCTGTTAGTTCTAGTTATATGGACATTCTTACAATAAAACAAATGTGTATATAGAAATATCACTGGCTAACCTTATATATGGTCATGGATATATTCTCTTTTGCCTAGACATACTTTATCATTCAGCCTGTTTACCCATCTATCTACCTGTAGACATGTCATCTTTTTCTTCCTCCAACTACAGAGTACAAAAACAAATCCACTGCTGTCGAGTTCATCACTACTCATGGTGACTCCATGCATTACAGAATAGAACTGCTTCGGAGGTTTTTCTTGATAATCTTTATGGAAGCAGATCACCAGTCATTTCTTTTGTGGTGCACTGGATGGGTTCAAACTGCCAACCTTTAAGTAAGTAGCTGAGTGCAAATTGTTTGCAAATTGTATTTGACCTTAGTACTCAATTCTACAAGCAACATGTTCTCTTTATCTTGGAGGCCTCCTAATTCTGTTCCCCTTCAAGTTCCCTCTGCCTAGACCATCTTTCTCTTCTCTCTCCACATTTCCCACTCGCTAGCTGGGAAATGGAAGCTCTGGTAGCATAGTGCCTAGGGCACTTGACTGCTAACCAGAAGGCTGGCAGTTCAAACCCACCAGCTACTCCTTGGAAGGAAGATGGGGCAATCTACTTCCATAGTGATACTGCCTTGGCAACCCAAGGAGGGGTCGCTATGAGTTGGGTCCAACTTGACGGCACATAACAAGAACAATAGCTGGGAAATGGCTCTGACTCCAGATCCCCCTGCTTTGCTCTCCCACCCAAACCCATTGCTGTCCAGTCAATTCTGACTCATAGTGATGCTATAGGACAGAGTAGCACTGCCCCACAGGGTTTCCAAGGCTGTAATCTTTATGAAAAGCAGCTTGGAGGCTGCTTTTTGCTTGGGTATGGCTCTATATTAAGGCAGGGGCCTGAGGTAGGAAGGCCCGTGGCTTGGAGGCTGCTTTTCACTTGGGGGAGGCTCTTTATTAAGGTCAGGGCCTGAAGTAGGCAAGCCAGAGGCTTGGAGGCTGCTTCTGACTTGGTTATGGCTCTATATTAAGGCTGGGGCCTGAGGTAGGCAGGCCTGAGGCTTGGAGGCTGCTTTTCACTTGGGGGAGGCTCTTTATTAAGGTCAGGGCCTGAAGTAGGCAAGCCAGAGGCTTGGAGGCTGCTTCTGACTTGGTTATGGCTCTATATTAAGGCTGGGGCCTGAGGTAGGCAGGCCTGAGGCTTGGAGGCTGCTTTTCATTTGTGTGTGGCTCTACATTAAGGCCGGGGCCTGAGGTAGACACACTGGGGTTTGGGGGTGGCTTTTTGCTTCTGGGCAGCTCTATTTCAAGGCTGTTCCCCGAGGTAGGCAGGTGCAAATGGGTTAGGAACAACTAAGGAAGATGAACTTGTCTGTCAGTTTGTTGTCCTGTGGTGGCTTACATGTTGCTATGAGGCTGAAAGCTCTGCCACCATGTTGCAAAATGGTTATCCATGGTGGGCAGCTTTCATTGGAGGTTACCCATGGTGGGCAGGTTTCAGTGGAGCTTCTGGGTTAACACAGACTCAGAAAAAGAAAGAGACAATCCACTTCTCAAACAATTGGCCAGTGAAAACCTTATGAATAGTAGTGAAACACGGTCTGATATATTACCGGAAAGCTTTATGAATAGTCCTGGAACACTGTCCAATATAGTGTCAGAAGATGAGCCCATCAGGTCAGAAGGCACTCAAAATTTGACTGAAGAAAAGCTGACTCCTCAGAGTAGAGACAACCTTAACAATATAGACAGAGTAAAGCTTTCAGGACCTGCATTGGCTGATGTGGCATGACTCAAAATGAGTAGAAAAAGATGCAAACATCCATTAATAATTGGAACAGAGAATGTACAAAGTATGAATCTAGGAAAACTGGAAGTTGTCAAAAATGAAATGGAACACATAAAGATTGATATCCTAGGCATCAGTGAGTTGAAATGGACTGGTTTTGGCTATTTTGAATCAGATAACCATATGGCCTACTATACTGGGAATAACAAATTAAAGAGGAATGCTGTGGCATTTATTGTCACAAAGAGTGTTTCAAGATCTGTCCTGAAATACAATGCTGCCAGTGATAGGATAATATCCATATGCTTACAAGGAAGACCAGTTAATACTGCTATTATTCAAATTTATACACCAACTACCAAAGCCAAAGATGAGGAAATTGAAGATTTCTACCAACTTCTGCAGTCTGAAATTGACTGAACATGCAATCAAGATGTGTTGATTATCACTGATGACTGGAATGCAAAAGTTGGAAACAAAGAAGAGTTACTGGTAGTTAGAATATATGGCCTTGGAGACAGAAATAACACTGGAGATCACATGATAGAATTTTGTGAAACCAATGACTTATTCATTGCAAATACCTTTTTTTCAACAACATAAGCAATGACTTTACATGTGGACTTCACCAGATGGAATATACAGGAATCAGACTGACTACATCTGTGGCAAAAGGGATGGAGGGACTTCCAGTAAGATGGAGGAATAGGCAGACAAGCGACACAGATCCTCTTCAACAAAGAAAAGAAAAAGCAATTGACAGAGATACAGAAGATAATTATGGAGCCCTGAGCACTGAAAGGAACTATACAGAAGTGGATTCGGCACCAACTAGTGGAAAACCTGAAGGAAAACAGTTGAGTACAGAGACAGTTGGAGCTGCAGACTGTCAGCTACTCTGACAGGACCAACAGCCTGAATATTTCCAAGTGGTGTTGGGACCTGAGAACTGACCTAAAAATCAGCCCTGGTCACTAAGGACTGCAGGGACGACTGCATTCATGGCCTATGACTACAAAAGGAAACAGCAAGAAGGGAGACAACATGAGCTGTTGACTTTCCGCTGTCCAAAGGACACAGCCATTTTGATTGTTTACACATGGCAGCCATTTTGGATATTTAAAGTGATGAAGGGAGCAGCATTTTGAATCTTTACAGGTGGGAAAAATTTTGAAGTTTAAAGTTATAGCATTCTTATCAGGATTCCAGGGACCTAAGAATACGTTCTATTTGCCAGGGTCAGCAAGGACATAGGAGAGGCTGACAACACAAAAGTAGACAGGTAGTGAGTGTATAAGTTCTGTCAACTAGCAAATAGAGAAGCACTGTACCCTGCTTGCCTAGATAACATACAAACAAAACAAAGAAAATGAAAATTGTGGGCAAGTCACTCCAACATACAATCACCAATTATATATAAACACAAAAATGTCACAATGCCTCAGAGATAATAGAGCATCACAGTTCACACAAAGAAGCAAGATAAAGCAGGAGAAACAAGGGACCAGGATACAGACTCAAAACACATCCCTGAGGAAGAAGCAGCATTGGAACTCTCTGATAAGGAATTCAAAAGAATTATATTTAGGTATCTTCAACAAATTGAGAGACTGATAAAGGCAAGGAAAACACAGAGAAAACCCTAGAACAATTTCAAAAGACAATACAAGAACAAAATGAAAAAATAAACAAAAAATTAGAAATGATACAAAATCTACACACAGAAATCCAGAAAATTAATACTAAATTGTCAGAAGTAGATAAGACGTTGAATGGGCAAAGGAGCAGAATTGGATCAATTGAAGACAGAATTAGGGAGATTGAAAGTAAATACCTGAACACTTCTTTGGAAAGGGATAAATCAGAAAAAAGATCAAAACAAAATGAAGAAAACTTAAGGTTCATGTGGGATACCATCAAAAGGAATAACCTATGTGTCATCAGAATTCCAGAACAGGAAGAGAAAAACAAAACCACAGAGAAAATTATCAAAGCTTTGTTGGAAGAGAATTTTCCTGGTATGATAAAAGAAGAGAATATATCTATTCAGGAAGTCCAATGAACCCCAAACAGAACAGACCCCAAAAGAAAATCATCAAGACATATCATCATCAAACTCACCAAAACCAAAGACAAAGAAAGAACCATGAGAGCAGCACAGGAAAAATGAAAAATTACCTACAAGGGGCAACCAATAAGACTAAGCTCGAATTTCTCAACAGAAACCATGCAGGCAAGAAGACAATGAGATGGTATGTATAAAATACTGGAAGAGAAAAATTTCCAACCAAAAATTATGTACCCAGCAAAATCGTCCCTCAAATATGATGGTGAAATCAGGACATTTCCAAATAAGCAGAAATTAAGGGAATTTGTTAAAACCAGACCAACCTTACAAGAGATGCTATAAGGAGCTCTTTGGACAGAGAAGCAACAACAACCAACAAAAACTGACCATTAACACACATGATGATATAACCGAGAAACCAACCCAGCTATGGAAGGATCCAAAGTAAAGAAGCCTACAAGATTGTAAACAGGGAACCAGAGACATCAACTGACAAATGAGGACAACTGCAAACCAAAAAGAGGGAAAAAACTGTGTCATTATAGAACCTGTAGATGGTAGGGAAGTCAAGACAACTACAAGATAGAACAGACTACTCTAAACTTGGGAAGAAAACTATAAATCACAGGGTAACCTCAAAGAAAAATGATAAACCTTCACATAAAAATAAAAAAGAGGACCAGCACAAATATTTAGCAAATACTAAAACAATAGCAACGAAGGAAGTGATAACATGATTCATAAACAAAATGAGCTCAGCACAGAGAAGTATATAGAACAAAGAAATAGACATCATGAGAAAGCACATAACAAAATGACAGCAACAAATTCATACTTGTCGATAATTACATATCTGACAAGGGACTTATCTCTAAGATTTATAGAAAACGAACGCTTCAACAACAAAAAGATTAACAATCCAATTGAAAAATGGGCAGAACACATGAATGGACACTTCACCAAAGAGGATATTCAGGTGGCCAGCAAATACATGAAGAAATGCTCATGATCATTAGCCATCAGAGAGATGCAAGTCAAAACAACAAAGATACCATCTCACCCCAGCACTAATGGCAAAGTTCAACAAGACAGAAAATGGCGGATGCTGGCAAGGATGTGGAGAAATTGGGACTCTCATATACTGCTAGTGGGACTGTAAAATGATACAACCACTGTGGAAAACAGTAATGGTGATTCCTTAAAAAGTTGGGATTGGAACATTTGACCCAGCCATTCCATCACTAGGTATATATACTAAGGAAGTGAGAACCAGGACAAGAACAGATATATGCACACCCCTGTTCATCATATCACTATTTACAACAGCAAAAAGATGGAAACAACCTACATGGACATCAACAGAAGAATGGATAACCAAACTGGTACATACACACAATAGAATACTATGCAACCCTAAAGAATAATGTAGAATCTGCAAAACATCATATAACATGGATGAACTTGGAAGACATTATGCTGAATAAAAGAAGTCAATCACAGAATATAGTATTAGTTCATTATTGTAAAAAGTCAAGGAAAGGTTTATATATGGAAGGGAACTTTCTTTGCTGCTTACCAAGGGTGGGAGGGGAGGGGAAGGAATACTGCACACACACAAAAAAAAATGCATTGACCCATGTCACTTTAGTTTTGTGTATTTCACTGTATATAAATTATATTTCAATAAAATGCATTTAAGGAAAAAAAAAAAAAGACATCAGATGATGTATTGCATTGGCCAAATCAGCTGCAAAAGACCTCCTTCAAGTGATGAAGAGCAAGGTTGTCTCCTTGAAGACTAAGGTGCGCCCAACCCAAGCCATTGTATTTTCAATTGCCTCTTATGCATGTGAGAGCTGGACAATGAATAAGGAAGATTGAAGAAGAATTGATGCTTTTGAGTTATGGTGTTGGAGAAGAACGCTAAGAGTACCATGGTCTGCTAAAAGGGACTAACAAATCTGTCCTGGAAGAAGTGTAGCTGGAATGCTCCTTGGAAGCCAGAATGGCCAGACTTCATCTCATCTACTTTGGTCATGTTGTCAGAAGGAACCATTCTCTGGAGAAGGACATCATGCTTGGTAAAATGGAAGGTCAATGAAGAAGGGGAAGGCCCTCAATGAGATGGGTAGACACAGTGGCTGCAACAATGGGCTCAGGTATAGCAAGGATCATGAGGCTGCCACAAGACCAGGCAGTGTTTTGTTCTGCTGTGCATAGGGTCATGATGAGTCATAGACAACTCAACAGCACCAAACGACAAAAACACAACAATCTTTATGGAAGTGGACTGTCACATCTTGCTCCCATAGAGCAACTGGTCAGTTGCAACCACCCAACCTTTCAGTTAGCAGTCGGATGCTTAACCATTGTGCCACTAGGGCTCCTTTTGCTCTCCCACAGCACCCAGTATTTCTCCAACCACCAAAACATAGACTGTAATCTTTGTGGGACCAACATTATGTCTGTCTTGTTCATTACTATATCCTTAACCCTAACACAGTGCTTGGCTCATAGTACCTCTCAACACACATTTATGAACTGGAAGCATGAATTAATAAATTAGAGAATAAAATCTCAAAGGGCAAAACCAAAAATGAGTCTCACTGTCAATGACCAGCTTGTATCCAGTAAAATCACACAGGTTTGGGGCCTGTGGTGTAGTAAATTACTTAGTGTGGCTTTTCTACCCATAAGTCTTTGTAAACTCCAAGGTGGGATTTTCTATGAGCAATTAAGAAGCTCCTGATTGCTGAAGTTTTCCACCTGGAGTATTTCTCTTGCGAGTGGCACAAAACTATGTTCTGGGAGGTGCCCACTCTCTCTCAAGTGCTTAGAGTTCTGATGCTATGATTGGCTAGTTTGACCAACCTGCCAGGCTCAAAAGGAGGCCTCCTAGAGGCAGAAGTCTCTCTGACTGCTGATTGAGGAAGACGTGGTGCTGAAAGAGACACTGGCTCCTGAGACACGCGTTGCTGGGAAAGAGACGCAACAGACACGTGTTGCTGAGTGAGACACCAAGGGATCAGCACTGCTGGGAAAGAGACTGTGAGAGACTGTTGGCTGATGGATGGTGGGCTGGGAGAGAGACTGAGCATTTTTCCTGAACTTGAATTGTAGCCTGTGGTGCTTCCCTAATAAACCCCATAATCTGTGAGCTCTGTGTGGCCACTGCAGCAAATTATTAAACCCAGGAGAGAGGTGGTGGATGCTTTAGGAGGAACGGTTGGTGAAAGGGCTGGAGGGAGGCAGCATGTCTGGCCTTGCAGTAATAGGCCTTGTGCTATTGATGGTGATTCTGCCTTCCTCTTGTGGGATTAGAGGAGGTCAGAACACCTGGCCTCCTTGCCCTTTTTGCATAAGACAGGCACACAGGTAACCATTCTATGCCTCAGTTTCCTTATCGGTAAATTGGGACACTAAAAAACCCACTTTACAGGGTTATTGTGAGGATTACATGAGTTAATATAAATAAAGCACTTAGAACAAGATCTGGCATGTGCTAGCATTATATGTGTTTATATTATCACTATTATTTTTATTAGTCACTTACAGCATTTTTTCTGTGTCATATACCTCATTCCACACAGTGAATGTAGAGGCAGTTCATCAAAGCAAGCATGTGCAGGAAGGGGTATTTTTGAGATGGCCATGTCCACTGTCTCATCCTAGAAGGACAAAGCAGAGTCTCATGTTGAGGGGCACATAGCAGGAATGGGCTGAAGCTACTAGTCTCTGAAGACAGAGCCTCTCTCTCCAATGCTGGCCTGAGGGAATGCTCTCTGGACACTGAGCATGCCAGTCTCTGGGCTTTGTTGTTATCTACAGCACGGTACAGATTAGAAAGTTACAACCCTGCTCTACAGAAATGTACATAACCCACTGCTGCATTCTCAGCCCATCTGGAGAGCTGGGCCGAATGAGTATTCCATCTTTATCCTCCCCAAGTCCCCGAGAATAACACATCAAAGAGCATGTTTGCATCCCTACAACAGATAACAGCACTGCCATAAGCTGCAGGGTCCACAGATAGAATGAATTAATAATTTCACATATTTATAAAATATAAATTAACCAAGAAATACATAACTCCAAGTAAAATTCCCGCTTTTTGAAACTGAGCAGAGAAAGGTACTTCAATAAATGAAAGTCTGGTCAACTGTCATTACATGGCATCAAAAATTGGCATGTGGAACATATCACTCCTCTCTGATACACAGGGATTGAACAATAGAAGCACCTGGTGTGGAGGATTCAAGACAACACTTGGAGGCAGCGGGGCAGGGGCGGCTGGAATCCATGCAACTGACTTTTTTTAAAATTACATTTGAATATTTGTCTTTTTTAAAAAACAACAGAAAAGCAAGTAACATGATTAGTAAGGATTCTGGAGGCTCTAGTGCATTTCTATAAGCACAGTAAATTACTCATAAAAACCATGGAGCATTTACCTTCGTCTTTGTGTATAATATACCATGCCTGTGTGGAACCCAGTCTGCTTTGATGGTAAACAGCATTCTCTCTGAAACCTTACCTTATCTTGCTTTGCTCTATGTCGAGAGGTTTCCTTAATAGCTGAACTGGTTTTCATGGAAGAAGAAGAAAGCAGGGCAAGAAATGAATGCATGAGGCTTCTTTCTTTCCCATAATATTGTAACAATAATTTACATTCATATTCAAAGATGTAAAGATCTGTACACTGACTTTTAGAGAAGCAACAAATATGTAAATATGTATATCATAGCAAAGAAAGCATTTCTCAGACTATTCTATAAGATTATAATATACTAAAGATCAACCTTTTCTGTTCTCATATCTCTGACCCTATGTATGTGTATCTGCAAGAATGCCATAGATATATGGGTTATTTATTACTGGCTTTATAGATTATTTTTCTTGATAAACAGGCCTGAGGGAGGCTATCTGTTATTTATGAGATATTCCAAATATTAAGGACACCATCACTAGAGAAGAGAGCAACTTTGTAACTTAAGGTTATAAATTCTCATAAGGAATTTTTCATTCAGAGTCTGAAATGCTATAACTTTTATACATATTATATATATGTACATGTATCTATATATAGATCTGTGTGTGTGTATATATGTATGTATGTGTGTGTGTGTGTGTGTGTTTATATATATATATATATCAGGATTTTATAACCGTGATAGAGAAAAAAAAAAGTAAGATTAAAAAAAGAAGAAATCATTAGCATCACCTCCAGGTAAAGAAATATGTGAGCTGAGATGGAAGGCCTTTATATGTAAAGCCAGGAACCCTTATTTCCATATTGTAAAATGTGTTGAGTTTTTCAGTGATAATAGCATTGACTGAAAAATGTTAATTATAATAAATCTCTCAGAAACACCCTGAGCGAGAATCTTTCCCTCTAGTTCAGGATAGGCTATAGAGCTGACCAAGAAGCTTGTTTCTCCCTTCCTCTCCTCTTCTCTGGACTTTCCTGAATGCTCTCAGGTGAAGTAGAAAATTTTCCCTTTGGCAGCAGAGTCTGGAAGTGGCATCCAGAAGGGCCCAGAGTTACCCTTAGCAGAAGCTCTCTAAGGATCCCCAGCACTGCAGCCACAAAACAGACAGATAGAAATTCATCCAGAATCAAGTCTACAAGCTTTGCCCCAGCCTCGGCCACCCAACATCTTGGCAATGCCCAACTGAGCAGACACTTGAGAATTGTAGCCACACACAGAGCCACTTGAGAGAAGGGAAGCAATTCTTCCTGCTCTGTACTCCACCCTCCATATGTATCTCAGCCAATTCTGTCCTCTTTCCTGCCAGCATACCCAGGAAATCCACATTCAGTACAGAATAAAATAGCAGTGCTCAGAAAGAGGAGAGGCTGG
The DNA here is from genome assembly GCF_000298275.1 of Orycteropus afer afer. Taxonomy (NCBI): domain Eukaryota; kingdom Metazoa; phylum Chordata; class Mammalia; order Tubulidentata; family Orycteropodidae; genus Orycteropus; species Orycteropus afer. Next base: position 10,794,742 of record NW_006921658.1, read on the forward strand.
AGAGAAGTGTGATGTCTGTACTTGCCCAGAACCCATATCACGCAAATTTCTTCCCTGCCCTGATCATCCACAGCATAAAAATTATGCTACTAATTTCCAAGCTATGAGTCGGATCTGACTGGATGGCAGTGCATCAGTCCCAAATGATGTATTGGATATAAAATTTATTCATGAAAAGGGATAATAGGAGATGGTCTGTGGGTAAAAACTACCTTTCATTAAAAATGCCTATTGGACTAAGGGCTCTGCATCATTAGCTCTGGGAGTTTTTATTATCATTTATTCCATTCTACTGAGGAAGAAACTGAGCCTCAACGATATTAAGTAACTTGACAAAGGTTATATAGCTGGTAAGTATTTGAGCTAGCATTTGAAGTCAACTTTTAAGACTCCATGCTTTTAACCATAAAATACTACTGTTCATCATTATAGAAGGAGCTCTGGTGGTGTAGTGCCTAAGGCATTTGACTGCTAACCAGAAGGTTGGCAATTCAAACCCACCAGCCACTCCACAGAAGGAAGACTGGACAATCTATTTCTGTAAAGATTTACCACTTCAGAAACCCAAAGGGGCTAGCTATGAGTCAGAATCAACTCAATGGCAGTGAGTTTGGTTTTTTGGGTTTTCATCATTGTAGATTATGCAAAAGTGGACAGCATGAAATATAAACCATTTATTGATTTAACAAGCAATCATTCCATCCAAATATTCATGACCAGCTTATCAGTAGTATTAGAAAGAGATACATTACAAAGACATTTTTTCAAATGTTGATTTCTTTTTTTATGCATTTAGGTTAAAATAATGGAGCAATGCAAAAGTAAGAAGAAACACTTGAGAAAGAACAGCTGCATCATGTCAAATGATCTGACTCTGTGATCATAAGGGGTTTCCTCCACCACTCGTCTATCAGTTTGTCATACCGTGGTAGCTTCCATGTGGCTGCTATGCTGGAAGCTTTGCCATCAGTATTTCAAACACCAGCAGAGTCACCCTTGATGAACAGGTTTCAGTGGAGTTTCCAGACTAAGTTAGACCTGGAAAAAGGACAGGACCATCCACTTCTGCAAAAGTGGCCACTGAAAACCTTATGAAGAGCAGTGAAACATTTTCTGATATACTGCCAGACCTTCAGGCTTGCTGATGGGGCATGACTCAAAATGAGAAGAAACAGCGACAAATATGCATTAATAATTGGAATGTAGAATGTATGAAGTATGAATCTAGGAAATTTGGAAGGTGTCAAAGATGAGATGGAAAGCATAAAAATCAATATCCTAGACATTGGTAAGCTGAAATGGACTGACATGGGCCATTCTGAATCAAACAATCCTATGGTCTACTATGCCAGGAATGACAAATTGAAGAGGAATGGCGGTGTATTCATCATCAACAAGAACATTTCAAGATCTATGCTGAAGTACAATGCTTGCAGTGATAGGATAATATTCATATGCCTTATAAGGAAGACCAGTTAATATTACTATTTTTCAATTTTTTCAAATTTACCCACCAACAACTAAAGCCAAAGATGAAGAAATTGGAGATTTTTACCAACTTCTGCAGTCTGACCTAACACACAATCAAGATGTATTTTGATAATTACTGGTGATTGGAATATGCAAGCTGAAAACAAACAAGGATCAGTAATTGGAAAATATGGCCTTGGTGAAAGAAATGGGACCAGAAACCACACGATAGAATTTTGCAAGACCAACAACTTAGTCACTGCAAGTATTTTTTTCAACAACATTAATGGTGACTATATACATGGACCTCACCAGATGGAATACACGGGAATCAAATCAACTATATCTGTGGAAAGAGGCTATAGAGAACCTCAATAACATCAGTCAGAACAAGGCTAGGAGCTAACTGTAGAACAGACCATCAGTTGCTCATATGTTGATTCAAGTTAAAGCTGACGAAAATTAAAACAAGTCCACAAGAGCCAAAATAAGACCTTAAATATCCCACTCCTGATTTTAGAGATCATCTGAGAAACAGATTTGATGGATTGAGCACCAGTGAACAAAGACCAGATGAGTTGCAGGATGACATCAAGAATATCATACATGAAGAAAGTAAGAAGTCATTTAAAAAGCAGAAAAAGAAGAAAAGTCCAGAATGGGTATCAGAATACATTCTGAAACTTGCTCTTGAATGGAGGGTAGCTAAAACAAATGGAAGGAAGGATGAAATAAAAGAGCTGAACAGAAGATTTCAAAGAGTGGTTCAGGAAGACAAAGCAAAGTGATATGACAAAATGTGCAGACCTGGAATTAGAAAACCACAAGGGAAGAACACATTTGGTGTTTCTCAAGCTGAAATAACTGAAGAAAAAAATTCAAGTCTCAAGTTGCAATACTGAAGGATTCTATGGGCTCTGGTGGCATAGTGCCTAACGCATTTGACTGTTAGCCAGAAGTCTGGTGGTTCAAACCCACCAGCTGCTCCTCAGAAGGAAAGTTGGGCAGTCTACTTCCATAGTGATACCACCTCAGAAACCCAAGGAGAAGTCACTTATGAGTGGGATCCAACTCAATGGCAGTGTGTTTTTAAAAAAAAAAAAAACTGGGCAAAATATTGAATGATGCAAGAAGCATCAAATGAAGACGAAAAGAATACAGAGTCACTGTACAAAAAGAATTGGTCAATGTTCAACCATTTCAGGAGGTAGCATATGAACCAATGTTATTGAAGAAGTCCAAGCTGCACTGAAAGAATTGGTGATAAACAAGGCTCCAGATATTGACAGAGTATCCATTTTAAGATGTTTTAATAAATGATGCAGCACTGAGGTGCTCACTCGTTTATGCCAAGAAATTTGAAAGACCTGGCCAATAGACTGGAAGAGATCAGCATTTGTGCCCATTCCAAACAAAGGTGATCCAACAGAACGTGGAAATTATTGAACCATATCATTAATATCACATGGAAGTGAAATTTTGTTGATGATAGTTAAAATATGGTTGTAGTAGTATATTGACATGGAACTACCAGAAATTCAAGCCAGATTCAGCAAAGGGTGTGGAACAAGAGATGTCATTGCTGATGCCAGATGGATCTTGGCTGAAAGGAAAGAATATCAGAAAGATATTTACCTGTGCTTTATTGACTATGCAAAGGGATTTGATTCTGTGGATCATAACAAATTATGGAGAACATTGCAAAGAATGGGAATTCCAGAGCACTTTATTGTGTTCATGACGAGCCTCAACATAAACCAAGAGGCTGTTAAAACAAACAAGGGGATACTGCATGGTTTTAAATCAGGAAAGATGTGTGTCAGGGTTGTATCCTTTCACCATATTTTCAATCTGTATCCTGAGCAAATGATCAGAGAACCTGGACTATATGAAGAAGAACAGAGCATCAGGAATGGAGGAAGACTCATTAACAACCTGTGATATGCAGATGATACAATCTTTTTTTTTTTTATTATTTTATTTTTTTATTAGGATTTGGGTGAAGATTTACAGAGTAAATTCACTTTTCATACAGCAGTTCACATATACTTTGTCTCATGTCATT
>NW_006921658.1:10805417-10808378 GCF_000298275.1 Orycteropus afer afer
GCAGCTCCGTAGGTCTTTTTTTTGGTATTTTCACGCAAATTCTTCTGCTAGTTGGGGTTTAGTCCAAATCTGCATCCTTTCCTTCAAGGCTCAGGGGTCCAAGATTATCTTCTGTGTCTGTGTTAATTTGTTTCCCTTTTCTTTGTTGAAGAGGGTCTGTGCAATCCTTCTGCCTAGTCCGCCATCTCGCCCCGCCTCTAGATGATACAATCTTGCTTGCTGAAAGCGAAGGAAGACTTGAAGCAGTTACTGATAAAATCAAACACTCCACCTTTTAGTATGAATTAGACCTCAACATAAAAAAACCAAAAATCCTCACAACTGGACCAATAAACAACATCATGATATATGGAGAAAAGATTGAAGTTGTCAGGGAATTCATTTTACTTTGGATCCACAATCAATACCCATGGAAACAGCAGGCAAGAAATCTGACAATGTATTGCACTGGGCAAATCTGCTGCAAGAGACCTCTTTAAAGTGTTAAAGAGCGAAGATGTCACTTTGAAGACTAAGGTGTGCCTGACTCAAGCCATGGTATTTTCAGTAGCCTCATAAGCATGTGAAAGCTGGACAATGAATAAGGAAGATCACAGAATTGATGTATTCGAATTGTGGTGTTCACAAAGAATACAGGAAATACTGTGGACTACCAGAAGAATGAACAAATTCATCTAGGAAGAAGTACAGCCAAAATGTGCCTCAGAAGCAAGAATGGCCCAGACTTCATCTCATATACTTTGGTCATATTGTCAGAAGGGACTAGTCCCTAGAGAAGGATATCGTGCTTGTTAAAGTAGAACATCAGCAAGAAAGGGGAAGCCCCTCAATGTGATGAATTTACACAGTGGCTGCAACGATGGGCTCAAGCATTGCAAGGATTGTGAGGAAGGTGTAGGACCAGGCAGTGTTTCGCTCTTTTGTACACAGGGTTGCTATGAGTCTGAACCAATCCAAGGACATCATGGTTAACCCCAAAGGCTACAAAGAGCAAGGTTGCTTCTTCCCTCTTTGTAGACTAATCAAAAAACAATACTACTAAATTCAATATGGTGTTTGGGATTGGATCTCTGAACAGAAAAAACAAGACTGGAATAACTGAGGGATATGAATAAAATATGGAATGTAGTTAATAATCAGGTATTAATCACTCAGTTTTGACCAATGCACCATAGTTGTATAAAATATTAATGTTAGGGAAATCTGGGTGACGGGAATAGAGAAACACTGTACAGTACTATCTTTGCAACTTTTCCGTAAGTAAGAAACTATTCCAAAATAAAGATCTATTTTTAAAAGGCAAATAAAATAAAGTTTAAAGATAAAATAAGAGAAAGAGATAAATTCTAGAGACCAGAATATCATCTGGTTAGCCTCTTATCATATCCTTGAGGGAAAATCATGCAGGATAATTTTTTTAATTTTTAATGTTTTTAGATCTTACTGATATGGTTACATATGAAGATGGAGGAATAGGCAGACCAGCAACACAGACCCTCTTCAACAAAGAAAAGAAAAACAAATTGGCAGAGATACAGAAGATAATCCTGGAGCCCTGTGCTTTGAAAGGAACTATACAGAAGTGTATTAGGCACCAAATAACAGAAAAACCTGAACTAAAACAGTCAGCAGGGACATACAAGAGGCTGACAACAGGAAAGGAGACAGGTGGTGAGTGTATAAGTGCTGCCAACTACTGAATAGAGGAGCACAGCACAGTACCCTACTTATGTAGATAACACACAAACAAAACAAAGAAAATGAAAATCGTGAGCAAGTAACTCCAACAATCACCAATTAAATATAAACACAAAAACATCACAATGCCTCGGAGACAACAGAGCATCACAGTCCATACAAAGAAGTAAGATAAAGCAGGAGAAACAAGGGACAAGGGTACAGACCCAAAACACATCCCTGAGGAAGATGCTGCATTAGAACTCCCTGATAAGGAATTCAAAAGAATTATATTTAGGTATCTTCAATGAATTGAGAGACAGATCAAGGAAAACACAGACAAAACCCTAGAAAATTTTTGGAAGAAAATACAAGAAAAAAATGACAAAATAAATGAAAAATTAGAAATGATTCTAAATCTACAGATAGAAATCCAGAAGATTAATACTAAATTGTCAGAAATAGATAACACATTGAAAGGACAAAGGAGTAGAATTGAAGCAATGGAAGACAGAATTAATGAGATTGAAGACATATACCTGAATTCTTCTTTGGAAAGGGATCATTCAGGAAAAAGATCAAAACAAAATGAAGAAAGCTTAAGGTTCATGTGGGATACCATCAAAAGGAATAACCTGCATGTCATTGGAATTCCATAACAGGATGAGAAAAATAAAACCGCTGAGAAAATTGTCCAAGATTTGTTGGAAGAGAACTTCCCTGATACAATGAAAGATGAGAATATATCCATCCATTCAGGAAGTCCAACAAACCCCAAACAGGACAGACCCCAAAAGAAAATCACCAAGACATATCATCATCAAACTCACCAAAACCAAAGACAAAGAAAGAATCATGAGAGCAGCACGGAAAAAATGAAAATTTACCTACAAGGGGCAACCAATAAGACTAAGCTCGGATTTCTCAACAGAAACCATGCAGGTGAAAAGACAGTGGGATGGTGTATATAAAACCCTGAAAGAGAAAAATTTCCAACCAAAATTATGTACCCAGCAAAATTGTCCCTCAAATATGATGGTGAAATTAGGACAATTCCAAATAAGCAGAAATTAAGGGAATTTGTTAAAACCAGACCAACCTTACAAGAGATTCTATAGGGAGCGCTTTGGACAGAGAAGCAACAACAGCCAACAAAAACTGACCATTAACACACATGATGATATAACTGAGAAACCAAGCCAGCTATGGAAGGATCCAAAGTAAAGAAGCCTACAAGATTGTAAACAGGGAACCAGAGACATCAATTGACAAATGAGGACAACT
>NW_006921658.1:10808939-10814926 GCF_000298275.1 Orycteropus afer afer
TATATATATATATATATATATACACACACATATATACATATATACATATATAGTTACACAGGTACAAAATCATTGACCACTACAGGGCAAAATGTTTCTCTTTATATATGGTCTTTCTGGCCCTGGGTTTATGGTTCTGCCAAAATAATTTGCTAGGCTACAATCTTGCAGAAGGATTAGGCAGTTTATTTTGCAAATAAGGTATGTAAAATGCTTGCAAGGATTGGTCCATTACTATACAAACTAGGTGACTGTGGCCTACCTAGGAGTTGGTTACTTTGTGGTCTTGCTGGGGGTGTGGGGCACACCTTGTAATGGATAAGGAATTTACTATATAATTACTCAACAGATTTTGAGAGAGATATAGTGGGAGTAGGAGTGGGGCAGTGAATAAAGAAAGAGAGAGAAGGAGCTATAACACTGAAGACAGTAAGAAATGGCAAGAAGCAGCTAAGCAATGGCAGAGCAGTAAGCCCAAGCAGGACAAAGAAGCAACAGGCCAGATCAAAAGGCCTGCCTGTAGGCATGGTCAAGAAGGAGCCGAGAGGGGTCTTGATTGGAAGTTGTCCTGATTGACTGTATTCTGTCTCCTGCGTTGTCCCTGTTACCTTCAAGTTGATGCTGATTCTGAATTGTAACGTATTAGTTCCCTAATAAACCACTTAATTTAAGTATAGTTCACAAGTTCTGTGAGAACTGTGAGCTGCAGTGAATTACTGTACTGAAAGGCAGAAGGAGGAGTACTAAGGTGAGGGGGGATAGTTAGTATTAGAAATGATAGAGTAATGTAGCAGCTTAGAGAAGCTGGATGTTTGGGACTTTAACATCCGCCTAATAGGAACCAGCTTTGTGTTGATTCTTATTTAAAAGATCATTTGTTTATCTATGCATATTAGAAAAATATCTCTCAAAGTTTAGAAATATATATCAGGCCAAAATTCTGCTTTGTTTAGACAGCCTTTCAGGGAACTCCCCTTCTTCTCAATACTTTGTTATGGATTCTCTTTACCTGTATCCACAACACTGGGATAAGTATTAAAAGAATCTTACACACATACCCATAAAAAGACTTGAAAAAAAATCATGTTCTTGAATAAAGACTTAAGATAATAAAATGTCAGTTCTTCCTGTGTGCACATCTGGTTTTATTATGGTATTTTGCTTTATTGTGACAGATACTGCATTTTTCACAAATTGAAGATTTGTGGCAATCTTGCATCAAGCAAGTCTTTATCAGTGTCTTTTTTCTAATAGCATGTACTCATTTCATGTCTCTGTGTAACATTTGGTAGTTCTCACAATATGTGAAAGTTTTTCACAGTGCTATTGCACACTTAATAGATTACAGTAAAGTATAAACATAACTTTTATATGCACTAGTGTTTTCGTTACCTAGTGCCACTCTAACAGAAAATACCATAAATGGGTGACTTTAACAAACAGGAGTTTATTCTCTTACAGTTTGGGAGGGTAGAAGTCTGAGTTCAAAGTGCCAGCCTCTGGGAGCTGGCTGAAAGCCTCTCCACCTTGAGCTTCAGCTCTGCCTCTTGCTCCTGGCCCACTGATGAAGGAGGCTTTCTTCACTCAGGCAGCTGCTTGCTGCTGAGGCTGACAAACCCAAGGTCGACAAGTAAAAATGCACAGCCCCAATATTACCAAACCACACAACAGGCCATTGATTCAAGTCCATTAAGAATCCCAAGATTGGCAGACAACATGCAGGCTACTGAATAATGACTAAGCTACATGCAGGACTCAAGCATGCCAAAAAGCTAGAGAACATTGCCAAAGCTTCTCCTCATATTCAGGAAGCAGACCACACCCCTAAGGAAGCTACTCAGCTGCTGGTGGCAGACTCCACCATGGAGGTTATTGCCAGTCTCATCATGGAGAATACTACCACCAGCTGCCCAGCGACTGAAAACCAGTCCCAACCAAGTTGACACATAACCTTAACTACCACAACTAGGAAACAAAAATTCACATGACTAGCTTTATTCCAATATTTGCATTTTTGCAGTGATCTGGAACCAAACCCACAATATCTGCAATGTATGCCTGTATATCAATTTTTAAATGTAACATGTTTCCAACAAAAAACACCAACAGGATTTTTGCAGAGGAGCAAGACAAGCTTATTTTAACATCTGTAGCAAGAATTAAGGAGGCCTGATTGGTACACTGGTTAAGCGCTCAGCTGGAAGACAGATTAGTCCATCAGTGATACTGAGGAAAATGAGTGCTAATCTGGAAAATATGAAAATAAATTGTTTTGTTTACCATATACCTTCCAGCAAAATAAATTCCAGATTATCAAATATGAATTGACAGGCAAACTAGAAAAACCATGGAAATATTTAAAAAAAAATAACCTCTTTCATAAAAAGCCTTTTAAAGTATTCTGTAAAGCGCTTAAATAATAAAAGATAAGACACAAGATAGTTGACTATATAAACAATAAATTTTTTGTATGGAAAAATAACTGAGTAATAGCAAACTGGTACATATGTCTGGAACTTAAATCGCAGGAAAAAAACTAACATAATTAACACATAAAGAGCTAAAACAAATCAGTAAAAGAAAGAACAATCCAATAGAAAAATAGACAAAAGCTATGAGTATATATATCACAGAATAGGAAATGCAAAGAGCTCATATACATAGGCAAAGATGCTCATCTTTACTTATAAGAGACATATACATTAAACTTCATTAAGGCACTATTTCCCCTTCCAGACTGGCAAAGATCCAGAAGTTTGATGTCTATCAGAATCAATCAAATCCAGGTCTGAGGAAATGGACTCTTATACATGACTGCTATGAGTATAAGACAGCAATTTTATAGAGAGTAATTTAACAATAGCTTTATTTTTCTTTTTCTCACTTTTTATTGTTGTTTGGATAGCACTTTACAGAGAAAATTAGTTTTCCATTCAACAATTTATACACGTTTTGTTTCGTGACAATGGTTACAATCCCATCACTGTAACAGCATTCTTCCATTTCCTCCCTGGGTTGCCTGTTTCCATTTGTCCTTCTTTCTTGTCCCTTCCTGTCTTCTGAGCTTTACTTTTAGGTAGATGTTGCCCTTTTGGTCTAATATGGTTAATTGTTCTGAGATGTACTTTCCTCAAAGGTGTTATTGCTCACCTTATAGGCCTATCTATTCTTTGGCTAAAAGGTGATTGATTCCCTGTGGTGGGGCTGAAGAGTGTCTGAGGGCCATAGTCTTGGGGATTCTACCAGTCTCTATCAGACCAATAAATCTGTTTTTTTTTTATAACTTTGAGTTTTGATCTACATTTTTTTCTCTCTCTTTGTCTAGGGCCTTCTTTTGTGATCCTGATCTGAACATATAGTATTGGTAGCCAGGCACCATCTAGTTTTTCTGGTCTCAGGATAATGGAGGCCATGAGTTATGCGGTTCATTAGTCCTTTGGACAAATTACTTCCTTGAATCTTTGATTTTGTATGCTCTTCTTTGTTCTGGATGAGGAGAAAACAACAGTTGCATCTTAGTTGGCCACTCCCAAGCTTTTAAGACCCCAGTTGCTACTCACCAAAGTGGGATGTAGAAAATTGTCTTTGTGACTGTGTTATGCCAACTAACAGAGATGTCTCCCGAGACTGTGGCCCTAAGTCCCTAAGCCCAATGACTCATTCCCTCAAGGTATTTCGTTATGGCTAAGAAGTTTTCAGAACTTTGCCCCTGTATGCTCTAAAATATCCTTGGATATATTTGCAGCACATACAAATACCAAAACAACAAAACCAATCTCACTGCTGTCAAGTCGGATCTGACTCACAGTGACCCTTCCTTGGGTTTCCAAGGAGCCCTCTTTGGGTTTCCGAGATGGTATCACTATGGAAGTAGATTGCCCAACCTTCCTTCTGAGGAGTAGCTGGTAGGTTTGAACGGCCAGCCTTCTGGTTAGCAGTCAAGTGCCTTAGGCACTACCCTACCAGAACTCCTTCCCCATTCAAATACACATATAGAAAAATCCTCTGCCAAACCATGCATACTCATGGGTGTACTCCCATTTGCCTTTTCACATCTGTTCAGCTTGCACATCTCGCTCTTTATCTACTCGTAGATATTGTTTGTTATTACTATTATTTCAGGATTGTGTATGTACTAGTATTTACCTTTGTTGTCTTTTATTCTTGGGCACCTCTCAACATCTTCCTTTGACTTGGTTATGTTGTGCTGCCCTCCTCCTTATCGTATATTGCCTTTCCCTTTACCCAAGTTAATATATATCTACTCTCCGGTTAGTGTTTACCCTCCCTAACAATACAGTTTCAATCAAAAACACAAATGCTCCTAACTTCTGATGTAGCAATTCTACTTCTATTTATTTATCCTCCAGGCATTAGCTCACAATTATAAAATCACATACATGCAAGGATGTTAATTTCCACATAGTTGGTAATGGCAAAAGATTAGGAACTACCTAAATAGCCATCAATAAAAGATAGGCTGAATAAATTGGGGAACATTCATAGAACAAAATATTATGCTCAGATAAAAAGTATACAGAAGCCTGTAGGGTCTGGGAATAAAAGGCCTTCAGGATACATCAAGTAAAAAAAGGCAAGCAATGAAATAATGACTATCATGTTATCAAGGGGGTGGTATAAATGCATAGAAAATCTTTGTAGAACAATAGTGTGGCTTTGGGGACACTAATGTGGAAGGAGAATTGGTGACAGAACTCTGTTGTTGTTGTTGTTATGTGCCGTCAAGTCAAACCCGACTCATAGCGACCCCTCCTTGGGTTTCCGAGGCAGTATCACTACGGAAGTAGGATTGCCCAACCTTCCTTCCGAGGAGTGGCTGGTGGGTTTGAACCGCCAGCCTTCTGGTTAGCAGTCAAGTGCTTTAGCCACTATGCTACCAGAGTTCCCTAATTTTTTTCTATGATGAACACTAATTCCATTAAAAAATTAAATTCCATTTTAAATAAATAAAATAAGCCAAGTTATTATTTTATTTTCCTTATTTATTGTATTTTTTTTATTTTGAGCAACCCACTGAGACTACCCAAACAACTACCCAAACTCATTTCTGAGAAGAGACAAAAGTGAAAACAAATAAAATAACCTGGTTCTGTAGGTCCCTCTCCCTGATCCTACACAGTCTCCACCCTCCCCCTAGGAAAACAATGTAGTGTTAAACCCTCAAAGACTCCCAGCTCAGTTGTTAAGGTAATTGTGTTTACTCTTTTCAAACAAAGTAATTTGAAACAGAAAAGTAAATGTGCTGTCTTCAGGTTCTTTGATGTCATCCTTTTCCTTGCTCAGGAGTGTGCTTTGCACGCCCACAGCACTGCTGCCTGCAGTATTACCCACAAATTCTATAAGTATTGCCATAGCTACACCATTCTGCTTATGAAGATGATGCAAAACAAATAAAACATAAGGCCAAATTTGAAGTAAAACAATAGGCCCTGGAAGACACAAGCCATTGGGTTTTTGTTTGTTTGCTCTTTCGTCCTTTTGATCTCTTATGCTACTTATGAAACTGTTGTTGTTGTTGTTATGTGCCGTCGAGTCAGCCCTGACTCCTAGCGACCCCTCCTTGGGTTTCCGAGGCAGTATCACTACGGAAGTAGGATTGCCCAACCTGCCTTCCGAGGAGTGGCTGGTGGGTTTGAACCGCCAGCCGTCTGGTTAGCAGGCAAGTGTCTTAGCCACTATGCTACCAGAGCTCCCTATGAAACTGTAGTATTCTAAAATTTCAGAGTCATTTTTGAAGTGGTCAAGCCCCAAAGACAAGAAAATAACACGTGATCAAGGCCAATGAATGGCATGTGTGAAACTTTAAGACCCAGTGTCTGTCCCTCCTAAGCCTATCAGATGATTTCCCTCTAGATGACTCTCCTTAGTGGTCACATCAGCTCTAAATGTGATTTTAGGATTTTAGGTGCCTAAGACTCTGGTAGCATAGTGGCTAAGACACTTGCTTGCTAACCAGACGGCTGGCG
>NW_006921658.1:10815026-10820639 GCF_000298275.1 Orycteropus afer afer
GGAAGGAAGGTTGGGCAATCCTACTTCCGTAGTGATACTGCCTCGGAAACCCAAGGAGGGGTCGCTATGAGTCGGGTTTGACTCCACGGCACATAACAACAACAACAACAAGACTCTGCACATAGCAAGACTCATCCAGGCTGGATCTACGCAGGCAAAGGAGTGAGCGGTCCCAAGCTGTATTAGACGAACTGTCTGAGTCATCCACATAAAATCTCTGCCTTGTCGGTCCAACCTCAGCCTTCTTGCCTGGAGCATTAGACCCTTTTTACTCACTTCCCCCTATTTCTAATGCTCCTCCCCATCCACTTCTTATAATCCATAAATTGAAGAAGGAAAGCATTTAAAAGGAAAGAAAATAGAAAAATTTTCAAAATAAATCTGCTAGGATAGATAGCCTCTGCTAATTTATCACCCCGATGTTAAGCTTCTATAATGGCATTTAAATCTTTTACTTCTTCTTTTTTCATTATTTTATGTACTTACAATAGAAACATTCCTTAAGACTTTAGAAATTCTAAATAAAACAAGAGCAAAAGTATTCTTTCTTCTCAATTCTCCCCCCAAATGCTACCATTGTAAATAAAGGTAACAAACTAAATTAACCACTGGCATTTAAACGTTTGCTGACCCAAATATTTATTGCTCTCTATTCCCCCAAATTTGTTTTATACAAAACAATACTCTTAAAAACAATAAATATTCATTCTTTATCTACTAAAAATATTAGATCAAAGCACTGTGTGCCCCAAATATTAAATAGCAAAAAATAATGCTGTTTATTCATCAGGAAGCCTTCAACTTCCCAACAGCAACCTGATCAAGTTTGATTTCCATTTATTTCTAAGCACTGGAAATGCTAGGTATAGATGTAATAATATTCTCACTCCCCATTTGCATAGTGTACTTTCCAAACAGACTTCCACATACCACTTAAATGCATATGTACTAAAATGGGACACATGTTGGCACACATGAGTTTGAATGCAGGCACTGGTACTTAACTAACAGTCCTCTTACTGCTGATACGTTTCTGGTTTGCTGTGGATAAAATGAAAGTATATGCTTACTTCACTGGGGTATTAGGAAGAGAGAATGAAAAAATGTGCCCATTGTTGTTGCCCCAGAGCAGGCTTGCCTCTTGGTGCACACCCCACATCATGTTGTTTTTCTAGGTTTGCATATTTGCCTCCGTGTGCTAGAAGAAAAGTTCCTGGGGGGTACAAAGGGTTAACATGCTCAGGGCTGCTAACCAAAAGGTTGGAGGTTCAATTTACCCAGCAGTGCCTTAGAAGAATGGTCTGGAGATTTACTTCCAAAAACTCAGCAATTGAAAACCTTATGGAACACATTTCTACTCTGACAAACATGGGGTTGCCATGAATCGGAATAGAGTTAATGGCAATGGGAAATCATAATGAGTTTTTAGTTTTTCCTTGGGCTCACAGAATTGCTACTCTGTCCCCCTTCCCCATCCTCCCAGCAAGAAGTAAAAAAACAAACAAACAAAAAAAAACACCTCACTGCAGTCAAGTCAATCCCTCCTTGAGTTTCCGAGGCAGTATCTCTACAGAAGCAGATTGCCCAGTCTTTCTTCCGAAGAATGGCTGATGGGTTTGAACCACTAACTGTCTGGTTAGCAGTCAAATGCTCCTAAGAAGTAAATAGGGCCTCAGTTTTCCCTGCCACATTCCTACTTCTCCTTGAGCTCCATTCAGACTAAACGTATTTGGGAAGCTGAGAGAATCTCTAAGAGGGTCTATCACCCTCAGCTCCATGCCAAGCTAGGTTGGCATGAACCATCCCCACCCTTGCAAGCCCCAACTTGCCTAGGGTCTTACTGCCCTCCATTAGCTTCATCCTGAGTCCCTCCCACCATACATACACATGACTCCAAGGCTCTGAGTGCTGGGTGGTCCATGGCTTTCTAGAAGGATTCCCACAGCATTCACTCCATTCTTTTGGCCCACTTCCCTCTGCCCATAGGGAGAACAGCTCTGGGATTCCTTGAGGTGGAGTCCCTGCCACAGAGCCTTTGTCTGTGTCTGTGCCCTGTTCAGGACAAAATTATTATTCCCAAGGACATGCTTGTGAATAATGAACTTGGCAAGCAACTTTACAATGACAACCAACAGTCCACCCCAGGGCAGATTATCTAAGAGTAGGCACACACAGTCCACCCTGAATATCCCTCTGTGGTTCTCTAAGTGCCCTTGGGCAACTCTTTAAAAGAATACATGGAGAAGGGATTAAGTTTAATTCATGTTGTTGTAGTTTGGTGCTGTCAAGTCGACTCCAACTCACAGCAACGGTATGCATGCACATCAGAACGAAACATTGCCTGGTACTGTGCCAGCCTCACAATCTTTGCTATACCTGAGCCCATCGTTGCAGCCACTCTGTCTTGAGGGCCTTCCTCTTCTTTGTTGACCCTCCACTTTACCAAGCATGATATCCTTCTCCAGGGAATGGTTCCTTCTGACAACATGACCAAAGAAGGTGAGATGAAATCTAGCCATTCTTGCTTCCAAGCTTTCCAGCTGCACTTCTTCCAGGACAGATTTGTTAGTCCTTTTAGCAGACCACGGTACTCAGCATTCTTCTCCAGCACCACAACTCAAAAGTATCAGCTCTTCTTAGGTCTTCCTTATTCATTGTCCAGCTCTCACATGCATAAGACGTGATTGAAAAATACCATGGCTTGGTTTAGGCGCACCTTAGTCTTCAAGGAGATATCTTTGCTCTTCATCACTTGAAAGAGGTCTTTTGCAGCTCAACTTCTCAATGCAATACGTCATCTGATGTCTGGCTGCTGTTTCCATTGGTGTTGATTGTAGAACTAAGTAATATGAAGTCCTTAACAACTTCAACTTTTCTCCATTTATTGTGAAGCTGTTTATTGGACTAGTTGTGAGGATTTTGTTTTTTTATATTGAGGTGTAATCCATACTGCAGACTGTAGCATAATTTATAGTCCTGGTAAATATTTTTTAGTGAAATGAGCCACTAGCCTACCAAATTATTCAAAGATATATTTATATTGGTAAACGATTAAACCAAAATTGTGGTGGTTGTTACAATGGATATAACTATGAGACATGATCCTTACCTTCAGTGCCTTCTGTTAAGGTTGGCACAGCACAGGCTCTGGAGTCAGACAGTTTTGGCTCAAATCCCTGCTCTATCTGTGTGAACTTCAGCTTCTTTGAGCATCAGTTTTTGCTTCTGTGAAATGGAGATACTCTGCCTCAATGTTTATTTACAGGAATAGAAATTACATATGTGATACACAGGGCATACAGTACAAGAGTAGACAAATGCTGGTTTACAGACAGAGAAGAAGGGGACAAACATGTAAACAAAGCATGTGGGCACCAGGATAGATTTCTCCAGGGTGTCAAACAAAGGAAGCAGCAGTTATTCCAACTGGGGGCCAGAAAATTCTTCATAGATGGGGTGAAAACTGTCACGAGGACATTTAAATAGAGGACAAGTAGCCAAGACTGGAATAGCACTTCAAATGGGAGGAACACCTTGAACAAAGGCATGGAAAACTTGGATAGTTTGGGATGCCTGGAGCAGGTGATATAAGCCTGGAGTGTATGGTGTAAGACTGTTCTGTGGAAGAAACAAAGCTGAGGGAGAACCAGGGGAGGAGCACAAAGTGATTGTTTGCAGCATGCTAAGGGATTTGAGTTTTATCTTGTAACAATGGGGCATGGGGAGGCTTGAATGTATTTTCCCTTTGATAATCTTTATTCATTTTAATTATAAAAATTATATATGCTCATTGTTATAGAGCTCTGGCATCATGGGTAAACCATCTGGCTGCTAACCAGAAGGTTGGGGATTCAAACCCACCAGTTGCTCTTCAGAGGAAAATGAAATAATCTACTCTGTAAAGATTTACAGCCTTGGAAACCCAATGGCAATTGCTATGAGTAGGAACTGACTTGATGGCAATGGGTTGGGTATGCTCATTGTTGAAGAAAAATCAAGTATTATAGAAGTGCATAGAAAAAATAAGAAGAGTCTCTTCCCCCTCCTTCTTATGCCCAGTTCCCTAGAAGTAACAATTTACTGTTCATTCATCTCAGTTTTTCATTCAAGGGTATTTTAAGCAGGTAAGCATCATAATCTGATTTTGTATTAACACAATTACTCTGAGCATCAGGCAGTGGATAGATGGGGTCAAGGATGACTGAAAGCAGGGATCCTCCCCAAGTGAATGGATGGGTCCTTCAGGGAGAGGCAATAAGAGCCTGTATTGAGGCAGTGACAGGGTGGACAGGGTGTACCGGGGTGGGGTGGGATGCATGAGAGAGAGGGAGGAGTTAAGAATACCACTTTGGCTTATGGGAGTGAGACAGAAAATACAGAAGAAACACAGATTTCTGAGGAGATATTATGAATATAATTTTAGACATATTATGAGTTTAAAGTGGCCATGGGACAGTCAGGAAAGATGTCCCATGTCTGGGTCTCAGGAGAGAAATGTGGGTCAAAGAAGTAGATGTGCAGTGCATTTGATGAGGTAGATAAATTTCTCAGGGAGAACCAGAGGAAGTTCTACACTTAAGGTATGGGCAGAGATATATCCACCCACAGCCATACTGTCAATTCTGACTTGTAGCGACCACCAAGGCTGTAAACCTTTACAGAAGTAATTTGCCTCATCTTCCTCCCACAGAGCTGCTTGTGGGTTTGGAACGCTGATCTTCTGGTTAGCAGTCAAATGTCTTACCCACTGCACCACAAGAGCTCCTTATGGGAAAAGATATTTAAAGAAAAGAAAAAATCATTGCCATCTACTTGATTCCAACTCAGAGTGACCCCCACTGGGTTTCCGAGAAGGTAAATCTTTATGGAAGAAGATTGCCCTGCATTCCTTCCTGAGAGTAGGCAGTGAGTTTGAACAGCCAACCTTCCGGTTAGCAGTCAAATACCTTAGGCACTGTGCTACCAGCAGAGGCCTATAAAAGTAAGATAGAGGAACAGACCTAGGAAAAGAGGAGAATAGCATCAAAGTCAGTAAGGCTGCAACTTTAGGAAGGATCAAGAACATCAATGCCGTGGAAAGAACAATAATTTGACAACTGAAAAATGAGTTTTGTTTTTAGTGGTCATTGGGGGCCTTTACTGGAATGGGTTCAGTACATTGTTTACATATATTCTTAGAAAAGAACAGGAAGGAAATATAGTAGTAATTATTTCAGGGTATTGGGATTACAGGGAGCTCTGGTGGCATAGTGTCTAAGGCATTAGACTGCTAACCAGAAGGCTGGCAGTTCAAACCCACCAGCCACTCCTCAGAAGGAAGACTGGACAATCTACTTCCATAGTCATACTGCCTCAGAAACCCAAGGAGGGGTCACTATGAGTCGGATCCGACTAGACAGCAGTGAGTTTGGTTTTGGTTTTATTGGGATTACAGGTGATTGGTTTTTTGTTTTGTTTTGTTTTGTTTTCTGTTCCTAGAAAAGAGGAAGCAAAAAATGCAATATTTCAAAGGAAACATTTCTTTTTCCTTTTTTTTAATGTTTTTATTATTTTATTTTGATTTGGGTGAAGATTTACAGAGCAAATTCACTTTCCATACAGCAGTTCACATAT
>NW_006921658.1:10823871-10827923 GCF_000298275.1 Orycteropus afer afer
GGCTCAGGGGTCCAGGATTATCTTCTGTGTCTGTGTTAACTGGTTTCCCTTTTCTTTGTTGAAGAGGGTCTGTGCAGTCCTTCTTCCTAGTCTGCCATCTTGCCGGAACTCCTCAAAGGAAACATTTCTTAAGTTATACATATGAATCAAATTTATTCAACATGCTAAATATAATGGAAGATATCAGTTTTGTTAGAATATGGTATTAAATGATATAGCCATCACCTGTCACCATTTTGTAAAAGTACCACCTGAAGCATGGTGGGAAACTCTCCTGTTGCCACTAAGTCCATAGACAGCTAGTTCAAGAATTCATATGAAAGTGTTCCTCAATCTGCATTGTTGTTAGGTTCCAACGAGTCAATTCCAACCTATAATGACAGTGTCTAACAGAACACTGTCTGGTCCTGTGCCATTCTTACAATCATTGCCATGCTTGAGCCCACTGTCACAGCCATTGTGTCAAGCCATCTCATTGAGGTCTTCCTCTTTTTTGCTGCCACTCTACTTTACTGAGGATGATGTCGTTCTCTAGGGACTGGCCCCTTCTGAAAACATGACCAAAGCACAAGAGGCAAAGATTGGCCATTTTGTCTTCTAAGGAACATTCTAGCTGTACTTTCTCCAAGACAGATTTGCTCATTCTTTTAGCGGTCCATGGAATATGCCATATTCCCAACAAAACTGGTATCTTCAATATTCTTCACCAACACAACTCAATGCATCATTTCTTCTGTGGTCTTCTTTAGTCATTGACCAGCTCTCCCATACATAGGAGGCTATTGAAAATACCTTGGTTTGGGTCAGGAGCACCTTAGTCTTCAAAGTGACATCTTTGCTCTTTAACACTTTAAAGAGCTCTTCTGCAGCAGATTTGCCCAATGCAATACATCCTCAATCTTTAGCCAATTGCTCTCATGTTGTTTGCCAAATCCCTCTACTACCAAAACCAAAAACCAAACTCACTGCCATCGAGGGGCTTCCAACTTATAGCAACACCCACTGGGATTCCAAGGTGGTAAATCTGTATAGAAGTACATTGCCCCATCTTCTTTCCATGGAGCAGCTGATGGGTTTGAACCACAAATCTTCTGGTTAGCAATCAAATGCCTTAGGCACTGTACCACCAGAGGTCCTTTTCTCTAATACCAGTCCTATTATTTAACAAATAATTTATTTAAGTCAATTCATTTTTAAAATTTAAATAATAGTAAATAGAAAATCATTATCACAATAAATACAAAATAGGTAAAAGTAAATACGATGAAAACAAAACAGCTGTTGGTAATTCTGACAAGATGCATCCAACAACCCTAAGTTTCTAGCCTAAAAGCCTAATCTAACTCTCTAATAAAAAGAGAGATTAACAATCACTGTTGTGTCCCTTCAAGTTGATTCTTACTCATAGTGAACCTATATGACAGAATAGAACTGCTCCATAGGGTTTCCTAGGCTATACATCTTTATGGGAGCAGATTACCAGGTCTTTTCTTCCTGGAGCCACTGGTAGGTTGAAACCACTTTTAGCAGCTGAGAACATAACTGTTGCACTACCAAGGCTCCTTTTAGCAAATACTAAACAAACAAAATCCACTACCATTGAGCTGATTCCAGCTCATAGCAACTTTAGTTTGAGTAACATTAACTGTTGTTGTTGTTGTTGTTATGTGCCGTTGAGTCAGCCCTGACTCATAGCGACCCCTCCTTGGGTTTCCGAGGCAGTATCACTACGGAAGTAGGATTGCCCAACCTTCCTTCCGAGGAGTGGCTGATGGGTTTGAACCGCCAGCCATCTGGTGAGCAGTCAAGTGCCTTAGCCACTATGCTACCAGAGCTCCCAACATTAACTAGAAGGAGTTAAAAATAACATTAACTAGAAGGAGTTAAAAACTTACTGGGACTGTCTTATTTGGGTTTCTTAGACACAAACCCTATTATAAGTGTTCAGTTGTCAGCAGTTTATTTGGGAGGTGAAGGAAACAGAAACATAAATAAATGTGTTGGAAAGTAGGAAGGGAAGGGAAGAAAGCCAATACATGATGAATCATCTAGCCAGCTATCATTCTGAGCAAGTGAAGCTTGATTCCACTGGAGAACCTGGGAGCCAGTGTAGAACATACAGGTTAAGGTTACACAAAGTTGAGAGAGCTGGGGTATTTATATACCAACCTCTCCATTTATTGGTTGAAGGATGCTTCAGGGACATTCATTCCCCAGCATTTCTAGCCTGCCTTGTGAGTAGCAAAACAGGCCCCAGAGTCAAGAAAAGTCTTCAGGTAAAGAATACAAGTGCTTGCCGTTGGAAGTCTAGTAGGTGTACACTGACTTGATAAAGGCGAGGAAATATGGGCAAGGTTCCCAAAGGGGCTTCTGGTGTTAAACTCTGTTTGAGAGAGAACGAGAAAGGTCATAGCTTTCTCATTATTTGAGACAAAGTAACTTACTGCTGAGCCTGTGAAACCATTCAAGATCATCTCTTACACCACAAAGCTAAGGGACCTCCACCCTGGGAAACCCTCTGATACTCCGTATGGCCTGAAGCAGCTCAGAAGGGATAGAGCTTTACCTATCAACTGTCATAAGGGGCCTGATCAAATCTCACTGACACCAGGCCACTGAAAAACAGATCTTTCAACATATTTTGTTTTTACTTTTCTCCTTATCAATTAAGGGTAGCTTCATCATATGTACTCCCACCAACAGAGTTGTCATAAAGATTCTTCTTTAATGAAGTAAGTTATTAAGGTAAAAATTAATATTGACAGCCAGACAAACAAGAGTATTACTGATAAACTGTAAAGAGTAATTTTCTCATATATATATACATATGTCGGGGCCGACTCGATGGCAAATAACAACAACAACATATATATATATGAGAAAATTTATTGATTTATTTAAAATATGGTTCATTTATAAAGATCCAGCTACACCTACTTTGGGGATGACAACCATAACAAGGAATAAAGCATACAGGTACCATGTGCCACAACACTTGTGTATGCAAATGTATTTTTGTAGGCATTCTTTCATTCAACAAATACTTTAAAAAACTTTTTTGTTTGTCAGGAACTGTTCTCCAAAAGCAAAAAACAAATTCACTGTCATCGAGTGGATTTTGACTCATAGAGACCCACCTTGGGTTTCTGAGACAGTAAATCTTTACGGAAGTAGATTGCCCAGTCTTTGTCCTGCTGAGCAGCTAGTGGGTTTGAACCGCCAACCTTCTGGTTAGCACTCAAATGCCTTAGGCACTATGCCACAGGTCCTTTCCCTCTAAAGAATTACATTCTAGTAGGGGAGTAGTTGATAATTAAAGAGCAAAATATACAGGATGTCAGCTGGTAATAAGTGCTACAAACAAAGCAGGAAAGAAGATAGGAAGTATCAGTGGCTGGGGGAAGGGTTATAATTTAAATAGGGTGATGAGAGAAGACCGCTCTGACAAGGGATATTTTAGGAAAGACGCAATAGAGGTGAGGGAGTAAGAGATGTGAAAATCTGGAGAAAGATTATTACAGAGAGAGGAAATAGCTTGTACAAAGATCCCAGGGCAAGAGCATGCCAGAGACTAGAGAAATAGCAAGAAAACTGGTGAAGCTGGTGCAAAATAACCAAGGAAGAAAATAGGAGATGACACCAGAAAAGTAAGGGTGGAGTATAGACCATATAGGTCTTCTTGTAGAATGTTGTGAAAAGGTAAACTACTGGACATTTCTGAAAATAAGAAAGACATGAACTGACTTAGGTTTATGAGAGTCACTCTGGTACCTTTGCAAACCATAGGCGGGTATGGAAAGGGCAGAAACAGGGAGAACAGGAATCCTAATGAAAGATGATGACATCTTGAACTGGGTTGGTGAGAAGCAGTTCCTTCTGGTTGGATTTTGAGGGTAACGGATTTGTAGATTGACTGGACCTAGGGAATAAGAGGGAGCTCTGGGTTTGAGGGTAACGGATTTGTAGATTGACTGGACCTAGGGAATAAGAGGGAGCTCTGGTAGCATAGTGGCTAAGACACTTGCCTGCTAACCAGACGGCTGGCGGTTCAA
>NW_006921658.1:10828506-10836401 GCF_000298275.1 Orycteropus afer afer
GACCACATACCCAAAGGCAGCTTACTCAGCTGCTCATAGTAGATTCCACCATGGAGTTGATTACCAGTCTCATCATGGGGAATACTACATCTAGCTGTACAGTCACTCAACCAGGCCCAGCCAAGTTGACATACAAACATAACCACCACAGCCCCCAGAAGAACAGACCTGCTATTTCTGAAGATGGAGGAGTAGATTTGGGTAAAGATCAGAAGTTGGATTTTGAACATATTAAGTTTATGATCCCTATTAGACATCCAAATGGATATCAAAAACGAAAAACCAAACCCACTGCCACAGAGTTGGAACCGACTCATAGTGATCCCTCCTTGGGTTTCTGAGGCGATATCACTACGGAAGTAGATTGCCCAACCTTCCTTCCGAGGAATAGCTAGTGAGTGTGAACCACCAGCCTTCTGGTTAACAGTCAAATGCCTTAGGCACTACGCCGCCAGAGCTCCCCAAATGGATATACAAGTCTGTAAATCAGGGGCTAGGTCTAGGCTAAAGATATAACTTTGAGAGTCGTTAACTTATAGAATGTATTTAAAGACATGAGACTGGATGAGGTCATCAAGGGAATGAACTAGACAGAAGAGAGAAGGGGCTGAGAAACTAAGCCATAGGGGCACTCCAATCAGAAGTCAGGGAGTGGATGAGGGACCTACAAAGAAGGCTAAGGAGTGGTCTAGGAAGAAAAACAGAAGCTAACAGCATCTTGGAAGCAAGTGAAAACAGCCTTTGAAAAAAGTAAGCCAGCTAGGTTAAATGCTGATGATAAATCAAAAAAGATTGAGAATTTACCATTCGATTTAGCTGTTTTGGTGGAAAGCTGGGGCCAAAAGTATGTCTCACTGTGTTCTAGAAAGAATGGGACTTGAAAGACAAATACTGTAGCAGAAAAAAAAAAAAAAAAGGTTTTTTCTTTTTCCTATCAGCTGCTATTTCAGTGTAAAAAAAATAATAAATAAAATTTTTATTGTTGTTATTGTTGTTATGTGCCATTGAGTCACATCTGAACGCCAGCCTTCTGGTTAGCAGTCAAGTGCCTTAGGGACTACACTACCAGAGCTACTAAAATTTTTAATAGGAGAGAGAAAAAGAACGGGAGAAGAGGGATGTATGTACATTTGATCCCTTCTTTGTGCCTGTGATTTTAGCACTGCTGAGAAACTAAAGTCAAATTACTCTCCTGACAAAATTTAACCGAATATGAACTCTGCTCAATTTAATTGGTTACTGATGAATTAGTTACTGATTAATGTGAGTTTTCTTTAAAAAAAAAAAAAAAATCTTTCCTTCAACAGTAGGGTATTTTTGCCTAAAATATTTAAACGATTGGCTTAGTTCTCTGCTTTACTTTTTACATTAACAAAATATTGGCTACATAGTATAGTATGTATAGCATGTTGTTGTTGTTGTTGTTATGTGCCATCGAGTCGGACCTGACTCATAGCAAGCACTCCTTGGGTTTTCAAGGCAGTATCTCTACGGAAGTAGATTGCCCAACCTTCCTTCCAAGGAGTGGCTGGTGGGTTTGCACAGCCAGCCTTCTGGTTAGCAGTCAAATGCCTTCGGCACTATGCCACCAGAGCTCCCACATAATGGATATTCTATTCATGTAGCATCCCAAGTGAGTAGGATGTAAGTCAGTAAGTTTCTTCTGTCCTTCCTCTGTTCCCTTCAGGGGAGGCACCAATGATGTAGACAACAGGAAAAAAGAGATAGCAGGAAGAAAAAGAGAATCAAGGAATACTTGTGCATTACCTACAACCTGAACGATGAAGTTCTATTTGAATCTAGTATCTACATCATGTGTGAACATAAAGTCACATGCATCAGTGTCCACAGTGAGACTGGCAACATCATTACTGACTCATGGCACAATGTAAATGGAGTTACCTAAGAATGAAAAGAGAAATTGGCCTCTTTTCTTTTAAATTAAATCTTGTGTCATGTTCCTGGTCAGATTGAATATAATCCTGAGTTTTTAACTATACAAATTAGTAGTAGTATCTGCAATACTATGTGCATTTGATTGCAAATTCTTCTTTCATCTTACCTAGACTAGAAGAAACTATAAGGAAATAAAATAACACTCACCCACTGGTTGGCTGTAATTGAAGACAGAGGTTTATTCAAAGGATCATAATCTGAGGCTAGAAATACAGTTTTTTTGCTGTTGTTGTTTGCATATTTTTCTTTTATCCTTCTCTTCTTTTTTTTTTCTAACCTTAAAATAAAACAAGACCAGAGACATTATGGCTGAAACAGAGATATTTCCATGAAATGTTTCCTGGTGCTGGGAACCCTAAGATAACAGCCTTGTATTCAAATGTGAGAAGCAGAAGATGTAATTTACTTGAAGTGTTAAGTGAAACAGAATAGGTTGGTTGGTTTGTTTTATCATCCACAGTAAGTAAATAAAGTAACTAATGTACAAAGTCTATTTGATTTTCAATATTTTTTTTCAATTCTAGTAATCAGCAAATAAGTAGATAGAATGACAATGATTTTAATTTAAACATCATTTCTGCTGTTCTTGATGTTAAAGTTTAGTGGGTATAATTAATCATAGGGCATCAACTCTTGCATGGACAACAAACAAAAAAACATCCACCTTGGTTTATAAGTGAAGGGTAGAGACAAGAGAAAATATTTCTTTATTAAGTAAACTCTCCCTCCTGCTTTATATCTCAGATTGTAACTTAACTTTCACTGTTGATCTTTCCAACTGGTCTTCGTATAGAAATTAATCTTTCCTTACTTTAATTTTAGTTCCTTTATTGTTTTCTTACCTACATAGCCATTATGCAAAGTATTTCCTACCTAGGTGACTCTTTCTGGCAACCAATTCACCACTTTGGGCACCAAATCATCCTTTCTATCAGTTCTTAATTTCCTTCATTTTCAGGGGTCAAACTATGAAATTCTCATAGCTCACCAGTGGAAACAGTTTATCAAGTGATTTCACACCCCATATGCTGCAGGGTCCATGAAAAAAGGGGGAAGGATGAAAGGCATCAACTTGCAAGAGCAGCAGCTCCAGAGCATATTGCAATCTACACTTGGAGTAAATCCTTAATGTTGGTTTCACATTATTGTTTTCACTTCCCTTACAGCATGCAATGTCTTTTTGGACTACCAGGAGAGTAATCCAAGACATTCTGACACTTAGTTAAGAAATCACCTGACCTGAACCATACTGCAATCCATTCATTCCACAGTCCTCTTTTGGACACTTCTGACTTGTTTACTGATCAGACTATGAATCATTCTGATATATGCCATTGAGTCCATATTTAATTTAATTAGATTTCCCCCCTCCTGGATGTTGAGCTTTATCTTCATGTTAGTGAGAGGGAAAGAGAAGACAAGAACTTCAACTACTTCACAATAAGGGGAAAAAACGTCAGACTACATCCTGTCTGTATTTTTTAACACTTCCCATAAGGCAAATCCAGGAAATGCTTTTTTTTTTTTCTTTTTAACAGTGAGTATAATTTTGTGCCATAGGCAAAAGACCCTTCTGTTTGCTGTGTTTCACTGGATGCATCCAGTGAACTGAATCAGACAGTACTCAGGAATCTTAAACCTGGGAATCATGCACCCAAGGCCTGCACAAATCCACTGAGTTTCTTTTCTGTTTCTACTCCCACCAAAGATCCACACATTCCCAAGACTCTGGGATGCAGCTCCCTCTGGAAATCAGCCTCTTATTCCCTTCCTCACTTGTATGTCTGCGGCAACCAAGACCTCTTCCAATTATTGTATCTGCTGGGACCCCAGACATCATTTTATCTGTTAAATTAAAGACAATTTGCAAAACAAAGCATTTAGCTGAATTCACAGGGTCAGTGCTTTAATTCACCATTTCAATAGTCAGCCCAACACCCTGAGTTTCATGTCTGCCCTTCACAGAAAGTACATTGTTAGTTATGTTTTTCAGGTAGAGAATTAAGTCATAAATGTGAGCTAGTGAGATAAGAACAAACCACAACCCAAATGTCCATTAACTGCTGACTGGATAAATACAATGTGTATATCTATATAATGGAATACTATATATAACAACAACAATTTGCCCATAAAAAGGAATGAAGTACTGATATATGTTGCTACATGGATGAACTGTGAAAACATTATGCTAAGTGAAAGAAACATATATGATGATTCTATTCATATGCAAGTCCAGAATATGCATATCTATAGAGAAATTATATCAGTGGTTGCTTAGGGCTGGGAGAAGAGCCTTAGTGGTACAGAGTTTAAACACTCAGTTGCTAACTAAAAGGTCAGTAGTTCAACCAACCAACTGCTCCACAGGAGAAAGATGAGAGAGAAAGATTTACAGACTTGGAAACTTTATGGGGCAATTCTACTCTGTCCTCTAGGATCACTGTAAGTCAGAATCAACTTGAAGGCAATGGGTTTTTCTTTTCTTTTCTTTTCTTTCAGTCTGGGAGGAGGATGTGGCATAGGAGGGTGGTAGCTAAAAGGTACAGGGTTTCTTTTCGACATGATGAAAATATCTTATAATTAACTGTAGTAAAGGTTGCACATATCTTTGAATATACTAAAAATTATTGGATCATATACTTTAAAGAGGTGAATTATATGGTCTATTCTATCTCAAACAAGCTATTTAAAAAAAAAAATAAATAAACTAACAACAAATGACATTTCATTAAAATTATAGCTTAAAAGTTTCTTCAAAATAAATCCATCCCCTGAGGGGAATTTCAGGGTTGATTGAAATGTTCTGTACCTTGATTAGAGTGATAGTTTCAGAGGTATATATATGATGATCAAAATTCAATGAATTGTACACTAAAACCTGTGCATTTTGCTGTGTTTACATTGTACCTAAAAAAAATAAAATAAAAATAAAAAAGTTACTTATCATTCTGATTGCTGCAAACTATCAGAGACCTTTTGTATTTACTTTCTGTTTGACCATCATTTGGGAGTACCTAGGTGATGCAAATGGTTAACTTGCTCAGCTGCAGATCAAAAAGTTTGTGGTTGCAGTCCACCCAGAGATGGACTTAGCTGGGTTCTCTAGAGAAGCAAAACTTGTGAAACTGAGAGATTTATCTCAAGGAAATGGCTCACACAGTTGCAGAGGAACTGTAGAGGCAAGTCCCAAGTCCGTGGGTCTGATGGCAGGCTGGAGGCTTCTCCTGACCCACATAGCTACAAAGGATGATGAACCCGAGATCAGCAGGCCATGCAGAAGGCTGCTGCCTGCTGAAGCTGATAAATCAAAGATCTGCAAGTAAGATGCCAGGCTGTTAGCTCACAGGCTGCGAAGGCAACAATCCCAAGATCAGCAAGCAATATGGCAGGCCACTGGTTCAAGTCCACAAAAACAGGGGTCAAATGATGATAAGCCAGATGCAAGATCCAGATCAAGCAAAAAGTCAGAGATGCGTTGGAAGAAAGGCCTAACAATCTAGTTCCAAGAAATCAGCCACTGAAAACACTATGGAGCACAGTTCTACTCTGATACACATGGAGTAACATAAGTCAATTCTGATTCAATGGCAACTGGATTTTTGACCACCAGTTGGCCTTGAAATCATGTCACCTGTGATGCAGTGGCACTAAAACTTCCCTGAGTGCCTCATCATCTTCTTTTCTTTTTTTTTATTATCTAATTTTTAGTTGGGAGCCCTGGTAGCATAGTGCCTAAGGCACTTGACTGCTAACCAGAAGGCTGGCGGTTCAAACCCACCAGCCACTCCTCGGAAGGAAGGTTGGGCAATCCTACTTCCGTAGTGATACTGCCTCGGAAACCCAAGGAGGGGTCGCTATGAGTCGGGGCCTACTCGACAGCACATAATAACAACAGCAACAACAATTTTTAGTTATTATTGTCCTGATTCCCTAGTCTCAGCTCCGACAAACAAGATGTAACTTTATTTCAATTATCTGAGAGTGTCTAAGAGTAGATCTTCAGTTAAACAAGCTATGCCTTTTAACTACAAATCAGAGGTTCCAGTTCTAAATTGATCCAGAAGTGAGCAGTTTATGATGTATGGGAGTAATCAGTAGCAACAACAAAGCTGAAAATTCATCCTGAGACCTATCTACAGGGAATAAGATAAAGGTCCTTAAGGCATTCAGCAAAGCTGAGGAGTAGCTAAGTTTGAGAGGAAAGTCAGGTTGATGTATTCAACTGGGATCAAGCCTGAATGAGTGAGAGTAAACCAGGCTGAAGTTAGTGAAGCCATATACATTAAGGATATAGACATTAAAGGAATTATTTCATCAGAATAAGGGAAAACAAGTCTCCCCAAAAGTTTACTACCAGAACAATAAACAAAGAAACCAAAGAATAACATTTTTGAAAGAATTATCACCTTAGTTCTCTTCTCCTTCTAGCCAAACATCTTGTAAGAGTCTATGAAACCGAAAGCAAAACAAAACAAAACACTCACGGCCACTGAGTGGATTCCACCTCAGAGTGACCCCCTTTGAGTTTCCAAGTTTCTATATCTTTACAGAAACCGACCACCTCCCCTTTCTTCTGGAGAGCAGTTGGTGGGTTTGAACCACTGACCTTATGTTTAGCACCTAAATGCCTTAATCACTACACCACCAGAGCTCTTAAGAGTCTATAAGCATCTCTGACAAGGGATGAGGTTGTAGTCACTTCTTGGCCACAGCCAGCTACCCAGAGGGAGCCAATAGTTGGACCTGTGGGCTCAGGACTATAGTTACAGGAGGTATCAAGCTCAATTGGCATAACATACTACACAAAAACTTTGTTCCACATCCTACTTCAGTGAGTAGTGACTGGGATCTTAAAAGCTTGCAAGCAGCCATCTAGGAGCAATGATGAGTCTCTCCTTATCCAGAGCAAAGAAGAATGAAGGAAACCAAAGATTCAAGGAAACAGTCCAAGCAACTGTTACACCATACGATCCGCAACCTATATGACTATGAGACCAGAAGAACTAGATGGTGCCTGGCTACCACTGTCAATCACTCGGAGGGGGATCTGTGTAGGAGATCCTGGATAGAGAGGGAGAACAATGTGGAACAAAATTCAAAATCATATGGAAAAAAAAAAAAATGGGGGATCAGGTTGGCTGGCCTGATAGAGCCTGGTGGAACCACTGACTATGGCACCTAGCTGCCCTTTAGGTTTGGAATTGAACCCACTCCAATTGCTTCCAGCCAACCAAAAGACAGGCCTATGACCTCTCCTTGGAGAGGTCAATCATGGGAGAATAGAAGGACTCTGTATGCACAGGGAGACAGGAGATGAGGGGGCAGGAGTGCATGGGAGGGAAGGACACAGGAAAGAGGTAATTATGGGGAGGATGTGGGAGGGGAGCTGTTGCATTGTGGGAAATAGCAATGTCCTGAGACAAAGTGTGTATGAGCTGCTGTATGGAAAGTGAATTTGCTCTGTAAACTTTCACCCAAATCACAATCTACAACTCTTACCCCACACTGAAGTTATCATCATCCTTTACTTTGTTATTGTTAGATGCCGCTGAGTTGGTTCTGACTCATAGCAAGCCTATGTACACCAGAACCAAACACTGCCTGATCCCGTGCCATCCTCATAATTTTGCTATGCTTGAGGCCACAGTTGCAGCCACCGTGTCAAACCATCTTGCTGAAGGGCTTCCTCTTTTTCACTGACGCTCTACCAAAAATGATGTCCTTCTTCAGGGACTAATCCCTCTGGATAACATGTTCAAAGTACTGAGATGAAGTTTCAACATCTTCACTTCTAAGAAGCATTCTGGCTGTACTTTTTTTTTTTTTTTTAATTGTGATTTGGGTGAAAATTTACAGAAAAAATTCACTTTCCATACAGTAGTTCACATACACTTTGTCTCATGACATTGACCACAATTTACCACAATGCAACAGCT
>NW_006921658.1:10855153-10858717 GCF_000298275.1 Orycteropus afer afer
CATTTCGCTGGGTTTTAAACACGAGAGGCTCAGCCTCAAAACTCACGTCTACATGTCACCACAGTAGGACAAACCGACAGACAAGTTTGTCTTGCTGTTGGAGACCTCTCGTTATCACCCCCACTTGGGTTCCTGTGGCTGACTGTTCCTCTGTCTGGCTTCCTTAGGCACTACGCTACCAGATATATATATATATGTATTTAGCATGAAAGTAACATTGAAGTCACTGATCTGGTAAATTTACCTTTTACTCCAATAATAGCATAGTCTTATATGCCATTTACTACATTCCAGCATCTGCTATAAATGTTATTGTGTGTGTGTGTGTGTGTTGGTTTGTTTGTATTAATTTACTTAATCCTCACAACAGTCCCACATGATAGAAACTATTAGTATCACTTTTGTACAGATGACGGAACTGAGGAAATGAGAGGTTAAGAGAACTGCTGAAGGTCACACAGCTAGTAAGTGGAAGAGCTGGGATTTGAGTCCAGGCACCTTTGGCTACAAAATACATGCCTTAAACCACTGCACTATACTGATTCCACATCTTCCAAATTAACTATCCAAGAAAATAGGCTTGACTGCATTTTTAAATTCTTTTCTACAAACTTTCATATTATAATTTTACTTTTTTTGTCTTGTCATATTAATAATGTTGATTCATTGTATATAATTTTTTTAAAGCAAAAAGAAAATCACTCATGCATCCACTGTTCAGAGAAAACCACTGTTAGAATTGTAGTGCATATCTTTCTAGATACATTCAACAGATATTGACTGACTGCCCACTTTGTGCCAGGGCTTGTTCTAGGCACTAGGTATACCGTGGCAAACAACAAAATGTCCTGCCCCCACAGAGTTCACATTCTAATAAACAGTGAAGAGGGAGTTTTTAAAAATAAGGCATGATTGTATTTATTCTTTAATAATCTGCTTTTTTCATTTAATAATATATTAACATCTTTTCATGTAAATAAAAATAATTGTCATTTTCATAGCTGCATGTTGTTGTTGTTGTTGTTGTTATATAGCGACCCCTCCTTGGGTTTTCGAGGCAGTATCATTATGGAAGTAGATTGCCCAACCTTCCTTCCGAGGAGTGGCTGGTGGTTTGAAACCGCCAGCCTTCTGGTTAGCAGTCAAGTGCCTTAGCCACTATGCTACCAGAGCTCCTTCATAGCTGCACAGTACTCTGTTATATGCCTATATTAGAACTTACATACCAAATCTTCTAGGTTGAATAGGTAGACTTTTCAAAGACTAAGCTACATTTCTATGAACATCTCATTGAGAGTCATTTGAGTATCATATTTTGGGTGTTTTTTTGATTGGCAAAATATTTCAGGAATCATTAAAATATTCAACTGTGTTCTATTTAAACATCCTTCACTTTAGCAGTGGCATAAACTTAATCTTCAACTCTCTCTACTTTTTTTTTAAATTGTGATTTGGGTGAAAGTTTACAGAACAAATTCATTTTCTATACAGCAGTTCATACACATTTTGTTTCATGACATTGATTGCAATTCCCGTAATGTAACAGCTCTCTTCCCTTTCTTCTCTGTGGTTACCTTTCCCCTGTGTCCTTCTTACTTATGCATTCCTGCCCAGTGAGCTAGCTCCTGTGTATGATTGACTATTCTAATCAATCTGATCTCCCATGATTGATTATTCTAAGGAGTGTACCTACCTGGTGTAAATGTTCACCTGTTACACGAAAAGATGTTAATGATATATTGTTAAGTGAAATGCCTGTCTATTGTTGGCTGAAAGCCACGGGAATGAGTTCAATTCCAGGCCTGAAGAGTGACTAAAGGCCATACTATCAAGGGGTTCACCAAGCCTTTCACTTCACCTAAATCAATACATGTCTCTTACCTATCTATCAATTTTCCATTCCCTCCCCTCCCATCTCTGGTAACCAAGAAAGGTTTCTTCTATATTGTTTTGGTTACTTTGTGCCAATCTAACAGAAGATACCACACGAGATGGCTGTAACAAATGGGAATTTATTCTCTTACAGTTAGGGAGGCTAGAAGTCTGAGTTCAAAGTGCAAGGCTCTAGGCGCTGGCTGAAAGCCCCTCGACCCTGGACTTCAGCTCTGCCTCTTGCTCCCGGCTACTGAATCTGGAGGCTTTCTTCACTCAGGCAGCTGCTGGCTGCTGAGGCTGACAAACCCAAGGTCGAAAAGGTAAAAGGCACTGTCCTGATATCACCAAACTATATGGCAGGCCATTGATTCAAGTTCGTTAAGAGTCCCAAGAACCAAAGACATGGCAGCCTGCTGGATAATGATTCAGCTATTTGCAGGATTCAAGCATGCCAAAAGCTACAAAGTCTCAAAGCTTTTCCTTATATAGAGGTAACAGACTACATCCCTAAAGCAGCTACTTAGCTGCTCATGGCAGATTCCGCCATGGAGTTGATTGCCAGTCTCATCATGGATGTGGTAGTTAAGGTTGTTGTCAACTTGGCTGGGCCTGGTTGAATGTCTGGTCAGGTGGATGTAGTTATTCCTATGGTGTGATTGGTAATTAACTCCATGGTGGAATCTACTAGAGCAGCTGAGTACCTGCTTTAGGGATGTGGGCTGCTTCCAGTATATAAGAAGCAACTTTGAGGACGGTCTCCAGCTTTTTGGCACACTTGAACGCTGTATGTAGCAAGTCTTCATTTGGTAGCCTGCCATGCTCTGCCAATCTTAAGACTTTCAATGGACTTGAATTAATGGCCTGCCATGTGGTTTGGTAGCATTGGAACTGTGCTTTTTTACTTGTCAACCTTGGGTTTGTCAGCCTCAGCAGCCAACAGCTGCCTGAGTGAAGAAAACCTCCAGTTGCAGTGGGCCAGAGCCATAGGCAGAGCTGAAGCCCAAGGTTGAGGGGCTTTTACCTAACCCCTAGAGCCTGGCACTTTGAACTTGGACTTCTAGCCTCCAAAACTGTAAGAGAATAAACTCCTGTTTGTTAGAGCCATCCCATTTGTAGTATTTCTGTTAGAGCAGCACTAGGTAACCAAACCAATGGGGAATAACTACCACCAGCTGACCAGACACTCAAAACCAGGCCCAGCCAAACTGACACATAATCTTTAATATCACACACATATAAACCTTTTCTTGACTTTTTATAATAGTAGACTAATACAATATTTGTCCTTCTGTGATTGACTTATTTCACTCAGCATTATTTTCCCCAAGTTCATCCACCGTATGTGATGTTTCATGGATATTACATTACTTTTTTGTGTTGCATAGTATTCCATTGAATGTATGTAGTTTGGTTATCCACTCCTCTGTCAATAGGCTCTTAGGTTATTTCCATCTCTTTGCTATTGTGAATAGTCCTGCAATGAACATGGTGTGCATATATCTATTCATGTCCTGGCTCTTACTTCTTTAGGATCTATACCTACTAATGGGATTGTTGGATCAAATGGAATTTCTATTTCCAACTTTTTTTTTTTTTTTTTTAGGATTTGGGTGAAGATTTACAGAGTAAATTCACTTTTCATACAGCAGTTCACATATACTTTGTCTCATGTCATTGACCAAAATTTAC
>NW_006921658.1:10859047-10887988 GCF_000298275.1 Orycteropus afer afer
CCACATTGTTCTCCCTCTTTATGCAGGATCTCCTACATCCCTTCCAAGTGGACAGCAGTGGTAGCTGGGCACCATCTAGTTCTTCTGGTCTCATAGTTGTATAGGTTGCAGATCTCTATTTCCAACTTTTTAAGGAATCACCATACTCATTTCCACAGTGCTTATGTCATTTTACAGTCCCATCAGCAATATATGAGGTTCCCAATCTCTCTCCACCCTCAGCAGCATTTGTTATTTTCTGTCTTGTTGGACTTTGCTATTAGTGCTGGGGTATCTTATTGTTGTTTTGATTTGCATCTGTCTAATGCCTAATGATCGTGAATATTTCTTCATGTGTTTGTTGGCTGCCTGCATATGTTTTTAGGTGAAGTGTCTGTTCATGTCTTCTGCCCATTTTTTAATTGGATTGTTTGTCTTTTTGTTGTTGAAATGTTGGAGTTTTCTATAAATTTTAGAAATAAGTCCTTTGTCAGATATGTTGTTGCCAAACATTTTTTCCCAATCTGTAGGTTCTCTTTCTACTCTTTTGGGGGAGTCTTTTCATGCACTTAAGAATTTAATTTTTAGAAGGTCCCAAACATCTAGTTCCTCTTCTGCTGTTTGTGTATTTTGGGTGATGCTTAATAGTCTTATTTATGCCATAAATTAGGACCCCTAAGTTTTCCCCTATTTTTTCTATGATGAACTTTATAGTTTTATGTTTTACATTTAAGTCTTTCATCCATCTGGAGTTAGGTTTTGTGTATGGTGTGAGGGTGTGAGGTAATGATTTTTTTCATTTTTCTGCACATGGATATACAGTTTTGCCAGCACCATTTGTTAAAGAGACTATCTTTTCCTCTTTTAATGGATTTCAGCCCTTTGTCAAAGATCAGCTAACTATAGGTGGATAGATCTATTTCTGGGTTCTCAATCTGTTCCACTGGTCTAAAAGTCTGTCATTGTACCAACACCAGGCTGTTATGACTACTGTGGCTGCAGAGTAGGTTTTGAGATCCAGGATCCTACTTTGTTCTTCTTCAGTAGTGCTTTGCTTAGCTGACGTTTCTTTCCTTTCCATATAAACTTAGTGATGGTTCTGTCCATGTCCTTAAAGAATGTTAATGGAATCTGGATCAGGATTGCATTAAATGCACAGATTGCTTTGGGTAGTATTGACATTTTCATAATGTTCAATCTTCCTATTCATGAGCATGGTATGTTCTTCCACTTATGAAGAGCTATTATAGTTTACTGAAGTAGTGTTTTGTAGTTTTGTTTGTATATGTCTTTTGTGCCTTTGGAATGTTTATTCCCAAGTATTTTATTTTTTGGTAGCTATTGTAAATGGTGTTGATTTCCTTTTCAGAGACCTCTTTGCTGGTGCAGAAGAATCCAACTGATTCTTGGATATTGATCTTGTATCCTGCCACTATGCTAAATCTTTCAATTAGTTCCAGTAGTTTTCCTGCTGAATCTCTTGGGTTTTCTATGTACAGGATCATATTATCGATAAATAGGGATAGTTTTACTTATTCCTTACTAATTTGGATGCCTTTGATTTCCCTTTATTGCCTTATTGCCCTGGCTAGGACTCCCAATACAATGTTGAATAGCAGTAGTGACAGATGACATCCTTGTCTCATTCTCATCCACAAGGGGAATAGTTTTAGTCTCTCTCCATTG
This sequence comes from Orycteropus afer afer, assembly GCF_000298275.1. Taxonomy (NCBI): domain Eukaryota; kingdom Metazoa; phylum Chordata; class Mammalia; order Tubulidentata; family Orycteropodidae; genus Orycteropus; species Orycteropus afer. The sequence goes on from NW_006921658.1 coordinate 10,860,713, forward strand.
AGAATAATGCTGGCTATTGGTTTTGCATACATGCCCTTTATTATGGAGAGGAATTTCTCATTTATTCCTATTTTGCCGAGAATTTTTCTCAGGAATGAGTGTTGGATTTAATCAAGTGTTTTTTCTGCTTTGATTGACATGATCATGTGGTTCTTTTCTTTTATTTATATGATGGATTACATTGATTTTTTTTCTAATGTTGAACCATTCTTGCATACCTGGTGTGAATCCCACATGATCATGATGTATTATTTTTTTGATATGCTGTTGGACTCTATTGGCTAGGACTTGCATTCCATTTCATTTCTTATTTGTGTTATTTGCATCTTCTCCTTCTTTTCCTTTGTTAAGTTTGCCAGTGGTTTGTTGATTTTATTAATCTTTTCACAGTACCAACTTCTAGTTTTGTTGATTTTCTTCTATTATCTATTTTCTGTTTCATTTATTTCTGCTCAAATCTTTATTATTTCTTTTCTTCTAGTGACTATAAGGTGCTCTGGTGCAACAGTGGATAAGGCAATTGGCTACTAACCAGAAAGTCAGTAGTTCAAACCCACCAACTGCTCCACAGAGAAAAAACAAGATCTTTATACTTTTATAAAGATTTACAGCCTCAGAAACCTAGTGGGGGTCACTATGACTCAGAATTGACTCAAGGCAGCGAGTTTGGTTTTGGTTTGATGGCTGTAGGCTTTTTTTTTTTTTTTTTTCCTGCTCTTTTTCTAATTGTTGGAGATGTTGGGTTAAGGTGTTGGTTTTGTCTCTTTCTTCTTTTTTGATGTGTGCATTTATTGCTATAAACTATACTCTGATTCCCTTTTTACTTCTGATCAAAGAATCTACAGGTTGTTTGCAAAGTCAGAGTGGCATACAACATGTTCACACTTAATTCCAAATAATGCTTCTCAAGTATTAAGGCCTTAGAAGTAGATACCTCACCAGAAGATTCCTTACCAATTTCCTCCAGGAAACTACCCTTCTATACTTTGTTTGGAGTCCTTCGGTGGTGCAAACAGTTAGCTTTTTTGCTGCTAACTGAAAGGTCACATCCTCCAAGAAGCACCTCAGAAGAAAGGACTGGCACCTTACTTCTGAAAACATTAGCCATTGACAACCTGTGGAGGACAGTTCTACTCTGACACAGATGGGGTCTCCATGAGTTGGAGTCAACTTGACAGTAACTTTTTTTTTAATCCTCTTTTCACTTACCCTTATTGCACCTGGTTGAAATTTCTCAAATGGGGGGAATGACTGTTCAGACTACAGAACATTTGTCTACACATAGGGCATTACTGTATTCTGGGAGCTCTGGTAGCATAGTGCCTAAGGCACTTGACTGCTAACCAGAAGTCTGGCGATTCAAACCCACCAGCCACTCCTCGGAAGAAAGGTTGGGCAATCTACCTCCATAGTGATAATGCCTTGGAAACCCAAGGAGGGGTCGTAATGAGTCGGTTCCAACTCAACAGCACAGAACAATAACAACAACAACAATGGTGAGAACTCCAGGCACCAAACAGAGTAGATTTACTATTTGACCCATGTGTGGCCAAGGAGCAGTTGAGGAGGTGTAGCTGAAAGTGAAGGAGCTCCGGTAGCGTAGCACTTAAGGCACTTGACTGCCAACCAGAAGGCTGGCGTTTCAAACCTGCCTGCCACTCCTTGGAAGGAAGGTTGGACAATCTACTTCCATAGTGATACCCTTGGAAACCTGAGGAGGGGTCACTGTGAATCGGGTCCAACTTGACAGCACATAACAACAACAACAGCAGCTGAAAGTGAATGGCTAAATTGTTTCTTCAATTATTATTATGTTTTTTTTTTTCTAGATTCTTTGTAATGATTTTACCATTGAGCTTTAAGAAATAATGTAAGTTGAAGACTTTCTGTATCATATTTTCTATGACAACTTTTTCTTCCCCTGTAAAAATGCCACACTCACAGTTCTTGGAGAGTCATCTAGGGTCAAAGGCTTCTCAGAAAATATAAAATGTGGATGCTCCCACTCCAACCCCAAACTTCACTTCAGCTATTGTTATTAGGTGCCGTTGAGTCGTCTCCAACTCATAGCAACCCTATGTACAGCAGAATGAAACACTGCCCAGTCCTGTGCCAGCTCAATGGTTCTTACTATACTTGAGCCCATCATGGCTGTTACTGTGTCAATCCATCTCGTTGAGGGCCTTCCCCTCTTTCATTGACCCTCCACCTTACCAGGCATGACATCCTTCTCCAGGGAATGGTCTCTTTCTGACCAAAGTATGTGAGATGAAGTCTGGCCATTCTCGCTTCCAAGGAGCATCCCAGCTGCACCTCCTTCAGGAGGTTCTTTTAGCAGTCCATGGTACTTTCAGTATTCTTCACCAACACCACAATTCCAAAGCATCGATTCTTCTTTGGTCTTTATTATTCATTGTCCAGCTCTCACATGCATATGAGGCAACTGAAAATACCATAGCCTGTGTCAGGTTCACCTTAGTCCTCAAGGAGACATCTTTGTTCTTCAGCACTTGAAAGAGGTCCTGTGCAGCCAATTTGCTCAGTGTTACATGCCATCTGATGTTCTGACTGCTGCTTCTATTGGCGTCAATTGTAGAACGAAGCAATGTGAAGTGTTTGACAATCTCAATCTTTTCTTCATTTATTGTAATGCGGCTTATAGGTCCAGTTGTGAGGATTTTTGTTTTCTTTATATTGAGATGTAATCCATACTGCAGACTATACCCTTCAATTTTCATCAGTAAGTGTTTCAAGTCATCCTCACTTTCAGCAGGCAAAGTTGTGTTGTCAGTGTATTGCAGGTTGTTAATGATTCTTCCTCCGATCCTGATGCCACGTTCTTCTTCATATAATCCAGTTTCTCAGATTATCTGCTCAGCACATAGGTTGAATAAGTATGGTGAAAGGATACAACTCTGAGGTACTCCCTTCTTGATTTTAAACCATGCAGTGTCCCCTTGTTCTGTTCGAACGACAGCCTCCTGATCAATGTACAGGTTTCTTATGAGTACAATTAAGTGTTCAGGAATTCCCATTCTTCTCAATGTTAACCACAATTTGTTATGATCCACACAATCAAATGCTTTTTGCATAGTCAACAAAACACAAGTAAACATCTCTCTGGAATTCTTGGCTCTGAGCCAAGATCCATTTGCCATCAGCAATGATATCCCTCATTCCATGTCCTCTTCTGAATCCAGCTTGCATTTCTGGAAGTTCTCTGTCAATATACTGCTGCAACCATTTTTGAATTATCATCAATAAGATTTTACTTGCATATAATATTAATGATACTGTTCGGCTACGTAACTTAGGTTATGCTAATTCATTACTAAACACACATTTCTAGTATATTTTCTATGCTCTTCTAGGCAGTGGAGGGGATAAAATGAAATAAAAGCCCTGTTCTTGTGGAATTTACCTTTACATGGGAAAAAAGCCAATACAAAAATATATACAAAAAATTTTGTCAGGCAGTGGCAGGGCTATGAAGAGAGATAAAGCTTGTAAAAGCATGGAGAGTTCTCAGAATTTGGGTGAAGGTGGGAGCTACTTTAGGTAACATTGCCTGGGAGTTGCTATCTGCCAGAGACTTGAATGAAGTGAGGCAGTGAGCCCTGTGAATACCTACCTGGCTAGGAGCTTCTGGGCAGAAGAAACAAGTGAAAGAGTATGCTTTGCACACTGGAGGAACATCAAGAAAGCCATGGTGCTGGAGAGCAGAGAGCAAGGGAGAGGACAGGAAGCATGGGCCAGTTCACATAGGGACTTGGAATCTGCAGCAAGGAAATATTAAAATACTAAAGTATGACTTTGACTGCCCTATTGCACGCATGTTGTAGAGCATATATGAAGCCCAGCAAGCATCGATGCTGGGAGACCAGTTAGGAGGCTACTGTAGTAGTATAAAAGAGAGCTCATACTTACAGTGGGAAAGAGGGGGCTTCAGCCAGGTGTATCTGACTCAGCCACTATAAGATTTGCTGTCCCAGCAATACAAAGTAAAATCATCTAAAAATTATCCAGAGAATTCAAACTGCAGAGATCAAACATCTGGATAAATGAAGCCTTAAAATATAATTGAGATTCTGTAGAATCTGAACTGGCAGTCAAAAATCACTGTCTAATTTCATAGGATAGTAATTTATCTCTGTTGCTTGCTTTTTGCCAATTTAACCCAAGGGAAGTGGACTTGAGATCAGTAATTGGCAGAGGAGGAATGCAGGACCTTTAAGTCAAATTCAGACCAGGCAAATTAGCTTTGTTTTTGGAAAAAAAAAAAAAAAAAAAGTGCTTAGTTGAGCCAGATAACAATTTTGTAGCCTAAGCTATTTGCATTGGCTCTATCTTCTAAATTCATTCCCATAATTGTTAATTCTGAGTTTAAGCATAGATACACAATCAAGAGAGAGTTAAGAACTGGAAATTATGCCTTGGATACATTTAAATATTAGCTTGGATAATTCCATTCAATGAGCCTGTTTTTATGGATGGAAGTGCTTATACAAAGAAAGCATCCTAAGGGTCAAATGTTATATAGGCCAAGACCCTCCTCTGAGAAGTAAATGAAGATTTAAAGTGGTTATCCATGTTTCCACTGAAAACAAACACAAATCAATCACAAGAACCCCCAAAAGTCATTCCATGAGAAAAAGGAGTCTCTGTCCTAAAGTTACAGGTTGGTTTATTTACTTTGATGGAACTCAGTGGAAAATTGTTCAATCCACGCTTCACTGTGCCTCTGTAGATGTGTTTTGTGGACATTGGAGTAGCTCCTGTCAGTCAGGCACTAAAATGTACAGATTACATACATCAAACGCAGGCTGCAACCACTGTACCTAAAATTTACAAAAATCTGTGCTGTTTGTAACAGGAAAAACAATGAGACTAATGACCTTGTTCTGCATTAATCTCCATATGGCTCAATTGCTAGTACTCTTGCCTTTAGGCAAGAAGGTTGTGGCTTTGGCTTCTAGCCTCAAACCAGAGATTAGGCACTTGCCCAATGCTGACAGAGCCCAGGGCCCTGCTCCTACAACCCAGGAAGCCTGAGAACACTACAGAGGTTGCCTATCTTATGACATGTATTTATCATGATTCAATAAACACCTCTATTGCCATATCTACTGAGGAAACAGAATTACAAAAATAAGTAAATCCTCTAGTCATGTCTCCTCCTTCAGATAATTTGTTTTCTTCAATGCAGGGCCCAAATTTTTCCTTGAAGATTTTCAAGGCATCCCCATTATACTCCCCAAACCAAACCAAACCAAACTCACTGTCGTTGAGTAGATCTCGATTCATTAGTGACCCCTCCTTGGGTTTCTGAGGCGGTATCTCTACCGAAGTAAATTGCCCAATCTTCCTTCAGAAGAGTGGCTGGTGGGTTTGAACTGCCAGCCTTCTGGTTAGCAGTCAAATGCCTTAGGCACTATGCCACCAGAGCTCCTTTTATACCCCCAAGGGAGTATAGAACCCTGAAAGCCTTGGCTTATGTATGTTCCTCTGCTGACCACTTGTAAAGAAGAGTTAAATGGAGGAATGAAATTGACCAAGGAACTTGATCAGTACCCACTTCTAATCTGGGACATTTGGGGCAACATAGGTTTTTATAAACAGAAGGTGCCTCCTAAGTGCCCCACCACCACCACCCCCCCCAAAAAAAAAAAAAACCTGCTACAGAGCCCCTCCAACACTATTTGCAAAGGTTGAGTGTTGCTGCTAGCAGGAAATAGCCAAAAGAGATGGAGCATCTCGGGAGGAGTCTGCACACCAGGCAGCGTTGCGCCAAGGTGAATGGGCAGATGAAGACAGCACTGGATGCCACCTCCACCCCTGGTTTCATCACTTTGTACACAGGTCACACTGAAAAGTTTATATGGAAAGGCTGAGCCCAGGGAAGAACTCCTTAGATTAGAAAGGATCACACATGAGGCACACACCGGTAAAAGCCCTAAGTACTACACATTTGATGCTCCTGTCACTTCACAGCCAGCCCAAGCCATAATCTTTATTGCACTGAAAACTGAAGATGCCTCAAGCCTGAGATGAGTAAACATATTCTATTGTAAAACATAAATTCTGATGGGATTTACACAGTCCCTTATATACCTTTATAGTTAGTTTCCATGAATTCTTACTGCTGACATTGTTAGCAGTGTGTTATCTACATATACATTGCTTCTTTGACAGTCTATCACATGACTTAGGCTATTCTGAGATCTACCCTGAGTTGTGTCACATACCTCACACACAGAAAATTCTGTTTTAAAGTGTCATTTTCCTTCATCCATGAATCCAAGAGCTTATCGTAAACACAAGGCAGAGCTAAGGCACACTCCCTCTCCCCTTGAAATGTGCTTTCTCCCACAGTACTCACACTAAGGGAAACAAACACTGAAGTGATTTTGGTAGCCTTCATAACATAACTGTTAAGAGATGTGGAGATGGCCACAGCAGTGGACATTCGAGTGTGAGACCCTCCCCATTTGCTCCTGTGGTTAAGAGTCTTCTTTTGTTGTTAGGTGTCATCGAGTTGGTTTCAACTCATAGCAACTTCAGATACAAGAGAACAAAACATTGCCAGTCCTGCATTATCCCCACAATCATTGCTATGCTTGAGCCCATTGTTGCAGCCACTGTGTCAATCCACCTGGTTGAGGCCCTTTCTCTTTTCCACTGACCATCTACTTTACCAACCATCATGTCCTTCTTCAGGGACTGGTCCCTCTTGATAACATATCCAAAGTACAAGAGGTGAAGGCTTGCCATCCTCACTTCCAAGCAACATTCCGGCTGTACTTCTTCTGAGACAGATTTGCTTGTTCTTCTTGCAGTCCACAGTACAATCAATATTCTTCACCAATACTATAATTCAAATGCATCAATTCTTCTGTGGTCTTCCTTATTCAGTGCCCAGCTTCACATGCATGTGAGGCTACTACTGAAAGTACCATGGTTTGGGTCAGGAGCGTCTTAGTCTTCAAAGTGACATCTTTGCTCTTTAATATCTTAAATATGTCTTTTGCAGCAGATTTGCCCAATGCAATGTCATTTGATTTCCTGAACTGCTACTTCCATGGGTGTTGATTGTGGCTCCAAGTAAAATGAAATCCTGACAACTTCAATCTTTCCTCCATCTATCATGATGCTACTTATTGGTCCAGTTGTGCGAATATTTGTTTTCTTTATGTTAAGGTGTAATCCACACTGAAGACTGTACTCTTTGATCATCATCAGTAAGTACTCCAAGTCTTCTTCACTTTCAGTAAGCAGAGTTATGTCACCTACCTAACACAGGTTCTTAATGTCTTCCTCCAATCCTGATGCTGCATTCTTCTTCATGTAATCTGGCTTCTCAGATTATTTGCTCAGCATACAGATTGAATAAGTATGGTGAAGTGATAAAGCCCTGACACATATCTTTCCTAATCTTAAACCACGCAGTATCCCCTTGTTCTGTTTGAATGACTGCCTCTTGGTCTATGTACGGGCTCCACGTGAGCACAATTAAGTGTTCTGGAATTCCCATTCTTTGCAATGCTATCCATAATTTGTTAGGATCCACATAGTCGAATGAATGCCTTTGCAGAGCCAAAACATAGGTAAACATCTTTCTGGTATTCTTTACTTTCAGCCAAGACCCATCTGACATAAGCAATGATATCCCTCAAGGGTCTCTACAGCTGTAGAAGTACCTTGTGTATATCCCTTACTGTTTTGAAATTTACAGGTTAAGGCCCTGGGTGGTGCAAATGTAGCAAAAGGCTGGAGGTTCCAGTTCACTCAGAGCGGCCACAGAAGTAAGATGTGACAAGCTATTTCCAAAAAATCAGTCACTGAAAAGCTTATGGAGCACAGTTCTGTTCTGACATATAAGGGGGCATCATGAGTCAGTTCTGACTCCAAGGCAACTGAATAGTTTTATGTTTGTTTGTTTTTTATAAAGATCATCTTTGTTTCATGGACTAATAATAACTTATATTTGTACATACTTTCACATGCATTATCTCACTGAATTCTTGTAACAATCATGTCAAGTGAGCTATTATTACACCAATTTCACGGAGAAAATTGAGTCTGGGAAAGGTCAAATGGCTTGCCTGAGGTCATACATGGCTCAGAGGGAATGGCAAAGCCCAACTCCAGTCCAAGATTCCTGACTTTGTGCATTACACTACTTCAAAGCTGTCTCCTCATATTGGCTACCTCCAAAACAACAGAATACCACTCAAGGAGTGTATTCAAGAAGAGATTTTATAGTTTTTTAACCACAAAGATAAAAACTGGTGTAGGAAAAGATCTAAACAGTCTTTTAACAAGAGGATTTCAAATTCAGAAACAAGTTGACATAGTGAGTGCTTTGATAAAAAACGATACCAACAATGGTTTTTCACAATCTAATTTCTGTGGGGAAAAAAAAACAACTGGTCCACCTTATGGGGTGTGGGAGGATAAAAGCACCATGCACAATGAAGATACCTGTCAGCCTTCTCTCCCCAAACGTGGCTGCAGAATAAAATCCGAAGCATACTGAAATATGACAATTCATATTTATGGCTGAAGAAATTCGGCTTCACATAACAGTAATTATGAACAAGATATTTCCCCTAATAAAATTACTGCAAAATAAAATCTGGAAAAACAGTTTTCTTATTTCTCTTTACTTTATGCCATGTGTTCAAGGACAGTTGTGGGAAAGAAAGGCAGTGAGTAAAAGAAAGCAGAGAGAGAGAGAGAGGGAGAGAGAGAGTCTAGCGAGAAGGCCTCTGCTGAGGATTGGTTTTGCTTTAGAAACTGGAATGTGTCCAGGCTTGATTTTTATTTTCAATTCACATTTCAGATCCAGCTCCCCAAACTCTTTTTGATCTTTCTCCCTGTCTCCTTACCCGGAAGAGAACCCTTGGCCTTCTCAGCTGGGAGCTGGGAGCACACGTGGAAAGACTGGCTCAGCTCCATATCCTCGCCAAATTTAGTCACACAAAGGGGCCAGCTAGGGAAAAAAGAAAGGATGAAAGCGGCAGCCGCTGAGACTTCAAAGGCCGCGCCGCCGCGCCCGGCCCTGCGCAGGCGCCGCCCTCCGCCGATATAAGGCGCGACTCGCGCGCGAGCGGCCTGTTCACACCGCCTGCCGGGTGCGCGTTCCCGACCCGTGAGGTGGGCTGGGTGGGGTACGATGGAGGACCGTGCATGCGGGGAGGGAAAAGTTGGGACGTGCCGCCTCCTTCGTTCTAGCTGATAGCTTCCAGAGGCCAGTCCCCACGCCAACTTACAATGCCTGCGAAAGTTTTCAGAAAGGAGACGAGAATTTCACGTCGGGTCCACTAGACCAGGCATGTTGTGGCCCGCAAATTTGTTTCAGCTCCCACCCCCATTCCAATTCCATTCTGGAAAGCGCCCTTAGAGACGTAACGCCCGTCCCTATACGCTGTTTATTACCGTGGAGGGCGCTGTCCCAGGGGTTCGGGTTCCCGCTGGGGTCTAGTGGTGTTCCCGTCGCGAAGCTTAGCCTTGTGGGAGCTTGTCCCGGACTTTTTCTGATCAAGTCCTCTGCGCGCTTTGCAAACCTCGAGTTCCCTGGTTCCTAAGCCTGTGACCACCCCCGCGTGACTCCTCTCCCAGCAGACAGTCTCGGGCCATACATAAGCTCTGGCCTCCAAGTAGTTTAGGGTCTGCCGGCAGAGCCCGCAGGGTGGAGTGGAATGTGGCCCGCCCTCACGGTGGTGAGAGAACCAGGCCCCCTCGACGGTCGCGCCTCGAGCCCCGCCCCAGCGAGGCGCAGATGCCAGGCTCCTCACACCCGGCAGAGCGCGAAGGAAGCCGAGGGAACCGTGCGAGTGGCGGGCGGCTGCGGTGTCCTCCGCAGGCGGACCCCTTTTGCGCCACCCGCGCGAGGCTGCACCGAGCTGCAGACGCCAACGGGCGCCAGCCTTGCGGAAGCCCGGCGGTCGCAAGCAGCCGGATTTGGGAACGACATTTTCACAGTCCCAAGAGTTCTCTGTTCCCCCGGCGGGTGAGGGTTTAGAGTTGGTCTTTGGAGGAAGCAAGAGGCAGAAGAGCCCCTGGGACACAAACCGCTATTTCCCTCGCCCCTCTTTTCTCCCTTCTAGCGAAGTCCGTTAGTCTGAAGATGCCCACAGCTTCAGTTTCCCGTGATTGTGGTGTTCGGGAATAGGAGGTGCCGGAGTTCCAGCCTCTGGGATCACATTATTCGTTCTTTTTAGTCTTTCTCCCTCGCTTCTCTCAGAGTATCCTCTTGCATCCCGCCACCTTCTTCCTTTGGGATCACACCAAAGTTGTGTCCGGGAGAGATTCCAGCCACACAAAGGGGACGACCCAGAGCCTAGGCTGGACGTTAGGACGGAGGGGGCGGAAAAGACTCTGAAGGACATTGCAGTTTTCTCTCGTCCCGTAATTAAGGACTCACTGGACTGTCTGTAGCAAACTCAACTGACTTGGCAGCAAAATCTCCTGGGGGAGGGGGTCTTTTGGTGTGGGTGAGGGTCATCATCCTTGTTTCCCTGACCCCTGGGGGGGGCTGGGTGCCGGTTATTCTGTGGACCGCGAGGCCGCTGTCCGCTCCCCGATCTCCAATCACCCCCTTCCCCTACACGCAGCGCCCGCGACGGTGCCCAGTGCAGAAGGAAGTGTTGATATAAAACAAGTCGCTGTTCGCTCCCAAACTAAACCCACACAAACCAACCAAAGCCACCAGGAGGGGAAAAACTAACAGCAATCCAGCCAGCCCCTAGCAATTGTTTCACGGTCGGAATTAAATCACATCAAAACGCCCCCTGAAACCCACATCCTGGAGGAGTGAACCTGCGAACAGCCAACCTCCAGTCATTCTGTCGAGTTCACATGAACAACCTGACTCTACATTGAGGGGGCGGTAGATGGTGGTGTTTATCTCGCGCCGCACCCACATCCCGAACCTTGAGATTCTACTCCAGGTACCTGAGAAGGCGGCTGCATATGATTAATAGCCCCCACCCCCCATATACACATGAATTAAGAGGTCGCCTGGTGACAGAAATGCCCTTTGCAAGGACTACACCAAACCTGTAGAGAGAGGGGAAACGTCTTCCTGGGGATACCTCGTCCCTTCTGCGACCCCCTGCTATTTGCCCCAGAAGAAAGATTTCACGTGGAATTGTCAACTCCCTCGCAGAGAAAGCTTTAATAATTCTGGATCTACAGTATCAAAGACTTTTTAAGTGCAGCCCATTAGAAGATTTGCAACAATGCTAAAACAATCAGCCAACATCACACACGCCGCGGGGAGGACAAACAGTCACGCAAATGAACAGGGCGTTGGATGATTTCGTTAGAAACAATGTTTCCAAAAGAGGAGGTTACAGCAAAACGGCAAACTCACCCACCAATCCCGGCCCTTCTAGTAAACAATTCCCATTACTTATTGTTCTAAAAATCCCCATCTTCTTTAGCTCCTAATCTCCAGGACACCTGGAGCTGAGCTCCAAATGACTCTGGGAGACCAGACAATTAACATGAAGGAGAAAATGGGATTCGAATTAGTTGCAACACTGAAACAGAGTGGATGTAGGAGTCGTCATTTAATCTTTCCATGGCTTCCAGAATATACCCGCTGGCCATTCTATGTTCTCTCGCATTGCCCCGCCCCCCCCCCATCCTGAACAGTTTGGTGAAAAGAAACGTCTATGGAGGCTGCTTTGGTGAAATTTTATTTTCCAGTTCTTTTCCTATCGGTGGATTGGCGCAGTTGTGGGAGGACTTTTGATTTTATCTTTCTTTTAGAACAGTGGATATACATGTCTCATGTAGCATAGCTACGGGTTCGCATCTCCGGGGCTTTATACTCACACTCAGGCATAACTTTAAAGGAAGTTGCATACGGGCACCACCCAAAAGAACACAAATTGGGTTTCTTTCCAACCTTTTTAGTATTGTCTTACACACATTGTTGCTGGATATTCTGTTTTACTTCTGTAAGGCATAGTGTTGTCAGCTATTTAAAAGATATTTAATGTTTTATTCTTCATGATTCCCATCATCAGTCCCTGAATTTACCCTAATCCCCCAGATAGAATTCACATGCTCTGTGGGACCAACTGAACTCTTTAAAAGATAGTTTTAAAAATTTCTTCCATAGTAAAATCCCCCTCCACAAAGTAGTTACCAGTAGGTGAAGTTTTAAGTGCGCATTTAGAGTACTTTCCCTTAGGAAAAGAAGAAAGGTCTTTGCATGGCCATTTCTATGTAACTGAGCTGAAGTTGGATTCTGTAGTGTTCCTTATTTTCAATTCAAGGGAGATGGAGACACATTTCTTCCTGCCCCTTGTTTACTGTTCTGAGGTTTTACAGATGGCTACTGTATTGGGTATAATAATTTTCCCTGGATTTTTGACTGAGGGGGGTTGAGAGCCAAGGGACAAAATGTAATGTGTTTTCAAACTTCAGGTCTGCTTATACTGTTACTTTCACAAAGCATCTCCTTAAAAGCCCTGTCCTTTTACAAAATGCATCAAAGAGACGGTGGAGGCTGAAAAATTTTTGAGGTTGGATTCGAATTTGAATCTTCAAGTGTCTCTTTGAGTGCGCAGTCCAAGGTGCCAGAGACGGCCCTGAACTCCCTAGACTCGCTCTCCTGGGTCTTTTTGCCTTCCCTGCCCTCTGCTTGGGTTGTCTTTTCATTCCCTGTGAGGTTCACACACACACACACACACACACACACACACACACGCACAGAGACATGCGTGTATCTTCGAAAACTCAGGAGCTATGTAGAGTAACTCGGTACATTCCGTGGCGAGGACATCGTGAAAGAGATAATGTGTTAAAAGCGATAATTAAGAACTAGTCTTCAGTTCCTTCTTCCTCATCTTATTTTTCTCGGTAAGCCTGAAGATTTTATTTTCACTGGCATCTTCTCCCTTGTCTCCAAATGTATCATAAACCACAACTCTTTTTCTTGTCCTTCTTGCTTCCGCTCTCCCTTATTAGTTGGGCAATGTCTGTTATATTTTCCCATTTTCCTTCTCTCTGGCCGGGTTTCCCCCTCATCTCCCCTGTCAGAGCATCTATCAATGTGGTGTCGATCACAGCGGCGGCGGCTTTTCTTTCATCTTCCCTCCCCTGCCAGAGAGTGGGAGGGAGAGAGGAAGGCGGAAAGGAGATGGGGGAGAAACTGGCAGAGGAAGAGGAGGAGGGGGGACAAGGGAAGAGATACTCAGGTGATGAAGTTGAGCCTTGAACCACTCGGCTAGAGTTTGTCCATTTCACGCAGACAAAACTAGTTTCTCGGTGGGTTACAAGCAGCGACCAAGCCTTCTTTTCTTCGCCAAGTTGCCTGGTCCATCCCTTAAGACAAACACACATACACTCTCTCTCTCTCTCTCTCTCTCTCTCCCTCCAAAACTAGGATTCATCCTACAGGCTCTGGGAAAAGAAAAAAAAAGCCCTCAATCACCAGCTCCTTCTCGCACCTCCCCGCCCCCCCCGCCCCACTCTGAGCAGGCAGCCAAGAAGAGCTGGAGGCGGAGGAGGGGAGGGGGTGGAGAAGCGACGCAAGTGGGTAGCTTTTCAGCGCCGGCGAGGCGCGGGAGGAGAAGCGGTGGGGAGGCGCAGCAGCTCACCTGCCGGGCAGGGCGCGGAGGAGGAACCCGGGCGGCGCGCTCCATTGCCCAGGAGCCGGGACGCGCCCGGAACCCCGCACACCGCCCGGCTCTTGGCCTCCCCAGCCCCTCGACCAAGCTAACCCGAGGGGCGCAGCTATTTGCTTTGATAGAGCGGGCCTCGCGGAGGCGTGAAGAGCGGCAACAGGGAGAGCCTGCGAGCCAGGCTGAGAAACTCGAGCTGGGAACAAAGAGGGGTCGGCCTGTGCGTTCGTCGGCTCGCACTCTGGCCAGAAGCATTTGGAAACGAGGCCCCTGCTGTGACTCCCTGAGAAGCCCTCCACAGCCTTGTCCCAGTGCTCGCCGGCACAAACTTTATTCTTGGCCAACTTCTCTTTCTCTTCCCCTGCTGCTCCGCCCCCACCTTCTCCTCCCGCAGATTAAATGCGCCTAGAGAAAGAAAACCGTAGCGAAAGGGCAGGAAATCAGAGGCTCTAAAAAGGACACCTCCAACCTGGGTTGCTCTTTTTTTTTTTTCCTAAATTCTCCAGGAAGTAGACATTGCGTTATCTTCTGATTCTCCTTGCGCCTTCTCTGCTGGGGCAAAGGGAGGCTTTTTGTCCAAATCATCTCTCTTTTCACGGAAAGCAAACTCCCAAATCGGCATCTCTGGAAGATACCGCAGAGAGGTTTGCGCCGCAACGCGCTGTCGGACCTTCCCAGGACTTTGGCGAGTCAACCCCTGGGCAGAACCTGCGTGCTCCGCGAGCAGACCCCGGCGACGCGGGAGGCGTGGGGTGGCAGCCCAGGCCCGGGCAACCTACCCTAGCGCGCGCCGCGCAGACGCCCCCAAAGGCGCCGGCCGCGCCCGCCTTCTCAGCCCAGTGCCCTTGGGCCTCGGGGGCGGGCTCCGGCGTCGGTCTCTGCAGAGCGGGAAGGCGCCGGCGGCCGCTAGGGCTCTAGCGCCGCCGCAGCTGCTCCGGCTGGCGGCTGGCTGCCCCGCACTCGCCCGCGGGGTTTCCTCCCGCTCTCCTCCCTCTCGCACCCTTTCAACTCTCCTTTGCCTCCCTCCTCCTTTTTCGTTGACCCCTCTCTTTTTCGCTGCCGCCGCGGGTGCTCCTCCAGCGGAGCAGAGATTACTCAACCGTCGGGATGCCCCAGCTCTCCGGGGGAAGCGGTGGCGGCGGGGGGGACCCGGAACTCTGCGCCACGGACGAGATGATCCCCTTCAAAGACGAGGGCGACCCCCAGAAGGAGAAGATTTTCGCCGAGATCAGTCACCCCGAAGAGGAAGGCGACTTAGCCGACATCAAGTCCTCTTTGGTCAATGAATCTGAAATCATCCCCGCCAGCAACGGACACGAGGTGAGCGGGCCGCTGCCCCAAGCCGGAGAAGCGCGGCTGGGTCCCAGGGAAGATAAGAGGAAGAAAGGAGGCGAAGGCGCGGGCACCGGGAGCTGACCGGTCCGCAGTAGCCTCCACGTTTGTTTGTTTGGGGGGCGGGGGGTGGCCCCTGGTCCACATTCCCCTTTTGTGTGCGAGTCGGGGGCGGGAGCAGCATGCAAAGAAACTTACACCAATTTAGGGGTTCGGTGGGTAAGCATTGGTATCGCTGGAAAAGCTGCCCTTAAGTTACAGTGTTTCACTTCTGGAGTTTTTAGTGGGTTTACGGGACTGCGATGAATTAGAGCGAGGATGTCTGAACAACACTTCGGAAAAGTTCTTTTCTAGGACGGAAAACAAAGTGCACCCGCTGTCTCTTTCGGTAGATGTCTCTGCAGAAGTGCGTTAAACCACCAAAAAGCTTAGGGGGAGACCCGCGGAGCTAGAGGAAGGGGGGCGGGCGTGGGCCGGGGCAGGCGGGGCCTTTCCAACTGCCGCCAAGCGGCGGGCTGAGGGGCGCGCGGGGGCGGTGCTGGGCCGGTCCCTGCTGCTCCAGAGCCCCAGCGCCCAGGCCCGCTGAGGGAGGTGGAGGGCCTTCGCCGTACCTCCTCCAACTCTTAATGACCGTCACATAAAAAAGACGCTTATGTTTGGGTTTAGTTTGGCGCGGATCAGGCCTGAAATCTATGCAGAAAAAAGGCGAGTCTAAGTGGAGATGCAGCGGAAGCTGAGGCACCAAGCTTGGGAGGGTGGCAGGCGCTTTATCAGATCTCATGCCCGGTGGGGGCGTTAGCGCTGGTAACCCGAGTAGAGTAAATAGAGACACGTGGGTGCCAAGGAAAGAAAGCCGGGAGCCGGTCTGCATGCGGTAGGGCTATTTCAGGCCTTGCGGAGAGCTGCTGCTGAGAGTGGGGGCGGATGGACCCTGATACCCGACACTCCACTGGCCACTCTTGTTCACCAACTGGGAAAGCTTTGGAGGAAATCCGGTAGAAGAGTCTTGACACCCAAATGATTTCACCAACGCTTTTTCCCTCCAAAGAAACTTGGAGGGTATACCCCTTTTCCTTAAATGGCATCCTTCTGCCCCCAAAAAAGAAAGCATGTGGTTTTGGGGGTGGAGAAATCTGGGGTTTTAAACAACCCGTTTAAGAACACCTCAGAGTTACCTTCTCTATCCAAATGGCAGGGGTGAGTATGTATTTTGGAGGGTTGGGGACCCAGCTTCTTTATCCCCTGAATCTTTTAACCCATCGTGCCAATTAAGAGTTCAGGGTGACTAGGGTGCAGTCAACCCCACTTAAAAAGTTTGTGATTATGTATGTATTTGGGGAGGAAATTTCTAGGAGGACACATATAAGAGGGATCACATAACATCCAAAACACTCAGAAGCCTTTTGCCAAATTCTCATATTTACAGAGCAGCCTCCCCACACACACACCCGTTTTGCTTGAAATTTCTTAGTCTGTGAATAAATTTTGTCACCCTCTTCAAATTTTTCCACACTTCTCTGGTCTAGGGAAAAGGCCACTGCGTTTGCAGTCCAGAACTAAGGTATTAGGGCTTTGTTCATCTTTACCACAGTGGCAAGTGGGCATAGTACAGGCCTATGGTTGAAGGAAGATGGTGATGGGGTAATAGCACTGATTTGCACGTGGTTGAGTCTGGGTGGATGGTGGTTACCAGAACTCATAGTAACCCGGCTACATTTTAGATGTCTGTAACCTGACTCTCTAATTTTCCTCCCTTTAACCACAAAACAGTTCTACTTTTCTCTTGTAAGTATGTACACAGCCAGCCATAGGGAGCCTAGTGGAGCTCCTGGTGGATGAGGGCAATGGCCTTAGGACCCCTCTGTGAGTGGTTGGCTTGTCAATGTCTAAAATGTCATTTTCAGTTGCAAAATGATATTTCACCCCACTTTTAATCAGCTTTGACTGAAGCAAACAGTGGCTGAAGAGGCTTCAGAACAATCAACCCCATTAACTCAGCCTTCTATCATATTAGGCCTCCAAGTAGCCTTGATGTATTTTAGCAAACAGTAGACACAACAGTATATGGATCATTCCTACATTTACTATATTGCTAGTGTTTTGTTATTATTATTACGCTTTCTAATCCTGGAAAGGTAATAGTCACTCCAAAATAAGTTGAATAAAAAAGGAAAAAGATTGCCCCCTTTCAACCCTAGTTTGACTGACTAGATTAATAAAACAGGTAGGTTGGGTTGTACATAAACCTCTTCCTTTGAGTTACCAGTGGACAAACAATGGTATTTTTGTCAGCAACTCTAAGGTGATTTTCTTTCTTTTGGGGATGGGGATTCATGCTGTTAGGTGGCCAGACAAGCTCAAACTTCTCAGGAGTCCTACCATGACAAGGCCAGAGAACACGCTGATGAAGGTAAGACATTGATGATGGATTCTATTTCTGTGAACTTTATCATTTAACAGAAATGATTTGTATATATAGATACATTCTGCTGTTTTTATTTGAGTTCAAGAAATAGACCACATGTGATAAGTCTACTGATTTAACAAAATTGGAAGGAAAACCCAGGAAACTTATTTCTTATCTCTAATGTATATTTAATTTAAAGAATATCTTTGAGTGAGTTAAAAGCCTTTGGATTTCAGTTGGTTTCCAGATTCTTTTGGGGAAGAAATTCTTTGAATTCTCTCTTTTTCTCATTTTACCTTAGGTTTGAAATAGCTTAGCTCTTTAGTGTTTTTTTTTTTTTTTTTTTTTGTATCATTACGAAGGATGACAGTCTACACCAATTTAAAACAAGAATGTTTTTGAATGAGTTTTTGTGTGCTTAATTGGCATTTCTTGTTACTGTGAGAAGTTGGCAGTGAATGCACAGACTACGCAAGACTTAGTAAAGCAGAACCTAACTTGTAAAAATACTGTTTTATTTTTATGGTATTAGGCATATTAAACAAGATAATCAGACTGTCTTCCCATTTCTAATTTTTGCTCAAAACTTTAAAGATTTTATCTCTTTTAGATTTAAGGAGAATTTCCTGTGTCTTTAGAAGAGTCAAATATTCTGTAGGATTTCCTTGTCAACTAGTCTGCATTTCTGTTCTCCTTTAATTATTTAAAATTAGCCTCACCAGGATAACATGCTCATATATACAATATGTTGGCCAGGAGAATAAGGGAAGAGAAGTATAATAGCAGGTTTCCTTTTCAGCTACAAATAGTTACACAGATTAAAAAGAAGAAATCTACATACAGAATACAAATTACTTTGACAGAATGATGTAAGTGTGACACATAAAATTAAGCCTCCTGGAGTTAATCCTTCATAAATGTGGGTAGTTGCCCAAATACTGGGTACATCTCTCTCCCTTTTAGTAAAATAATTCTCATTCAGAAACTAAAAGCCCAAAGTAGAATTTTTTAGTTTGCCTTTAATAGTTTTGGTTTATAAGGTGAAGTATAAATATGTTTTTTTAATGTGTCAGTATAGATAGAAGGCCTAATATATTAGCTTTAAGTTTGTGTACTTTCATATGTCTGTATTTCTTGGTCCAGTTTGTTAGTATTAGAACAAATTAAGTTAGGTGAATAACACTTTTGTGAAAACCAGTCAGTAGCGGAAGTAAATTGAACCACATGTTTTTAAAGCATCTGGTTCACTGCTAAGCCATTTAAGAGCATAAATACTGCCAATCTAAAATGGATCATGATAATTCAGTTACAGTATTTTGTAAATAAATCTTTTATGTATGATCTCATTTTCTTAGAACGTTAGATGAAAAAAATACAGTGATACAGAAAGGGAAGTTACCATGTCATTGATTGTTTTTGGACTCTCTCAGGAAAGCATCCAGATGGAGGCCTCTACAACAAGGGACCCTCCTACTCTGGTTATTCTGGGTACATAATGATGCCAAATATGAACAATGACCCGTATATGTCAAATGGATCTCTTTCTCCGCCTATCCCAAGAACAGTGAGTAACATGCTGATGTTGTGGATTATTTCAGAAATGCAAATTAATTTGTATTTGGGCTGAATGTTTATTTTTTCAAAGACATTGGAAATGCTTTCATTTTATATGACCAATCATTGCTTAATAAGAGCTCTTATGATGGATGGCTGCCTTAAAATAGTACTACCTTTGATGTCTTGCACTTGGAGTTTTAGCTTTTGGCTTATTGGTTAGGATTAATAAATAATAGATTATGAGTTACCATGAAATAAAATGAAGTTAAGTCAACAAATCCATGATTTTATCAGTATTGTGCTTTTTATGCTGATGAGAGAGAGCGAAAAAAAATTGATTTAACTAAATGTGGAATAGCTTCCACCAGCCATCTAGAATCAGATTTAGACAAATAGTTAAACTACTTTAGATTTTACTTAGGGTTTTAAAACAATGTTTTGTGTTTTGTATTAGCTAAATATTTCTTTAACATTGGTTGTGGGGTGAGTGATATTTCTACTTTAAATTGTTGAGAGTATATCACTTGAAGATAATCTCTAATGAAAATATTTTGTCCAGTGGTTCAATTAACTTTGAAAAAAAGTTCTAAAAATGTAACTCATTGAGTTTCAGGTATGCTACTTGCTATTTCTTTTTTATTGAGATGTGTAAATAACTTCATTTATATAATAAGAAAACATCTAAAGGGAAATTTGTATAGTAGGTGACTGTGAAATATGCTGATGCTTGAGTTATACTCCCAAGGGCTTGAGAATTGCCTCTCTTGTAGTGGTGATGGATTTTTTCTGATCCATCAATATATTTACCTACTCTCTAGCCTTACTTTTCCTCTGCCACCCACCCTCAGTTCAAAATCACATGTGAATAGGTGGTGGGCATTAGGATTTCACTCATACTTGCCCTCTTGGGGCTCAAATCCAAGATCCTGAAATGGAACAGATGATTTTTGCCTTACTCTTGCCTTGTTCTCTTAGTGTTTCTATCAACTGAAAATATCAGTCACAACATCTGAGGGAAATACTATCATTGATACCTTAATGAATAAAATCTGGGACCAAGAAGATGCTCTGCACAAGGGGATTTGTAATCAAAAGTACCAACCAACAAGAGTACTTGTGGTTATCTTGATTTGATTATCCATAGCCCTCAATTGTTGAAATGATAGGTATATGAAATATAACCACTTCATGTGGGCATTGTGATTTAAATCTTATTTTGATTACTTTTCTACAAATTTCAAAAAGGTATTTGATCTTTCAGGTAGAAAATAAGGTTTTTGCAATTTTCATATAGCAGCTACCATTGATTTGAGGGACCCCATGATAGTTCTTACAAGAGATAGGCATTTCACATTTTATTTTAAAAGACTTCTCAAATATTGAATGATAGAGACAATTGTGTGGTACATATGGGTCTCCTGCATGAGGTGAATGAATTAATAAATCCAAATATATCTTAATATTTAGAGACCACCCCAAATAGATGATTCTCAGTTTTAAAACTTGTGGATACCTCTGTATTTGCAAACTCAATAGGCAAATACGTAAGTATTTCTTTTATAATTGGGTAGGTTTTCTTGTTATTCTGTTTTGCCTTTTGTTTTTGGTGCTTTGGAGAAAAGGACATGTTTTAGATTAGGATTAGCTGAAGATACTCAGTTTCAGTGTGAGAATAATCATGGACTAGTTGGAAGTAAGCAAATTATATTTAGCTTTGGACTTTGTAAATGAGCTGGCTACTGTTTAAAGGCTTTTTAGAAGAACAAACAATCATTCTGACAAATGAAATTATAGTCTCTGATTTAGTTAGCAGTAGAAAACAGCTACTCAAACAGTCCTATGGTTTTTGGCAATGCACACAGTTAATGCTTAATAAATACTTGTGGGATTTCTTCCTTACAGAGATCAGCCACATCTCCCTTCAAAACAATATGTATATTTTTAAAAGCCAGTATAATAATACTTATATTTATAAATTACCCCTAAAAAGTATTGAATATTAAGCTTCTCTTTAAGCCAGCGTTCTGCCTTATGTCTCTCCAGCCTATTATTCCACCCAAGAATACAAATCATTTAGAAATTTTGATAAAATAGAAGATATTTATTGTTGGTGTATGTATTAAAATTTTGAGGTCAGTGAATCGAGCATTCATTCATTGTTTGGGAAAGATTTGTGGCCAGGATAAATGTTGGTGGGTGTAGGGCTGAAGAAAGGGGTTGTGGTCAAGAAATAGTTACTTTAACCTGTTATCTGCTCCTTTGCTTTATTCTGTTACATTTTAGAACATAATTATTTTAGGCACTGTTTTCTTGTAATATTCTGTAGTTTGCACAATTCCAGAAGCTTTTCAGTTTTAACCACAAGGCAGTGTAAAAAAAAAAAAATTTAGGGTCCAACCCAAGTGAGTTGCAATCTTTGGTTGTTAATAAGTAACAGCTGTTTTTAATGTGTCTGAGATCAAAAACACTGTAACCGGAAGGCAGCCTCTCTTCCTCACCCTTAACCACATTTCTCTCTTCCTGCTCTTTAACTCTTGTCTTTAGCAGGACTGGGTGTTTGTGTCACTGACATTTACAGTGATAGGTTTTGTTGTGGGGTGTCAGGAGCAGGTTGACCATTTGCGTCTGGGCTTAGGATGGGAGCATCCTTGAGGTGTGCCTGTTACTTGAATTTGCATTACAAAACAACTGCTGTTTATGGCTTCTGTTGCCCAAAGGCATTAGGGTTGGAAAACAGTCAGTCTGTCATTTGTAGGTAACTAGGGTGATTTTTTTTGGTAGGTAATCCAGAGAATACCAACTCTGGCCAATTGGAGCACAGAAATGTTTCTGCTAAAAGCTTATATGAGCATTTCTGTGATTGTTCTCTCTCTTTTTTTTTTTAAGACAAACACTGACATATATATGCTTGCACAACTTTTACCTGTGACTGGAATATGGTATTAGCTACTCATGAGGTCCACCTTTATTATTGATCCAGCTTTTTTCTTTCTGAAGGGGCGTTTTAATTGTCAGATTACATCCTTCCAGAACTGGAATTCTTAGAAGTGTGTGTGCCTATACCAGAACTGTTATGAATGGGTCTCTCAAAGAGTGTTAAGTGAGAATTCTAAGTTCAGCTAAACTGGATCTAAGAAGAAAGGGCCTATAACACATTGATGTCAGTGTGAGTTGTTAAAGCAGAGTAAACCTTGGCTTGAGTTGATCTTCTTTTACAAAGTGGGAAGAAGATTCAGAAGCCTGTTAAATATTTCAGAGCAGGGACTCTAGAGAGTTTATTAAAAGCATACTCCCAAGCCTTACTTGCTCTGAACCTTATTTATGAAAAGCCCTGTAGGCTGGTGGTACCGTATTAAAGGAAAGAATACTTCTTTACATCCTGGGTTCAGTCTTGGCACATGGTAGAGAGTGAGCATGGCTGGTTTTAACATAGTGAAAGTTGCCATTAAGTTAAAGCACTGTGGTTATTCCTCTTAGGTGTCAAACTTCCATTTGTCCCTCATGCAACCCAAATGTTTAACACCTCAGAAGAGAAGCATCTCTTCTGATGCTAGGGGTGGGTGGGGTGGAGCAGTAGACCTACTGCAGGAAGCTCCAGCTAACGTTGCAGCTCAAAGTCATAACCAAACCGCAGTAACACCTGGTCAGTATAGTGCTGCTAACTTCATTGTTTTTCTTTATGATCTTTCTTAGAAAGGATCTTTTAGGTGGGAAAGGAAGATGTGTGTGTTCCCATTTCAGCTTTTTTTTTTTTTTTTTAAATAAACATTACTATGAAAGTGTTCAGGGGTTATTTTTTCATTATTTTGAGCAACTCAGTTCTATTATTACATGATTTTTACTTTAATGGAATCAACATTTGATTTCTAATGGACAGAGTTATACTTACTTGTAACTTTGACTGAAAACTCTCCCCTTCCCATATTTATATTTGCTTAACAAATTTGATTTTGTCATTGGTCACGTCTAACATTAAGGAACTAAGGTAGGTTTGTTTAATCAGTAAGCTTCCAAAATGTGTATATCACATTATTGCATAGATTTGAAATTAATTACAAAAATAATACTTGATTCAAGGGTAAAAGGAGACTTTTATATTTTAAGCAAGATGTTGTTTCTTTTTTAATTGTGATTTGGGTGAAAGTTTACAGAGCAAATTCACTTGCCATAGGTAGTTCACATACACTTTGTCTCATGACATTGACTACAATTTACCACAATGCAACAACTCCCCTCCCACTTCTTCTCCATAGTTAGCTCTTTTCTGTGTCCTTCCCTCCATGCATTCCTGCCCCCTGAGCTATGTCCCTGTGCATACACAGCCCTTCTATTCTCCCATGATTGTTCTCTCCAGAAAGTATATCTACCTAAGTGTAAATATTCATCTCTTGTGTCTGTCTTTTGTTTGGCTGGAAGCCACAGGTGTGTTCAGTTCCAGACCTGAAGGCCAGCTAGGGGCCATAGTCTTAGTTGTTCCATCAGGCTCTATCAGACCAGAAAACCTGGTCCCTTTTTTTTTTCCCTAAATGATTTTGAGTTTTGTTCCACATTGTTCTCCTACTCTATCCAGGATGTCCTACATAGATCCTCCTCTGAGTGGTTGACAGTGGTAGCCAGGCACCATCTAGTTCTTATGGTCTCATAGTCGTATAGGCTAAGGATCACGTGGTGTACCAGTTGCTTGGACTAATAGTTTCTATGAATCTTTGATTTTCTTCATTCTTCTTTGCTCTGAATGAGGAGAGACCCATTGTTGCATCTAGATGGCTGCTTGCAAGGTTTTAAGATCCCAGTTGCTACTCGCCAAAGTAGGAGGTAGAACAGTGTGTAGTATGTTATGCCAATTGAGCTTGATGTCCCCTGGGACTATGGTCCCTATTTAAGCAAGATTTTTAAGGTGAAGTGTTAGTGGATTTTACTGCAAGGAGTTGCTTAATCTGATTTACTAATAAACTATTTTTGATACTCTAACTTGGAAGCTTTTTGAGCTAAGCATATTTAGTTTCTCCTTGTACATCAAGTGCAGGATTAATTAAGTTTTAGAAAGTTTTCTATGTCAAATTTGAATGTAGGTATCAGGAGAATGTGTGGGAACATTCCTTATAACCCCCCAAACTCTTCTGCTTAATTCATTCTTAATTGTACTGCTACAAAGTTGATAAAGTATCACTAGTTCCATTCCCCTTCACTCATTGCCATTCCCCTTCAGATACCTTATGGCCAAACTGTTAGCTTATTCAAGGAGCCACATACTACATATGACCTTTTAAGGGGCTCTGGTGGCACGGTTCTAAGGCATTTGACTGCTAACCAGAAAGCTGGTGGTTCAAACCCACCAGCCACTCTGTGGAAGGACGATGGGGCAATCTACTTAAGTGAAGATTTACCATCTCTCAAACCCAGTGGAGGTTGCTGTGAATTGAAACCAACTCAATGGCAGTGGTTTTGGTTTTTTGAGTTTTTTAGGAGCTAATATTGCACCCTAGGGTGACTTAAGGCACGTACTGATGAAGGTTGAAGAATACAGTCTGCAGTATGGATTACATCTCAATATAAAGAAAACAAAAATCCTCACAACTGGACCAATGAGCAGCATCACAATAAATGGAGAGAAGATTGAGGTTGTCAAAGAATTCACGTTGCTTGGTTCTACAATCGATGCCAATGGAAGCAGCAGTCAGGACATTAGACGATGTGTAGCATTGGGAAAGTCAACTGTGAAGGAACTGTATCAAGTGCTGAGGAGCAAGGATATCTCCTTGAGGACTAAGGTGCGCCTGACACAAGCCATGATCTTTCCAATCGCCTCGTATGCATATGAGAGCTGGACAATGAATAAGGAAGACCGAAGAAGAGCTGATGCTTTTGAGTTGTGGTGCTGGCGAAGAATGATGAAAGTACCATGGACTGCTAAAAGAACTAACAGATCTGTCCTGGAGGAAGTGCAGCCAGAGTGCTCCTTGGAAGCAAGAATGGCCAGACTTCGTCTCACCTATTTTGGTCATGTTGTAAGAAGGGACCATTCCCTGGAGAAGAACGTCATGTGTGGTAGGGTGGAGGGTCGACGAGAGAGGGGGAGGCCTTCAACGAGATGGATTGACACATTGGCTGCGACGATGGGCTCAAGTGTAGCAGGGATTGTGGGGCTGGCACGGGATTGGGCAGTGTTTCGTTCTGCTGTGCATGGGGTCGCTACGAGTCGGAAACGACTCGACGGCACTTAACAACAACAACAACAATATTGCACTTGCATAGTTGTAAGGCAAGAATATGATCGTAATTCAGATACATTTTTAAATTGACCTAGGCATGAACAATCCAATAATCTCTAAGATTTGGAGGCTCAAACCATTTTGAAAATGACCTGTAAACTGAGAAGAAAGAGTGGGAGGTAAAGGCTGAAATGTACCAAGAGGAAGGTTGGAGAGTTGAGCAGAGAACTGGACAGGGAGTAGAAAGCACTAACTCTGACGGTTAGGTAATCTGGTAACGAAAAGTAAAACCACCAAAAACTCATTGCCACCAAGTCATTTCCTACTCCTAATGACCTTGTAGCACAGAGTAGAACTGCCCCATAGGGTTTCCAAGGTCATAATCTTTACAGAAGCTGACTGCCACATCTTTCTCCTGCAGAGTGGCTGGTGGGTTCATATCCTTGACCTTTTGGTTAGCAGCAGAGCTTTTAACCACTGCACCACCCTTTTGGTAATCTGGTAACATGGCAGGATTCATACTATTTGCTGAGTATGATCAGAGGCTGTTTAGAGAATTATAAAGTCTCTGTAATATAGTACATTATACACAATATCTACTCTAGCTAAACCTTTGAATCTGCTGATGTTATCCATTTGCTCTATGTAGACTACTTAAAAAGTTCACTGATGGATGATACTCATATGCCTTCAATCTGTATGGGAAAAACTGTAAGGGTGTTACAGAGCAAGCAATAGTTTGAGTTGCTTGTGCGCTTCCCTCCATCTGTAGAAGAAGTATGGCAGAGATGAGATGTTACACTACAGAGAAATGTGTTTTATTTTTGCAAATAAGCAAGAGCAAGTTGACTCTTAAAAAAAACTTTTGATTATTGACCACATGTCTAGCTATGCAATCACAGGCAAAAATAACCAAAATTAATCTTATATGGAACTTACAGTTTTGCAGAATTAAGTTTTGACTTTCAACTTGGTATTTTGTTGATATATTCGTTTTCTAAAAAGATGCCTATTATTACTCAACATGGAAATGGATGGGTGGAAGTAAGGCTCTATAATATAAAAAAAGTACTGTATTTTATGCAAATAATGCATGCCTTCTACTTTTTTTTTTTGCCAACTGCTTCCTCCCCTTGCAAAGTACTTTTCTTTCCTTTATTTTTATTGTGGTAAAAACATACACAGCAAGACATTCACCAACATAACAACTTCCACATTTATAGCTCAGGGAAATTGATGACATTTTTCATGTTGTGCCACCATTATTGCTATCCTTTCCCAAAATATTCCACCAGCATTAGCATAAACTCAGTGCCCGGCAAACAAAAGCTTTCCCTCTCTCCCTCCCTTCAACACTGGTAACCCCTAATAATCATTGGCATGTTGTTGTTGTTACGTGTCGAGTCGGACCCAACTCATAGCGACCCTTCCTTGGGTTTCCGAGGCAGTATCACTACGGAAGTAGATTACCCCATCTTCCTTCCGAGGAGTGGCTGGTGGGTTTGAACTGTCAGCCATCTAGTTAGCAGTCAAATGCCTTAGGCAGTATGCTACCAGAGCTCCTAATCATTGGCATATGTATATTGTTTTGGTTACTTCGTGCTGCTGTAACAGAAAATACCACAAATGGGTGACTTTAGCAAACAGGAGTTTATGCTGTTACAGTTTTGGAGGGTAGAAGTCCGAGTTCAAAGTGCCAACCTCTAGGGGCTGACTGAAAGCCCCTTGGCCTTGGGCTTCAGCTCTGCATTTTGCTCCTGGCCCACTGAAGCTGGAGGCTTTCTTCACTCAGGCAGGTGCTAGCTGCTGAGGCTGACAAATCCAAGATTGACAAGTAAAATGAAACAGTCCCGATATTACCAAACCACATGGCAGGGCACTAGTTCAAGTCCATTAAGAGTCCTAAGATCCGGAGGGCCTGGCAGGCTGCTGAACAATGACTTGGCTACATACAGAATTCAAGTGTGCCAAAAGCTAGAGACCATTCCCAAAGTTGCTTGTTATATACTAGAAGCAGACCACATCCCTAGGCTGCTTCAGTAGATTCCACCATGGAGTTGATTACCAGTCTCATCATGGAGAATAACTGTATCCAGCTGCCCAGCCACTCAAAACTGGGCCTAGCCAA
>NW_006921658.1:10888120-10931250 GCF_000298275.1 Orycteropus afer afer
TTTTCTTTCCCCTCCCCTTCCTTCTCTGGTAACCAATAAAGAAAGTTTCCTTCCATGTTTAAACCTTTCCTTGATTTTTTATAATAGTGGACTAATACAATATTTGCCCTTCTGTAATTGACTTATGTCACTCAGCATAATATCCTCCAAGTTCATCCAAATTATGGGGTGTTTTGCAGAGTCTACATTATTCTTCAGTGTTGCATAGTATTCCATTGTGTATATGTACCACAGTTTGGTTATCCATTCCTCCATTGATGGGCACTTAGGTTGTTTCCATCTCTTTGCTATTGTAAATAGTGTTTTGATGAACATGGGTATGCATATGCTGGAAAGTATTTCTGTAAGGGTGTGATGCTAATTTTTATAGCACTTTTATGAAATTACCTGGAATTATGAAATTCCCTTACCTGGGAGTGGTTGGCAAAAAATAGTAGAAGCAGCCCATTATTATTTGTGTAAAAATACAACAGTGGCTCTAATGTCACTTTAATTTCTTTTATTGTTGTCAGCTTCTGAATGAAATAATCTCCAAACATTTAAAAACCTGACCTACTAAGATATTTTTATAAGTTGTATTACTTTTTTTCCTTAAAATAAACTTCTCAATAACTGCTGTCAACTACTAGGGACTACTGATGTGTTAGGAAGTAGGTACATTCAGCCTAGCACAGATCCCTCAGTAAATTTGCTGTGTTAATTAAGAATATACAAGAAATATTTCATGCATGTTTCTGAATGATCTCTTTTTAACAAACCAAATGCTATGTGAAAAGCCAGGCCTGGAAAGATCTGCTAAATATTTCTTAATATTTTATTACATTACTTTTTTTTCCTCTGATTTGTCACATTGATGAAAAAAGAGCGTTAGATTGGTGTCTTTAAAGAGGAAGTTAGTATTGCCGCTTATAGAATATTAAATTTCCAGGTAACAGCTAAAACCAGTCAGCCTGGGGAGCTGACTGCTAGATTAAAAAAGAATGGGAATGGACACACATAAGAAAGATAGATTATAAGTACATATCTCTTGTGTAGGTCTTAGAAATCTGATTGAAGAAAAGGAGATGATAGAAATGATTTCCATCAGAAGGACGCTTGAGATGGAAATATAATAGTAATAAAAAGAAAACAATCTTCAACTGCATTTAGTATCCTGTGGCTAGTACTTTTCAGTTCATTTTTATCCTTAGATAGATTTCTCTTACATTTCTTAGTAACACTTGAGGTATTTTCAGATATTAAAAAATTCTGTGTGTCCTTTCTAAATGTATGTGGCAGCATCAGTGCTGACTTTTATAGGCCAGTGGGTTTTGTAATTTTATTATATCATTTTGCAATGTGGAGAACAAAATTTTCAAGTGTTTATTAAGTGGAAGTAGGTAGTCCATAGGGAAGCCTGATCCTGTGAAGGGGGAGAGGTGTACTGGGCTAGATATTAAAAGACCTAGAGTCTAGTCCCAAGTCCACTATCCTCCTCCAAAAGCCTTGGGAAGGTATATGACCTTTGTCAGCCTTCCTTTCCTCATGTACAAAATGGCATATTAATTTCAGGGAGCCTGGGTGGTATAAACACTTTGAAATCAGTTGCTAGCTGAAAGGCTGGCAATTAGAATCCACCCAGCAACTCCGCAGGAGAAAGGCCTGACGATCTGCTTCTGTAAAGATTATAGCCAAGAAAACCCTATGGAGCAGTTCTACTCTATAATACTTGGGGTCACCTGACTTGGGGGCCGACTTGATAACATCTAGCTAGCAACAATAGCCCTTTTTTTTTTCCCCTTATTTATGAAATGGCATGTTAGTATCTGGCTTGCCTACCTTGATGTGAAGGTCAGATGGAGCAAAGCCTGCAAAAGCATTTGGTTTTCTAGCTGTTGACTGCAGAGTACATGCCTAAGATGTGTAAGCCAGTGCCCTGGTGCCCACCTGGTGGATAGTCTGCAGCCACTGATGGGCTCAGCTCTGCTCAGGAAGTTCTTGAGGCGGGGAAGAAACTCTTGGTGGTTCTGCTCTTGCCACTGTGCTGATCTGGAATTTGGACACTGAGTAAAGGCCTTTATTAACCTTTAGAAAATCTCTGCATAAACAAAACTTGTTAGGATTGTCTTTATGCCTTTGGCAGAGACATTTTTTTCTCTCATGGGCTCACTTTTCTCTCCTGAATGTCATGGATAGCATCTGATTTTCCTCTTTTGCACCATAGTACTCTGCTAAGGGAATAAGATGTGTAAGGGAGCAGATTTCTAAATTTCAGGTTAGTTAGCTTAAAAATTTCATATTGTTCTAACATTTGATAAGAATCTCATTATAGTCTTCTAATATTCAATATGAAATTATGGAATTTCTAGATCATTCTTAATTTGTGGGTTGGGGGCATAGGGGATTGTAAGAATAAATTTTTGGTTAGGAGAATTTTTTTTTTTTTTCCCTTAATCTTTCAGAAGGAGCTCTGGTAGCATAGAGGCTAAGGCACTTGACTGCTAACCAGAAGGCTGGCGGTTCAAATCCACCAGCCACTCTTCGGAAGGAAGATGGGGCAATCTACTTCCATAGTGATACTGCCTCGGAAACCCAAGGAGGGGTCACTATGAGTCGGGTCCGACTCAACGGTGCAATAACAACAACAACAACAATCTTTCAGGAGCTGGATGTCTTCTTTTCACTGCCAAAATTATATAGAGAGGAAATATAGGAGCTATGTGACTATAGAAGACAACAAGAGAGTTACTATTTCCCTCTCCAAATTTTCTCTAGTTTAAATCTTTCTAAATTTTGTCACCTAAAAGGATCAAGGGGCTAAGCAAGGGGCTGCATTGACTGGGCAGCAAGAAGTAATCAAGTTTCTCTAGCATAGTGGAAAATGCCAGTCTTCCATTCTTTCAGGATTTTTCTCTGTCCCTCAATAAAACATGGTGAATGTTAAATATAAAGCAATGTGGGGTCAACTTTCTTTGTTTGTTGTTGTTGTTGTTGTTATGTGCCGTCGAGTCAAACCCGACTCATAGCGACCCCTCCTTGGGTTTCCGAGGCAGTATCACTACGGAAGTAGGATTGCCCAACCTTCCTTCCGAGGAGTGGCTGGTGGATTTGAACCGCCAGCCGTCTGGTTAGCAGGCAAGTGTCTTAGCCACTATGCTACCAGAGCTCCCAGTATCCTCAATTTTGAATACTGTATGTTGACCTTGGAGTCCCTGGGTGGCACAAATAGTTGTGTGCTTGAAAACTGGGCTGTCTACTTACATAGAGATACGGCCTTGGAAACCCAGGGAGGGGTCACTGTGAGTCGGAACCGACTTGACAGCAGTGAGTTTTTGTGAGTTATTAACCAAGAGGTTGGTGGTGGTTCAAATCCACCCAGAGGCTCCTCGGAAGAAAAGTGTGGCATTCTACTTCTGAAAGATCATAGCCATTGAAAACTTATGGTGCTCAGGTTTCCTCTGCAGCACATGGAGTCACCATGAGTTGGAATCACTTACACAGCAGTTGGTATGGTGTACCTTATAATAATAATGATCATATCATGTGCTAGCTCAAATGGCTTGCATCAAGGTACTGTAATCTTAGCTCAAATGTGTTAGATTTTGTCTTAGATTCTAACACATAGGTTTTTTAAGTCTTAACATAAAATTGAAATATCAAAGTAAAAAATGTTTATCATTTACTACAACTGGGGTAACTAATCAGAATGCTATCAGTGTTAGTAATAATCAAGTCTTCCAAACATTGCTGGAGTTGGATTTTGAGGATTTTTATGTATACATTGAAATTTTAAAATTAAAACTCAAGATTTTTTTTTTTTTTTTAATTTGACAGGGAAAAGGGAAAGCAATTAACTTTTTTTGAACTGCTTGCTGCCTGGTACTAGATACTGTGCTAGGCGATTTACATAGTTAGTTAATTTAACTCTAACAAGAAAACTGTGGGGTGGGTAGTAAAATCTCCATGTTAAAGATAAGGAGCCCATCCTCAGGGACAGTGGTAGCCTTCCTTGATTTAATAATTTGTGGAATCAGAGTGCTTGCCTACGACCTGAAGACTTGTGTGTTTTTATTAAAAACAGCCATATTTGTTTTTAAGAGCATATAATACTTATTCAGTTAACCATAGTATAGATTATAATTCACTTCACCAAATATGATATCCTTTTCTAATAATGATTGATATATATTAATGACAGTGCCAAAGTAGTGTATTATTTTGTAACTTTCTCTTTTTTCCACTGATATATTACAGGTATCTTTTCTTTCAGTACTCTTCTGTAACATTATTTTAAATGATTGCCTAATTTTTTCAATGATTCCCTTGTTGGTAGACATTCAGACCACTGCCACTCTGTTGACTTCTAATCATTTCTCCGTGCTGCTGCTAGAGTAACCTTTCTTCCCTGTCTTAAACAACAGCGATTAAATGAGTACTTCCTAATGAAAACTTTATACAAATTCTAGATTGTTTATTTGGAATAAATTGCTAGAAGTAGAATTGCAGAGTCAAAGGCAGTTTTTAAGGTTTAATACAACATTGCAGTTTAACCTTTAAAACACATCTATTTAAAAATTGTAATTGATTCCATTCACCTTTACTTGTGGTTGAACATCTGAGGCTGATCATTTTCATGCCTTAACCACTTGGCTTTTCCTAGTTAAGAATCATTTCTTCAGTAGACAAGAAGGCAGACAGACAGACAGCCAAATACCAAATACTACTAATAAGGCAGGCTTGGAGAATTGGCTTGAACTGTGACTTGAATTTGGACTCTGACTTTTCCAGACTGAGCATACCACCAAGCCACAGGTCTCCCCACAGAGACGAGGGCTTACCTCCTGTAGAACAGGAGAAGAGAACAGATCCACACTTGGGCAAGTTGGCCCTGAAAAAGAAAACAAAAGGCCAATCCATCCTTGCTCAATTTCTTCTTTCAAATCACCAAAGAGATGAGTTTGTCTTTCTCCTTTATGGAGGAGTGAATGAGGAGTGGGTAGAGAAAGGGGCTATAGCCACTGCCAAGAGAGCAGACTTCCCTATTTTATTGGCCAAACTAGGGAGGATGGGATAAGAAAAGATGGTTGCTTCTTTAGTTACAATCCCTGATTGATCAGATTTCAGAAGAGTTGCAGTGGAGTGCTGCTCTTAGAGTCAGAAGACTTAGATCCCAGTGTTTTGCTACTGACCAGCTATGTGATTTTCAGCCACTTGCTCTCTGAATCTTATGTTTTTCATCTGTAACATAGGTTGCCACCTCTTCTACCTGTGAAAGCATGTAACACTTGGTATTAGTATCAGGGTTTCTGGAAGGGGCACCACCTGTATCAGAATTACTGTTCTTCTTGTTAAAAATGGGCCCCTCCTCAGAGCACCTGAATCAGAAACTGCACTGTGTACCTGCACTTTAAACAAGCTCCTTCGTTGATTCTTACATAAAGTTTGTAAAACGTTGACATAGTAAATGAAGGATAATTAAACTCAGTGAATTTGAGGTTCAGTAGAAGTTAAGTGGCTTGCACAAGGTCTCACACCTAGAATGCTGTGGACTCAACGCCAGCTTCTTGGATGGCACAGCTCATTCTCCACTCAATTCCATCCAGACGCTTACCTAGACCACTGCTACTCTTTTAGCTTCTAGTTGTTTCTCCAAGCTGCTGCCAGAGTTATCTTTCTAAAACAGATCTTCTGAGGTTTCCTCCCTAGCACCCTTTGTCACAAACTACAGAATGAAACTCTCATTCTTTAGCATTATTTTCAAAGCTTCTACAGTTTGGAACCATCTTAACTTTTCAAGCCTTGCTTCTCACCACTCTTCCCTTCAGATTATAATACAGCTGCATGTCCTGACCCACATCGTAAACCCTTTCTCATATCCCTATATTCAGGCTTTAATACCTAGTTTCCCCTGAAATGCCATGCTCCTTCTTCTTTACCAGCACAGTCTGTTCATTCTTAACAGGTACAAGGTAAATGCTACCTCTATGAAGCTCTCTCTTCCTGATTGCCTCCTCATTTAAGACTAATTGCCCTCGTGGGAGTGCATGGGAGGGAAGGATACAGGGAAGAGAAAACTATGGGGTAGAAGTAGGAAGAGAGCTGTTACAATGTGGGGAATTGCAGTCAATGTCATAAAACAAAATGTGTATGAACTGTTGTATAGAAAATGAATTTGCTATGTAAACTTTCACCCAACTCACAATAAAAATTTAAAAATAAATAAGTAATTGCTCTCTTCTCTGGGTTCCCACGAGCCTTCCTCATAGTTCTATTACCACGTTTTACATGTTTTCTCCATGTCCATATTCCTCACTTGTTATTAATTCCTTTAGGATAAGGAGTGTGAGCATGTTTTATTTATCTCTGTTGCCCAGAATCTGTTATACTACCTGGCATACAGCAAGTTATTCTCTAGGTGTTAGCAGAATATAGAGAAGGAAAAAAAATTTTTTTTCAATAATGTAGGGCAATAACAGATATTAACCCATATTTAAATGGGTATGCTAAAGAAAATATAAACTCATACAAAATCACAAA
Source organism: Orycteropus afer afer (assembly GCF_000298275.1). NCBI lineage: Eukaryota > Metazoa > Chordata > Mammalia > Tubulidentata > Orycteropodidae > Orycteropus > Orycteropus afer. The sequence goes on from NW_006921658.1 coordinate 10,894,637, forward strand.
GCTGAAACTGAGCTTAGCAATTATCTGGGCATCAAATAACAAAGTCCATGAATTAGGCATTATTTTTTAGTATTTACTACTTGCCAGGCATTGTTCTAAGCACTTAATATGTATTAGCTCATTTAATCCTTACCATAACCCAATGAGGTAGATACTATTAATATCCTTATTTTATAGGTGAGAAAGTTGAGGCATAGAGACAAAGTTGAGAAATTGAGGCAGAGAGGGGCATAGAAAAGGTTACAGACCACTTTAAAGTGGATAAAGAAATGGAAGGTCAAATAAAGTAGATAATTTCCTGATGATCACACAGCCAGTAAATGATGATGACATGATCTAAGTCTTCTGATTCCTACTCTCAGAGTGTTTTCTGAAACAACTTCAGTTTCTTATTACTGTTGCTAGCACTGGTACACAGAGGTGCTGGGTGATTGTTGAATTAATTTCTCATCTGTAAGATAGAAATGATTTTTCACGTAGAGGGTTTTTGTGAGGATACAATGACATAATATATGACATTATAAATGTCTTTAACATTATTTTGGTAATAACAGCTGTTATCATGCTGGTAAAGAACATGGTGTTCGAAGTTAACCACTTAGAGGCAAAGGAAGAGAGAGGCCTGAAAGATGGTAAATGGTCTAGCCTGATGACCAGGGGGACAGCATGAAAATAATGAACGTAGAGGAGCAAGTTCAGGGACATTTGTGAATTTTGCTTAGGGTTTCTCTTACGTTTTCACTTTCAGGTTAAGAAAACAAAAAATCAACCAAGATCTTGGAATTAGCATTTTGCATTTTAGACATCTTTTTGGTCACCCTTGATTTAATTCAGCAGTGCCTCACAAATCATTTCACTTACCTGTGAAGCTACTTGGATTTTGACCAGAAGTTGTAATGTAGAGTATGATTATGAGGAATAAACCTGTGTGTTACCCAGGCATTAATAATAATGAGTGGCTGGTGGATTTGAACCACCAGCCTTCTGGTTACAAGTCAAATACCTTAGGTGCTACGCCACCAGAGCTCCCAATAGTATATTAACATCTAGTATTTAATGAATGTACTTTACATGCATTTTTCATGCTAACTTCTCACTGTAACACTGTGAAGTAACTGCTATTAATATTTCCAGTGAAAAAACTGAGACACAAGAGAGATTATGTGTCTGTAGTCCCAAAGTTTAGTAAGTGGTGGAGCTTGGATTCAAAGCCAGGCATTCTCAATTTAGGAGATGGGACCCAAGTCATAAACTGGTATCACCTTCCCAAGGTCCCAAGGGTATTAAGATTAATCCTTAGTCAATATTGATTAACTGCTTTGAGGATTAAAAACATCTTTTATACCTATGGTTTTATTAAACAATGCAAACAGGTTTTAGTGATGGCTTAAATGACAAGTTCTAAGAATACATAGAAATTATCCAGATTCATTCAATATATAACTATGTAATCGCTCAGCATGTTCTCAAAAATTCCCAGGAAATATTTGTTCCTTGGGTGTGTCAGACACATTTTGATGAATGTCTGATTTTTATAGGAATCTCTACTGCTCATTTCTAGGGGTCCAGTGTCCCCAAGTCTTAAGGATTAAACAGATAAATGAACTAGTTGTGTGGCAGAATGTTTTGTGATTCTTGGAATCTCTCTGGTAAATGCTGTTGCCTCCTTATTCCATAAGAATTGAGCTGAGTCGAAAGTCAGCTGCCAAAGACTGTTCTTTGCCAAATAAGCAATTAAAATGTGGTAGGTTTAATTTTTAGGAGTTGTTAGTGGTGATTTTTGTGGTATCATGATGTTAGGTTAAGAAAGAGAAATTACTTTAAAATTAACTGGAATTGTGATCATTCTTGAGAAATTGCAATAGTGAGTTTCCTTTAAAAAGTAAAGAAACTTTTGTTACTAAGGAATTAGTTATTAGGAACAATATTCTCTCCAAAGGAAATACTTTCTTTCTTTCTTCTTTTCTTTTTTTTTTGTTGTTTAAAAGTATTTTTTAAAAAAGTTAGGGAACCCATTAAAGAACAGATAATATAAAATCACTTTATATCTATCATTCAGGTATAATGGTTTAATATTTATATATGGCTTTCCCCAAAACAGTTTCCAGACTTTCTTTCTGCGTCCATATCTATAATGCAGATGGGCTTGTATGGTTATTGCTCTCTTGTACCTCTTTTTTTGTTTTGTGTTCATTAAAAATACATTGTTGGTGCTCATCTTACCATGTGATAGAGGTCTATGTTATCAATTGTAATAGCTGGATACTATCCAATTATATGAATAAACCAAACCAGACCCACTGCCATTGAGTCCATTCCGACTCATATTGACTCTCATTGTGCTACCAAGGCTGTAAATCTTTACGGAAGTAAATTGCCTCTCTTACTCCTATGGAGCAGCTGGTGGGTTTAAACCACTGATCTTCTGGTAAGCAGCCAAATGCCTTACCCACAGCGCCACCAGAGCTTCTTAATTATATGAATATTTCAATGTATTGAGTTTTATCCTCTATTATGGATATTAAAAATTTTTGTCATTGTTTGTTTCAGACAGTGCTATCACAAAACCATTTTAAAAATACATGTTTACCTATAACCTATTTTTGTGTATGGGAATTGTCTGTTCATAGCTTTTTTATTGATATATGATAGCTTTTTATGTTTAAAGCATATTAACTATTTTGCTCAACCATTCTTTTGAAATAATGAAGACTAAAAACTATGCTATATCAAAATTACTATTTTTTTTTTTTCTGTTTCTTTACACATACACAATTGCAGTTGACCTGCTGGTTATTGTGTAGGAAACTCGCTACTTAATACAAGAACATGCCTTCTAGTATTTGCTTGGCTTGTTCTTATATATTTTATTTCAGAAAAGAAGATGCTGCTTTAGCTCTTTTGACCTTTGTAGGAGGTTAGGGTCACCAGCAAGGACATTATTTTTTCCATTTCACTTATCAGAAGAAGGTTATCTGTTGTTAATAGTAGGCTCAGAGAATCTAAAATTTAGATTTAAAGAAGTTTCTTGGTGGAATGAAGGCAAATACCAAAGAATGTTTTCTTTATTTCAGAAACGGTTTTCTATTCATATCACAAATATTCATTGAAGGAGCTTATTTTGAAAGTCATTGTGTTGAGCTCCATTGTGAATTCAACAACAGTGAAGACAGAGCCGTTGCCCACAAGTAACTTACAGTGTAGTGAAGGAAGGACACTTGTCCAGATAACTTAACTTAATGCAGAGTGAGACAAGAACTACATCCCTAGTACAAACCTAGTGATACAGGAATGGGCAGAGATTAGCCAGATCATTCTAGAGTGTTGCAGCCTATTATAGCAATTCCAGAGGACAGTAGTTTTTGTATGTGTCATTCTTTCTCTACCTGCTTTTAGTTCAGTGTGGCCCATCTGAAGTATGGTAGAGAGTATTTGTTTCACTTCTTTAAAAGTGGTTGTGTAGACAGCTCTGTTTGGGCTTAGTCAGGAAAAGTGCTTAAGAAATACTTTTTTTTTTTAAATTAACAGTGTCATGCATATAAAGTGACTTCAGACACTTCCAGAAAAGAGTTCAGAGCTATTTACAGAGCATTTTAAATGAACAAGTTTATAAACATTGCTGTGATGTTGACTATGATTGCTAAGAGTAGAGGTGAGGAGTTAGACCTACTCTGTTTTGTGTTGTTGGTATGTGTCATGATTTCATTAGCACCATCACAGGAAAACTTTACTTGGAAGACATTTGCTCTGTGTTCTTTTGCACCACATTTCAAATGGTGGTTGTCAAACTTGACTGTGATTAGAATTAGGCAGACAGCACTTCACAAATGTAGACAAGTTTCCATTTATTTATATCGGCGCTTGGCTAAGTGCACATGCTTTGGATATTGAATGCTCGGGTGGTGTGGAGAGTAAGGCATTTGGCTACTAACCAGAAGGTTGGTGGTTCAAACTCACTAGCTGCTCTGCAGGAGGAGGCTGAGATAATCTGCTTCTGTAAAGATTTACAGCCTTGGAAACCCAGTTGGGTGGGGGGTAGCTGAGAGTCAGAATTGACTTAGTGGCAATGAGTTTGCATTGGTTTTTTTGAACCCCAAACCCAGGATTGACCTGTGTGATGGAAGAATTATTTTAGCCTTTCCGTTTCTGTTTCTTTACTTATAAACACTTTGGAAAATTTCCAAAATATATCCTAAGGATAGTTGTAAACATAGCAGGAAACAACTGCTTTAGAAAATGGTGTTACTTATTTGTTACACATAGAAGATACTTGGTCAAACTCCATAGTCAGGAGTCACTGTACTGCTAGGAATATGGTGTAAGATAGGTCTGTAAATTGCAGCCCTTCATGTTTTATCATTTACTAAATAATGCTAAGCTAAAACCAAAGTTAATTAATGCAACATCATATTAAGTAGGTTTTATAAGGGGGTTTTGATGTATCTCATTGGAGGACTGAGTCAGAGATTAAATTTTTCAAAAAGAAATATTTCTTCCTAAGATGGCTGGGTGTCAATTATGAAAGAGAAGGCTCTTTCTTTGTAATGGTGAGAGAAATGTGATAATTAACCTGCATATGAGAAAACAGTTTATAATTCATAGACAACTGAGATGTTTATGCTTTTTAAAAAATATTTTGTTTTTGTTACTATTTTTTTTTTGTTTGTTTGTTATTTTAATAGTTCATCATCAGAGTGAACTTCTTTTTGGTAAAGTTTTTTTTTTTTTTTTTAAGGTTTTATAGTTGTATTGTTGGTTATTTCATGGTGGGAAAAAGTCCTGACCTGGAGTTAAGCAAGTCTTTTACTAGCCATGTGTCTTTGAACTAGTCTCTTCTCTTTGAGCTTCAGTTTTCTGGTCTATAAAGTGGTAATAACAGATGATTGTTGTGTGAACTAAGGAAGGTCCCTGGGTGGCACATACGGTTTGTGCTTGACCACTAATCTGAATGTTGGCAGTTTGAACCCACCCAGTGGCACCATGGAAGGAAAGGTCTGGCTATCTGCTTCCATTAAGATTGCTATTTTTAGGTGCCATTGAGTCGATTTAGGCTCTTAGAAACCCCATGTGACAGAGTAGAGCTACCTATAGGGTTTTCTAGGCTGTAATCTTTATAGGAACAGATCACCAGGACTTTGTCTTGCAGAGCTGTTGGTTGGATTTGAACCACCATCCTTTCAGCCAGCAGCCAAATGCTTAACTCAGGTGCCAAGAGAGCGCCTCCATTAAGATTGCAGCTATTGATCAGTTCTACTTTGTGACACATGGAATTACCATGAGTGGAAACCTACTTGACTGCAGTGGGTTTTGTTTTGTGACTTGGTGGGCAAAAGGAGGCATCTAGAATGGATCATACTCAGGATCATACTCAGTAAATGTGCTGTCTTTGTTTAAAAGCCTCTGTGATTTTAGGTGGCAGATGTTTGAGGTGGCTCAGACATGGAAATATACCTTCATTTCTCTGGAGTTAGCTGTACTGAAAGCACCAGAATTAACTTTTGTGCTTAGCCAAATGACATTTTTCTGCTGTAAGGGTGAAGCACAAGGTCTGTGGTATGAGATAGGTAGAAGATTGACCTAATGCTAATTTTCCTTAGCTGTGGGTGAGTGTCTAGTTGTGTATTAATATTTTTCCAGGGTCAGTCAGAAGTGAAGACTTAGGATGCCACGTAAGATCTGGGTGTCTTATGAATAACTTCACTGGGTTGAGTTGAACCAACATATAGCCTACTTTCTGCATTCTTCCTCTTCTTACAGCCTCAGTGTGTTTCCTGGATTCCTTGCCTTCAGTTGTCATCCAGATGATTCATTTTCATGAGTAAGCATTTTGTTGTTTTAAGTCACAAGGTAGCTCGTGGACTGAGGATTAAGCCATAGAGTAGCTTTACTCATGGAAATCTTGTGTAGAGGCTTTCTCCTTCTGACTATCCTGACTGCATCTCACTTTCGGAAGGTTGTATATTTACCCTGATGCAGATATGGGCATTAGCACAATGAGGAAAAGAGTTGGTTTAGTCTGGTTAGGAAGGAAGGAAAGGCCAATTGATACCTACATTCTGTAAATCGGTGGTATGAATTTTTTTTTTTAATTACAGATCCCCATCAGTTAAAAAAAAAAAATTGTAAAGTTATTTGTGAATTTTATGCCTGAGCTACATAATTCTCCAATACCTCAGATATGGTCTACCTTAGGGCAATGTTTATTGTCATTGATGGAAGCAGCAAATTCTTATTTCAAGTGAATTGGATAATTTCTAGTTATTTTGGTTCTTTTTCTTTTCAGATCTCATTATAGATTTTTAGCTCTAATGCATCTCTTAAAGAACTGGTATTAGAAATGAGAGAACTGTTGGTTTTACCATTTTATTGATGTTTGCTTGTGCTTGTAATAGTAGCACTATTCTTAACTCCACTTGGTACTGTTAACCACCTGATGTTCAGAGCAAACAGGGACTCCATTGACAATCTGCATATTACATATTTTTGTAAAGCCTAAAACTTTCATATTAAAATACATATAGAAATTCTAGCATTTTTTTTTCTGCTTCCCAGTGGATAATCCTGTATATTCTTTGTGTGGTAAATTGTAGCCTACTGCTCTTTTACTTTCGTAATAGAGGTCTGTATTTATATTTATTCCAATAAGATACTTTTGACAATCTGGCTGTTTCGTATTTCACAAGAAGAATTTTTATGGGACCAGCAGAGCATACAACATTCATGGGAATACTCCTCTTTCTGGCTTGTTGGGTCTGTTCTTTGCTGTGTAGGTTACTTGCAGATTGCTCAGAATTCCCTGGGTTTGCTGCACATTGGGTTGTGGGTTGAGGCTGTGTTTCACCCTAGTGTGGCCCAGCTAAATTGCATCATTTGAGGTTGTGCTTCACACTGACCTTGTGGTGTCTCCTGCTCACCCTCTTATGGCCCTGCCCTCCAGCAGCTGTGTGGGAATTCTGCTGCCTTCCTTTCCCCTAGATTAGATGTCTGCACTAGAGCCCTTGCTATTTTAAACCAAAAATGTACTGTGTGTGCAAGTGATGAAACCGCTTGAAAAGAAAGCACTATGATATCTGAGGCAGTTCTCAGTCTTTAAAGAGCATGTTGAAAATTGGGCACCATCCAATTCTTGACATGTTCTTATGGATCTTGATGGCAGAACTCTTTGCCAGTCCCCAGAAGGCCCTGCCTGATAAGCTGGTCATTTGACTTGGAGAAGACAGGAGGACAATTTAAAATCATCTCAAAGTACGGACTGTTTCTTTATACGAGCCTGTGGCCAGCTTTGTTCTTCACTGAAGAAATAACCAAAGGAAATGAGCTTAAATTGTTGAAAGAATTTAGGTTGGAAGAAATACTTCAGAGGGAGGGATTAATAAACACTGCAATGGTTTATCAAAGGAAAGCATGGAATCTGATTATTTAAAGGTTTTAAGAATAAATGTTTGTTTGTATGAAGCAATTTAAATGCCTCACCTGGAGGGATCAGAAACCCTGAGCTGTGCCTGTTACTCCTGTTCCCCACCCAGCTTGCCTCCTTAGTTCTTCACCTCTGAGGCAATTTTATTTTCTTTTCAGTAAGCAGCATACAAACCCTCCAGGCCCTTCAAAAGATTATATTCCTTCCTGAAGGGAAAAATAAATAGGCCAGCATATAGATTATGCTATATAATGAGTCTCCTGTGTATTATTATAGTCTTGTCACCTCAATTCTCAATTATGGCAATTTTTTGCTGAGGGGCGGTTTTAGAAGTGTGTAGCACCCACAGCTACTCAGGCTACTGGAATTCTCTCTGTGTGCTTTTGGTGTGTTTCTGCTCAGCCTCCACAGTGTTTCTCAAGTTGGTGGCTGGGCAGATAGTGTTATATTTTTTAGGCGGCTAAAATCTTAAAATTCTAAATTCAGGTTTCTCTGAGGAGAGCCTTAAAGGATGTTGAACCTCACTATTTAGAATTTAGAAGAAGCAGAATATTTGTTTGTGAACCAGGAATCCTGAGTTTGGTTAGCCATACTATTGACTTTTCCTTCAATATGAAGGAGACGCCCGGGATGTTCCCAGTGGCTATTTTACTTCGCACTTTGCTGGAGAAGGCTAATGATAGAATCATAGAAGAAATGGTTTTTGCCTGATAATCTGGAATCAGATTGGGGCTTTGGGATATGGAAAATGTGATAAGCTTATTAGGAACGCAAGCTAGAGAAAAAGATTTAGTAATACTGGAACTTACTCTGGCACTTTCTGAAAATGGTAAAATTAAGGAAAGATGGCATTTTTCCAAGGTGAAAAAGATCGAGACTTTGAAATATTATTCAAATTTTCTTGCTGAATTTTGCTTTGGCAATTCTCTGAATTTATGTAATTGATACCCCTTTTCCCCCACACAAAATAAAACAAACAAAAAACAAGCCCAAAATAAAAAGAAATATTGAAACTGTAATCCAGTAAACTGAGGTAGGTAGGCTGCTAAAAGAGTTTCCTAGATCAGCACAGTTTCAGACAAGATTTTCAAAGAAAATTTATAGTTACGTACCTTACAACTAGGCCTGTTGATTCAAAATCCTATCAAAGAGACAAAGGCAGCTTTTGTTCACCAGTTACTTGGTCTTTTAGAACTAAGAGATTCTGTTCAGAATGAAAGGAGGCAGTTATTTCATAGTCATTTCTTCGATGTCAGTAAGTTTTAGAACTTCTTAGACTTGGAATAGTAAACGACTTCAATGTCTGCTACCTACGCAAACTATTAAATCTCCGTGAAAAGGGAACCTTAATGAATGAGATGCATTTTATTTTGTACATCTTTAAAGATTTTTCTATTTTTCCATTCTCTCCATCCTAAAGTCTTGCCATTTCATTACATTTGGAGTGTAAAAGATACATTTCAGTATAGAGCTATGTCTGTTAATTAAAGCAGGCATTTTCAAAAGCAGTAATTTAAGTATTGGAATTGGATATCAGAGGGTTTTTGATAGCTGGGGAGCAGAGATTACTGCACACACATAATACTATATATAACACTAGAGGTGTGGTGTAATGATTTATGGTTGATCTCCTAGTTTTCTGTGTTGATTTTAAATACAGTAATGGATTACTTACATGAAGTACTTAATACTAGCAACTAAAATTGGCCTTATTTTAAAATCAGAAACCTCTCCACTTTTATATCTCATTTGAGGAAAGAATAGAATAAATATTGGTATTTGTATATTTTTGGTTATTACGTGCTTAAGAATTTTTCTTCCTTGTCGAAATCGCTTCACCTTTGGTTCAGATGTCAAGGAGTAATCATGGTAGAGTGAGTGGTTTGTGTCTGTGCATCTGGCCCCAGAATTGAAAATCTCTTTTGACTTTTCTGTTATGCTGCTCCTGTTCATAAGGAATTATACATTTACGATTTCCCAGATACATTTGTGTCTTACCACACGTGCAAATTTCGGCTCTGCTTAATTTGATTGAAAGGCAGTAGGTGAGTGGGAGGGGCAATCCTTGCATAGCTGCACAGGTTCACCTTGCATCATCAGGTGTCTGCAAAGTCTTCAGACCATTTAAATGCCTGTTAGAGTCCCTTTCCTAATTGGAATCATTTACCCCATCATTTTCATTTTACCCTTTAGGCTTGAAAAAGTGTGTATTTAGCCATCAGTTCATTTTGTGTGGTCTGAGTTATAAAATGCCCCTGCTGGTTTTTCCATATGAAAAACATGTTTTTCATTTGTGGAAACTTATATAATTTTTTCTTTTTTTTTTTTTGCTGGGCTTTCTTTTGTGCTGCTTTAAATTAAAAGCAAATGTACTTCCCTCCCCCTCATTCTTGCTTCCCCACCCCCATCTTTGCATGTTCCAATTACGGAGTTGTGAAAATAAGTCATCTTTCGGCTTTTGTTACTTTAAAACAGCTATCGGTGATGTCAGAGTCAATACTAAAAGCATTAAGAATGCTGGCAGAATGTAATGCAGCTGCAATCCAACATGATGCTGGAAATGGGGTTGAGAGCATAAAGGCTTTCCATATTCCCAGGGCGCACAACTGCTTGCGGCCTTGGCTTTGATCTCTTCAAAGGCTGCTGCCTCCTCCTAGATGGAGAGACTTGGCTGCCACTCGCTTGCATTGAAAAAAGGCAGAGGTCTCTATTCAGGCAGAAATCAATCACTGTGCAGAAACAATTATGTGTAATTCAACCATCATGAAAACAGGACGAGATTACGGGTTTGTTACCTGAGTGACTGTGTGGAGACGGGGAGCAGAGAACACTGGAGTCCTGCTGACATGCCACATCTCGATGACAATTATAGACATATGAATGATGTGGCGGGCGGGGGAGGCATGATGACAAATGCTGGTCACGCTGTCCAGCAGAGCAGAAAATGAGGTTACAATTGGGAGATAATGTTTGCATATGTAACCATATTTCAGCAAGCTGAACAACTTCAGGGAGCAGACCCTCGAAAACTCTTGTGGATATGTGTATGTACATACACTATCATGGGAGTTTAATATTAGCTGAATTAAGAGCAGAAATAATCTTAATAATCGGAGGATTATCCTGGAAGAGAGAGAGAGAGAAAGTGAATTTAACTTTGGGTTATTAAATTTTCTAATTTGGAATATATACTGCTAATGTAAAACTGAAAACACAATTAAATTTCTAATCTACTGTATATGAAGGTCTGTCTTTAAAACATCTTCTGGTTCACGAATAACATTTTTGTTTTGAATTTGTTATTCTATTTTGAAACCAAGTGTTACGTGTTTTTCATCTTGATTTAAGCCCTTTGGGGAAATGATTTTGTCAGTTGTGCCATCTTCCCTTGTTTTCAAATATTATTTTTCTAAAGCAATCTTCTGAAATGCGTTGAAGTTTCCTTTCGCTGTGAGTAAAAGCAGGGTCTTTGTTTCTAGGTAGGAAATAACTTTTTGCTTTAAGTAGGAGTATATTTAATCTTTTAGTCCTAGTATGAAAAGCTGTTGAGGCATTTATTTTTACTTTAACTTGCTCTTGTCACCTAACAAAGGCGTAGGAGTAACCTTGCACTCTGCCAGCTAACCCGGCTAAGGGGGGGGGGGGGAAGGCAAAATAAGATGAAAACCTAGATGGCTGATTATAAAATGGTATTGCTGCTGCTCAGTTTGATACCCAGGCCCGGTTTTACCTTTTATGCCGCTCCAGCTTAGACATCAGAGGCGTGAGAGCTGCTTTGAGTTACAGATCTTCAAACAATAAGTCAAAACAAAAAATCAATCCCCTCCGGTCCCTGGGTGCAGTTATCTAAAGATAAAAGAGAAAAATAAAGTTATGCTAAAGCAGATAGAGGAAAGGAGCCGATATGCCGAGGAACCACAGAGGACAAGTGCAGAGTTGAAGTGGGCCTCGTGTGAGCAAACATCAATGAATTTTTATCTTATCAAAAAGTTTTAGGGTTGCCAGTTCTTTTCAAACTGGATCCAGTTCGCTCCAGGGCTGCCTGGAGCGTTGGCTTCAATAAAGTTTCTTTTTCCCCTCCCTCTTAAATATAACCACATAGGAATTAGATTGCATTTCATTCAAGGTATAAAACTTGCCACGGACTTCAACACCAAATTAGGGGTTTTGATAATCCCTTGATAGTTTGAATATATCAAGGGAGGTGTTTTTTTTTTTTTTTTTTTTTAATGTTTATTGAAAGCTATAGATTTACATGAAAAGTAAGGGAAATCTCTATAGTGTGTGTTCTTTTTTCAAGCCATATTCTGGAGAAGCTCTGGAAAACCCCCATGAATTCTTTCTGAGGTAGGAAACCTAAGTTTTTCCTCTGTTTGTTATGGGTAATGTCAGGTATTTTGGGAGATTTACTTTAACTATCTGAACCAACATTTTGGTACATGAGTCAGTATGTAATTTAATCAATCCAAGGTATAGTAAAAAAGGCTTACTTACATTTTTAGATTTATATTCTTAGAAAATAAGTGAATTGCTTTGCTTAGTAGTTTCCTAACTGCAAACATTTCTATCTAAGATACAGTTCTTTAATTAGCTTCCCTAAATCTTTCACAAAACGGCAGCATAGATTTCACACTTATCCTTCCCTTTGGCTCCTTTTTATTTCCCTCACGTGTAGGGCCATGTACCTGAGTTTCTGTGGGCACTGGGCAAGCTCCCCATGCATCTTCCTAACCACTGTTGAGCTCAGTCTGTGTTCATCTCAGTCACATTTCACAGCCATTCATTCAGGATTTCAGTTTCCAAGTTTTAATGGAGAAAGAAATAGTTTAGTTTGTCATTTGTAGAGCTATATCTTCCACTATTTAAAGAAACTTGTTCTATATATAAACGCTAATCATTTAAGTAAAACCATCATAGCTTTCATTTGCATAGTTGAGATGACTCATTGTTTTGAAAATTAAAGAAACTCAAATTGGAAACAACCACATAATGCTGGTTGCAACTTTTAATTCCTAGTATAGAGTTAATGAGCAGAAAAATAGCAGAGCCATTTCCACACATCTAAAGCTTAAATTATTTTAAACTATTAATAAAGGTACCTTACTATAAACAATCTTAGTAGTATTCTTGTAGGCTGTGAGAGAAGAAATGGCATGAAGAATCTCTTATTTCTTACAATTAAGCTATAGTAGGGAATTTCAGTCTGTATTTTTAGTCTTTGTCCTCTGACTCTCCTTCAGGCTGGGTTCAGCTAGCATTTCCACTCCAGTCTCTCTCTACCATTTCCTATCCTTAATCCCTTCTTGTTATCCTTCCAGGCTACTTAGAGGATGTTGTTATAAGTGGCTTCATGTTCACATGCAAGGAAAGAAGGCAGAGGTGGAAATGAGGTACCATGCCTCACCCAGCTCCCTTCTGGCCTCTGTGGAAGAAGCTGTGAATTCCTGACATTTCCAGCCCTAAATTCCGAATTTTAAAAAATTGTCATACTGGCAGTGGCAGCTCCAAGGGGTAGATTGGGAGGCTCTCCCCTTAATAATCTCCAGCATTACCTCCAACTATAGCATCTATACTAAGTAAAAACATTCTTTGAGATGCAATTTTTAATCTCTTCTTCCAACCAGATTGCTGTTCTAAACCTCTTCTATGTGGAAATGTATACAGTACTTCACTTTCCTGTTGGATGCTAGGTAAATTGTCAGGCTTATTCACCTGTTATCTAAAACTCGTGAATCACAGTACCTGGACTTGAATCTCAGCCCCACCACTTAAAGGCAAGTTACTTAAGCTTTCTAATCCTCAATTTCCTTATCTGTGTAATGAGAGTAATAGTAGGAGCTACCCATGGGTTTGTGTAAACTGAGATGCAAATGCAGAATTTAGTACTACTTGACATTTAGGTAGGAGCTCTGGTGGTGTAGTGCCTAAGGCATTTGACTGCTAACCAGAAGGCTGTGGTTCAAACCCACCAGCCACTCCTCAGAAGGAAGACTGGGCAATCTTCGGTAAATGTGAAACACACTGTCGTGGAGTCAGATCCAACTCATAGTGACCCCTCATTAGGTTTCTGAGGTGGTATCACTATGGAAGTAGATTGCCCAACCTTCCTTCCGAGGAAGGGCTGGTGGGTTTGAACTGCCAGACTTCTCGTTAGTAGTCAAATGCCTTAGGCACTATGCCACCAGAGCCTTGAAAACTCAAGGAGGTGTCGCTATGAGTCCGAAGCAACGTGACAGCAGTAAGTTTGGTTTTTGGTTTCGACATTTTGGTGTTAAGAAATGTTAACTATTATTATTGTTATTGTTTGAAAAAAACAAAACTGTTCCACACTTAATCAAAACATGATTTATATATTTAGCTGCCAACTTTTTGAGATGGACTCTCTCGTTTGTTTATGTGCTTTTGATATTTGAACTTCCACCTTTGACCCATTCCCGGAGTAGAGCCCAGTATGTGGAGGGCATCGCTAATCTAGCATGTCTCATCTCAGCCAGTATTTCTCTTGAGGCAGAAATAAGAGGCTGTGTTATGATGGTTCTAGAGGCTGCATAATCAAGGGAGAGAGTGCATTGTTTATCATTTGCTAATAAGCTTTTAGGTTTCAGTAATTGGGAATTTAGGAAAACAAAACCATAATATACTCCCCCCTCCCCCAACTTTTATAATGTGTTAAAGGAAATGGATATTTCTTTCAAAGGAAAAATGTCTTAAAGCAACATACATGTTATATTTTAGCATATTATATTTGGTTAGATATATTCTGTGAGGATATAAAAAACTAAGTTTTTATTGCACGGTTCTTGCTTGTATCATTCACTAGCCTTTGGAATGGTGAAAGAGGAAAGCCATACTCCGATATTTGGAATCACAGATAATGAGTTAAGCATTTTAAATTTACAGTGTTCAGGGATGTGGTCAATGAGACAGGCAAGATTCAGATTATTGTAATCATCTGAGAGTAAAATTTAGACTTTGGTCAGCAAAGTAACTAATATCTTTCAGTATATTCAGATTTTGCTCTTCTTTCTCAGTACGTTGTTGTTGTTATGTGCCATCGAGTCAGACCTGACTCATAGCGACTCCTCCTTGGGTTTCCGAGGCAGTATCACTACAGAAGTAGATTGCCCCATCTTCCTTCCGAGGAGTGGCTGGTGGGTTTGAAACGCCAGCCTTCTGGTTAGCAGTCAAGTGCCTTAGGCACTACGCTACCAGAGCTTTCTCGGTACACCAGCCCCCAACTAGTATGCCAGCAAATCCTCAAGGCTACTTTACCTTTCTCTCCTTACTCTTTGAGGGCAATTGCATCACATACAAATTCCAACTAGAAAATCTTATCTTGCAATGTGACAGTAACTTTGTTGTTGTTGTTGTTGTTATGTGCCGTCGAGTCGGCCCTGACTCATAGCGACCCCTCCTTGGGTTTCCGAGGCAGTATCACTACGGAAGTAGGATTGCCCAACCTTCCTTCCGAGGAGTGGCTGGTGGGTTTGAACCGCCAGCCTTCTGGTTAGCAGTCAAGTGCTTTAGCCACTATGCTACCAGAGCTCCTTTAGGATGCTTAAATACCATGTGGACTTTGTTTTTAATAAGAAATCTCTAACTTTGATGATTTGTATTGTTTTTGTTAAAAATCCCTTATTTAGCTGTTTTTAAAAACTATATAGCATCGGCATTCAGTACTGTCTGAAGAATAATTCTAATATTTATTTAGGAGAGGGGCACCAAAATACATTTTAATCAAAATTAATTAAAGTCAACTTAAAAATATTTGAGATGAAGAAAAAAGACTGACTTTTTGACAAGCTGAAAGAAACATGGTCTGAGTTAAATTGTTTCATCCTCAGCAGAAATGACCAGGTAGTCTCTCTGAATTTTAAAGGAAGGCCCAGGGCTCTTATTTGTAGCTATTTAATTTTTAGTGACTAAAAGCTATCTAGGCTGGCGGTTCTAATCCACCAGCCACTCCTCGGAAGGAAGGTTGGGCAGTCTACTTCCATAGTGATGCTGCCTCGAAAACCCAAGGAGGGGTTGCTATGAGTTGGATCCGACTGGATGGCAGTGCATTGTGTTTGTGTTAAAAGCTATCTAGAAGCCTCATAAAAATTACTGGAAGCTGTTTCCCTTTTTATTCTTAGTTATTTTTAAAATCTTAAAAGTAAGGTCAGTAATGCCAAAATTTGTGTTTCTGAAAGAAAAAAACAAGCCTTAATGGAGGACAAATGACCCTAAATTAATCTGACTTATTCAGGCACTCTTAACAATTGGGTAGCATGTATGCTTTATATTGCATTTAAATCATGAGTCTAGTTCTGTAATTATAAGACCCCTGAGAAGCAAACTTTTGGCATTTGATACTAAATGTTGTTGAGCTTTCCACATTTGAATGGAGTATCCAAACCTGGAATTTTTACTACACAGTATAAAAACTCACTGCCATGAGTCGATTCAACTCATAGCAACCTCTCCTTGGGTGTCTGAGGCAGTATCTCTACGGAAGTAGATTGTCCAATCGTCCTTCTGAGTAAGCTGGTGGGTTTGAACCGCAAACTTTCTGGTTGGCAGTCAGAGATGCCTTAGGCATTATGCCACCAGAGCTCCTACATAGTATAAGCATGAAATAAAATAAAATAAAAAGGAAATTTAAGGAGATATATGGTAAGGACAAAGCAGAAATAATGGTAGTTGGAAAGATATCATAAAATGCCAAGCCAACACTACGTGGAAACTTTATAGGTAAGAGTTCTTTATGGAACTTACAGTGTTTGCTTGTGTATCTTAGAAAAGATGAATTATGCTTCAAAATTTTAACAATTTTAGTATGACTATCTTCTGAAATGCTCACCAGAAGACTGGCGGTTCAAACCCACCAGCCACTCCTCGGAAGGAAGGTTGGGCAGTCCTACTTCCGTAGTGATACTGCCTCGGAAACCCAAGGAGGGGTCGCTATGAGTCGGGGCCGACTCGACTGCAAACAACAACAACAACAATCTTCTGAAAATTATTTTGCATTTAAATTCTGAGTTCTTTCTTTTTTTCTTTTCATTCTTCCTATCATTTTCTTCTTTATTCCCCCCTCCTTGAAATTTTAACCCTTGAAAGGTTTAATTAAATCTTTTCACATGACATCATTGCCTTGATCTGAGCACTTGTGCTACTGCCAGGTAAAATAAGACCTGTTTTAGTTTAGTTGGCCTGCTTTGGTAACTTTGTGGCTGATTTCTTTGTGGATGGATATAAGGAAGAAGTCAAATGAAGGCATTTTAAAAGGATATATTTAATCACACATTCCTTTGTATATAAGGTTCAAATCTGATGGGGGATGACTGCAAAAAAGGAAGAGTTCCTTGGAACCCATGGCATGCGTGGGAGGAGGACAGAGGAATTGCTGGCTCTAGGAGGGGTTGGCTCTAGGAGGGGTTAGCCCTAAGGACTCAGAGTGGTTAATTACCTACACTGTAGGGCTTGAGGAGGGTTACAAGTCTTTGCTTGCCTAAAAATATCTCCCCTGCCGGCAGTCCATTGAAGTGTCACTCAGCCAGCCTACTTGCTCCCAAATTCCCACTGTTAGAAGCTCTTCACAGACAAAGCAGGGGCGTTGTTTCCTACAGGCCCTAATCAATGCCTGTAACATAGATGCTAGGGAAGGGGGCGCCTGGAGAGGTCATTTTGTACCTCTCCCTGAGGTAAGGTACAAACCTGTCAGAATTCCCCAACACCTCAACCCTCCCCCGACTCCACCATAACCCCCTATCCACTACTTTAGGGCCAAGGGGAATAAATGGAGTCCCTTTTCCATATGTATTTGAGACTGCTATCATTTAGTCTCCCTCTGATCATTTTTTCACTCTTCCAAGATAAAACTTATTCTTAGTTCTCACAAGCTGTCTGGTTTCAGAGTTTTTGCTGTTTCTGGTCTCTCTCATTACATGCTCTGTTTTGGCTTAATAAAAGTTTGGACTTTGAACTGTACCCTGTACTTCATATTGGGTCTGACCGCTATAAGGTAAGTCTAGTGTATAGCTTGCTTCCCTCATCTTGATCATTAGAGATCTGTGAATGCACCCAAAGCTTTTAGAGTTTTCATGACCTTTTGGGCCTAAAGTAAGTTTTGGGAAACTACTAAAACCAGTCTTACTTCAACATGGTGGTATATGGGCCTGTCACCTTATCAAGTTTACATTAATTAACATTAAAGCCCCCTACTTATTGTTATTTGGCCATATTTAGACATTTTAGGTCATTTTGGATTGACTGATGCAGTATTTTTCATTCTTCCCCTTTTCTTGTCAAATAAGAATTTGAAAAATAGGCATCTGCATCCTCTTTAAAGTCATTGATTAAAGTATGTAGAGGCAGAGCTAAGAAGAGACTAACTGAGCCATTTATTAATACTTCTGGGGTATATTGGAAAGATTCTGCTTGTTGTTGTTGTTGTTTGCCATCGAGTCGGCCCCGACTCATAGCGACCCCTCCTTGGGTTTCCGAGGCAGTATCACTACGGAAGTAGGATTGCCCAACCTTCCTTCCGAGGAGTGGCTGGTGGGTTTGAACCGCCAGTATTCTGGTGAGCAGTCAAGTGCCTTAGGCACTATGCTACCAGAGCTCTGCTTAGACTTGGAAAACAAGTAAGAGTTGTGTGTCTTTGGCTTGTTATGTGACCTTGTGTTTATTTAGTTAACTTACCAGGATCTTAATTTCCTTAGGTATATGATGATGCCACGTATCTCATAGAACTCGGAAGGAAGTTTGGGCAGTCTACTTCCATAGTGATACTGACTCAGAAACCCAAGGAGGGGTCGTTATGAGTCAGATGGCACATAACAACAACAACAACATCTCATAGAACTGTTGTAAGGATTAGAGATCATGTACGTGAATCATCAGAAAGGGTGTCTAGCACTAAGTGTCATGGTCAACAAGTATTGTTGCTGTTGTTAGTGGGCATTGAGTTGGTCCCTGACTCATGGCAACCCTATGCACAGCTGAATGAAACACTACCTGATCAGGTGGCACCTTCGTGATGGGTTGTGGATTGGATAGGACCATTGTCATCCGTAAGGTTTACATTGGCTGACTTTCAGAAGTAGATCACCAGGCCTTTCATTCTTGTCCATCTTAGTCTGGAAGCTCCACTGAAACCTGTGCAGCATCACAGCAGCATGAACGCCTCCCCTGACAGAGGTGGGTGGCTGCACTTAAAGTGTGAGAACTGAACCCACATCTCCACATGAAGAGGAAAATTCTACCACTGAACCACCACTGCCTCCCAACAAATATTAGTCCTTCCCTCTCTCTCTCCCTTCCTAGGTTTTGGATTTCCACCAAGTTTAATCCTTCATCCATATGTCTTGAAGTATTTGAAGCAGTGATCTTGCCCATCAGCTTTACAAATCTTCTCTTTTCTCAGATTGAGGGACAGCGATTTTTACAGGTCTTCCTATAACCTGAATTGTTAAACATTTAAAATTTAAATTAAATTAAAAAAAAGTGGTTTTAGATGGGTATTTGATCTTTTTCCTAGCCTTCTTTCATTACACTGGATTAATTTATCATAATTGATCATTTATAAGAATGGTGACATGGGGGACATAATGGATGAGGGGGAGGAATTCAATTCAGAGAGTTGAAGGACTACTAGTGTGGAGGAGGAAGGAGACTGACTGTTTGTTTATTCACAGAATATAAACTAATACAGTTCCACAATCTTTTGTTTGTAAATTTGGAATAGGAAAATCTCAGAAAACGGAAAGTTTTTAATAATTTGGTGGTAAAATCTGACCCTAGTTAATGCTAAGTTGTTTATAGTCTTTTTAGTCCATTAAACATGAATATTCCTATGTGTCACTGCAAAATATTAATGTGTTTGATTATAAAACCCTGGACCCCACTCAAGACAAAACAAAATGTAGAGTATGCCTTACTTATTTTTTAATACCTAAAAAATTAAGTTATAAAACATCTAGCCTAGGGTTTTAGATAAGGAATTGTGGGCCTGTACCAGTGGGCAGATAGAAGGCTTGGCAAAATAGCTGTTAGCCTTACTTAACAACAAAATGGGACTGTTTTCCAATGTGATAACATCCAGACACCAAGATCATTGTGGTAGTAGTGGTAGTGTTGTGGTTAAGGATGTTGTCAAAGGAGTTTATTGACTAACTGAAAGACACAATTTGTTAGGACTAGGTAGATGGGATCCAACAGAAGTTTCTCTGTGATTCCAGCACTCATTCCGGGAATTAGTACATAAACTAAACATGGCACACCATGCCAGCGAGTCCAGGTACTTAATGAAGTAGGCTCCTATAAATTGCTTTACATTTATTACTTGGATGCCATGATTACATGCTATAGTCACTGTAAAGTTTAAATTTTAAATGGAACTGGTATGATAAAGTTCTGATTCATGAGACTGATCTAGCCCTGAGTTCTCAAAGCATAGTCTCTGGGTCAGCAGCATCAGCATTACCTGGGAACTTGTGAGAAACACAGATTTTCAGTCCCGCTTCTGTCCTACTCTGAACTCTGTGGGTACGGCCCAGAATTTGTGTTTCATTAAGCCCTCTGGAGTGATTCGAATACATACTCATTCAGTGAGCATTGTTTTGAATACTTTTCATCAAGAAAACACCCAGACAAGCCCACATGCCTGCACTGTAGGCCTCATAGTATGGTTGGGAGATAGGCCCAGGCTACTTTATTCTAAGGTGCTGTCTTGAAGGGGCTGCAAATAAGACTCAAAATGCAGGAGGAGAATGTTGTTAGTTACAGACATTTTGACTTACTGCACTTCCATGTGTGTAATACTGTGACCTTCTGGGAACAGATCATCAGGCCTTACTTCTGAGCTACCTCTTGGTGGGTTTGAACTGCCAGCCTTTCACTTAGCAGCTGAACATTTAACCACTGCACCACCAGAGCTCCCTAGAAGGAGAATACGGGAGGGATACAGAGATTATAGCTGGGACAGAAAAGAGACTCCCTAGGAAGTATGTAGGAGCTCTGGTAGCATAGTGCCTAAGGCACTTGACTGCTAACCAGAAGGCTGGCAGTTCAAACCCACCAGCCACTCCTTGGAAGGAAGGTTGGGCCAATCTACTTCTGTAGTGATGCCACCTCGGAAACCCAAGGAGGGGTCACTATGAGTCAGGGCTAACTCCATGGCAAACAACAACAACAACAACAGGAAGTATATACTTGAAGATAAGGGTGAAAATCTGGGGATACAGAATGGAATAGTATTCCTGGCTGAGGGGAAGTGAATTAATTGTCTTCACAGTATCAATGAAGATAGAACACTAACAAGGGAGCACTGAGGCAATACTGTCCACCAGATTCCTGAATTTTGAACATCCTATGGATGTGAAATAATTTTTTTGACCTAAGTTATCTCACCTAATTTATCTTTAACAAATTTCATCTTTGTTAAATAGGCACATCAGTCTAGTTCTGTGACATTGTTTGAAGTGCTGATTCTGTCAACCCCATTGCCTTATTAGATCATTATCTGAGTCGTGAAAAAACTTTGAACTTACATTTGACGTTGATTTAGTGCACTTGTGACTGTTGTTGTTAGATGCAGTTGAGTAGGTTCTTAGAGTGATCTCTTGTACATTGCCCAGTCCTGTGCCATTCTCAAAATCATTGCCATGTTCAAGCCCATTGTTGCAGCCACTGTGTCAATCCATCTCTTTGATGGTCTTCCTCTTTTTCACTGACTTTTACTTGGCCAAGCATGATATCATTCTCCCAGGACTGGTACCTCATGATAACATGACCAAAGTATAAGAAATGGAGTGTTGCCATCCTTGCTTCTAAGGAGCATTCTAGCTATACTTTTTCCAAGACAGATTTTGTCATTCTTCTGGCATTCCATGGTATAACCTGAATTCAGATGCATCAGTTCTTCTTCAGTCCTCCTTATTTGTCAGCTTTCACATGCATATGAGGCAATTGAAAATACCATGGCTTGGGTCAAGAGCATCTTGGTCTTCAAAGTGACACCATTGCTCTTTAACACTTTAAGGAGTTCTTTTGCAGTAGATTTGCCCAGTGCAGTACATCATTTGACTTCTTGACTGTCGCTTCGATAGGTGTTGATTGTGGATCAAGTGAAAGGAAATCCTTGACAATTTAATCTTTTCTCCACTTATGATGTTACTTACTGGCCCAGTTATAAGGATTTTTGTTTTCTTTATGTTGAGGTGTAATCCATACTAAAGGCTACATGGTCTTTGATCTTCATCAGTGCTTCAAGTCCTCTTCACTTTCAGCAACAAGGTTGTGTCATTTGCATATCACAGATTGTTAATAAGTCTTTCTCCAATCCTCATGGTGCATTCCTCATATAGTCCAGCTTCTTAGATTGTTTACTCAGCATACAGATTGAATAAGTATGGTGAAAGGATACAACCCCGACACACATCTTTTCTGATTTTAAACCATATGGTATCGCTTTGTTCTGTGTGAACGACTGCCTCCTGGTATGTGTACAGGTTCCTCATTAACACAGTTTAAGTGTTCTGAAATTCCTGTTCTTCTCAATGTTATCCATAATGTGTTATGATCCACACAGTTGAATGAATGTCTTTGCATAGACAGTCAAACACAGGTAAACATCTTTCTTGTATTCTCACTTTCAGCCAAGATCCATCTGACATATGCAATGATATGTCCTGTTTTGTATCCTCTTCTGACTTTGGCTTGAATTTCAGCACTTTCCTGTCTATATACTGCTGCAACTGTTTTTGAATTATTTTTGGTGAAAGTTTATTTGTGTGTGATGATATTAACAATATTATTTGATAATTTCCCCATTGTGTTGTAAGTTGGAACTCATTTCTTTGGAATGGACACAAATACGGATCTCCTTCAGTTGGTTGGCCAGGTACTTGTCTTCCAAATTTCTTGGTATAAACAATTGAGTGCTTCCAGCATTATATCAGTTTGTTGAAACATCTTAATTGGTATTCCATCAATCCTGGATCCTGGTTTTTCACCAATGCCTTCAGTACAGCTTGGTCGTCATCTTTTAATACCATTGGTTCTTGACTGTATGCCACCTCCTGAAATAGTTGAACATTGACCAATTCTTTTTGATACAGTGATTCTGTATATTCCTTTCATCTTCTTTTGATGCTTCCTGTCTCTTTAGTATTTTGCCCACTGAATCTTTCAGTATCGCAACTCAAGGCTTGAATTTTTCTCCAGCTTTTCAGCTGGAGTAATGCTAAGCATGTTCTTCCCTTTTGAAGCATGTTCTTCCATTTTGGTTTTCTAACTCCAGGTTTAGAAACTCTTAACTTTTCTATTGCTGATAAAGATCTCTCTTGCAGCTTTGTTAGTCTTGTAGCTTTCAATGGAGCCCATCCTTTAACAGTTTGGAGAATTTTTCTTTGTTTTTGAGAATCATTGTGATAAACCAAAACCAAACCCACTGCCATCGAGTCATTTCTGACTCAGAGCAACCCCCATTGGGTTTCCAAAGTGGTAAATCTTTATGGAAGGAGATTGCTCCATCTTCCTTTGGAGGAGCGCCTGGTGGGTTTGAACCACCAACCTTCTGGTTAGTGGCCAGATGCCTTAGGCACTACACCACCAGAGCTCCTTTAATCGTTGTGATAGTGAAATGCAAAATACTTAAATCACAAGCAATAACATTCAATGATTTTCCATCTTCGTGTTGTTTAATAACCTTTTGTTTCATTCCAAATCAATACTTCTTTGCCTCTTGCTGCTGCTGTCACAAGCACTGGTTTTGCCATGTTTGTGTGCCATGATGGACTTCACGGTAATATTTTTTTAAAGAAATTAAACAGATAACGATGCAACACTCGAGACACGCAATACACAAGATTGGATACTGCTGCCTATGAATCAAAGCATACACTGTTATATGGTAAACTTTTTAGATAGAAAATACAGTACATACAATAAGCAAGTAATATAGGTGTTATGATTATCAAGATTTATATATTTATTATAGGTTACATCTGTACTGTGCTGTTACATGCTTGGCAGCACAATTGCTTTGTATACAGGAGACATGAGATACACATGTTGTGTGTGGGAAACTATTGCATTAGCTATGTCCCATTCTCTGAATGGGATTTCTGAATTCTGTTACAATCTTATAGGATTGCATATATATACGTGGTTGGCCATTGCCTGAACTCATGTTATTTGCACATGACTTTATACACCTCATCAATTTTCTTTCCTCTCTGGTTAGGGAAGAGCAAGAAGATCCAGCAACTTGGAGAGGAGAAGGAAGGAAACATGTTATTTTTATGTAGTACCAAATTAACTGGAAAGCCTTTGATGAGCTGATGAAGTTGATAATGTAGCATCGTAGGACTGGCAAGTAATATAAGAGAGCATTCTTGGGCCTTTCAGGATCTGATGTAATGGCTTCATTTAAGGAGTAGTGTACAAATAGTCTTAATAATTAGGTCTTATCATTGGTGTTACAGGCTGTTCTTCCTCTTTTTTTAACGTAAATCCCATCTGCTGCTCTAAAAGTCCTTGTATGAAGGGAGAGATTTGAAGGACTATTTTAGCTCATCCTGAAACTCAAAGGGAAATGAATGAAGTACTATTTTTCTGTAAGTGATTATTGAAATTGATGATGTTACCGAAGAAAAGAAATGAAAAAGGGATCACTGTTGAATACGTTGGTTACTATTCACTCGGTAAATAGCATTGCTACCTACATCGTGGCCTAAGAGGACTATGTTTCTTTCCTAAATAGAAGTTTCATTTATTATTGGTACTTCAGGCACTCTAAGAAAATTGTTGGGAGAATACACGATGTGATTCCTAGGCTGTACCTGAGTAAGTGGCCAATATTTGTATCACATTTTTGTGCCTAGGATTTGCAACCAATATTTGCTAATAACATAAGATAAACTAAACATGTTTCTACTTTATTAAATGATTGGAATGCCAATTAGACATTATTTTGTTGTTGGAAGGATTTAAGGGGATTGGGGAGAGCAGCCATAGATAGTTTTGTTGTTTGTTTGCGTGTATGTTTGTTTAAGTGAAACTCCTAGGGCAGAAATTTTTGTTCTTTGAATCTTCTCAAAATCCAGAAAAGTGTTGTTTTACTTGGACTGCTCTTCTCTCTTTCTCAGCTCTCCATTATTCATGAAGGACTGTTTTCAGAACAAAGTGTTCAAAATTTATGCAATCCATACAGAGTTTTAGCTGCTAACTACTCTTTATAGGAAAAATTATGACTCTGAGGCTTAGAGAAACTATGATTCAAAGATATTTTTTTCCCCTCCTAAAGTTGTAATTTTCTTTGGAATTCTACTGCTCCTGGAATGCTAGAGAGGCCAATGTTAGTTGGCCACTGGTTCTTGGGAATGGAAAGGGCGTGTTATTTTTCTACCTCCCAGTGAGTTGGTTGACTAATTTACATTTTATAGTAGAAAAAATTTGGAACTGACTAGAGTTACATACAATCAGAAAGGCTATCAAGTGTCCAGAATCCTGCAGAGGTGTTCAAAGAAATGTGGTTCTCTGCCTTCAAATTCCTTTCTTCCTTAGAAGAAGCAGGTGTGGGAATGTGAGGAATTGGAGGGAATCACAAAGAAAGGAAACAGAAGAAATGTGATTCAGCTTCTTTGAGGGGTGAGAGAGAGAGAGAGTGATGAAGATGGGGTCCAGTGGATGCTTTCTATTTCTAGCCTTGTTTTTCAAAGTGAATGTGTTGGTCTATGATTTAATAGTTTTAAAAATGCTCTTTTCTTTATCTGCGATAATGCTTATTTGGTTGCTACAAATAGCCACATAAATGATAGGCATTTTTATGGGTTTCCTTTCCTTTTTTTATTTTTCAATCTCTATTAAAGCAACAACAAAAATGAATTGATTCATATACAGCCTTACCACCCTAACAAATCTCTTCGTTACTCATGACCTTTTCTAGTCCTTGTGTTTTTTATGTTTTAGTAATCCTAATGATTGGGAGCTCTGGTAGCATAGTGGCTAAGTCACTTGCCTGCTAACCAGACGGCTGGCAGTTCAAACCCACCAGCCACTCCTTGGAAGGAAGGTTGGGCAATCCTACTTCCGTAGTGATACTGCCTCGAAAACCCAAGGAGGGGTCGCTATGAGTCGGGGCCGACTCGACGGCACATAACAACAACAACAACAACAATGATTGGGAGCTCTGGTAGCATAGTGGCTAAAGCACTTGACTGCTAACCAGAAGGCTGGCGGTTCAAACCCACCAGCCACTCCTCGGAAGGGAGATGGGCAAATCTACTTCCGTAGTGATACTGCCTCAGAAACCCAAGGGGAGGGGTCGCTATGAGTCGGGGCCGACTCGACGGCACATAACAACAACAACAACGATTGGATATTAATATACTTTGAATAAGTATGGGTGTTGTATCTTAACTCTATATGCTTATTTATTTATTTTTGATTGTGATTTGGGTGAAGATTTACAGAGCAAATTCACTTTTATATGTTTATTTTCTACTTAGAATAAACATTTCACAGTTTAGAAAAGGATTCTGTTAGAGTCAGCCTTAAAGTAAGTAATGTCTTTCCAAAGGGCAGAAGAAAAGTCTCCAAGCCTCTCTAGCTCTTTTCTTTCAGTCATCAGTTTATCTTTAAAAGAAAAGCTCTATCCTCCCTTTTTTTCCTTGAGAATTTTAATCCACCTTGCTTTTTTTCCCAGTGACTGATTTCATGCCAAGCTTTTATGGAT
Source organism: Orycteropus afer afer (assembly GCF_000298275.1). Classification (NCBI taxonomy): domain Eukaryota; kingdom Metazoa; phylum Chordata; class Mammalia; order Tubulidentata; family Orycteropodidae; genus Orycteropus; species Orycteropus afer. The sequence goes on from NW_006921658.1 coordinate 10,920,775, forward strand.
GCATTTTTATAAAGTGACATTTAAATACTTTATTTATATTGTAAACATTGACATTTAGGAATTCTTGTTCAGTTTTATTCATCTTTTTGTGGTTTTTCTTGAATTCCTAACTTGTCCTTGGAGTGCAGGACTGAAGGTTCTTGTGAAGGTCCCACCTCCACTTTAGTAAAAATTCTTTTGCAAGACCTCCATTCTGCCCACTCCTATCTTTCCCAAACAGGTGAATGCTGTCACTTTTATAATAGGGCTTGTATGTATATTTATTTTTGAGAGTACAGTCCCTGCTATTCTTTCCTGAGAACTGTACATAATGCATTCACTAATAGTCTAACAATCATATATATGAGAGCATGCTTTGCATGTGTTGAATTAGCAAACCTTCAATGGCTGGAGAGTTAAAGGAACAGGGCTTATGGAATGGAATTGGCCATCCCAGGTTCTACAGAGAAGATGCAGGGCCATAGTGGACAACTTATAAAAAAGTAACATAAGCACAGACACTACATATTTTACCTAGTTCTCTTTTTTGCTTAGCCCAGAAAACTTCAGACCCACAGTTCCTCTTTTCTACGATCCAGGCTTCACTGTCTTCTGTAAATTATGTCTCCAGTTCCTGCATTCAAGGTCTCTGTGACTTCTATTTTCCTACTATTTGTATCCTGAATCTCTCGTTTGCTACAGTGGCAAGAATGCTAAAATACAATGCATTTTCCACTTAAATGAGATGTTGCATCCCCGAGTGGTGCAAACATTGAGTCCTCTTTGAGCTGTTAACCAAAAGGTTAAAAGTTCAAATCCACGCAGAAGCACCTCTGAAGAAAAACGTGGCAATCTATTTCCAAACAATCAGCCATGAAAGCTCTATGTAGCATACTTCTACTCTGACACATAGAGGGTCACCGTGAGTTGAACTGACTCCACAGCGGTAGTGGTGGTGGTGGGTGGTGGTGGCTACTCCAGTACATTCTCTTCTTAAATCAGTAAGATAATAGTATAAAACCTATTTAGGAGATTATCTTTAGTCTTACTGAGGCTAGACTTGCACTTTCCAAATATGTGGGGGTTGAGAGAGGAGGACATAATACATGTTACTTTGTTGTTGTTGGTTCTGATTCAAAGTGACCCTCTGTATAACAGAATACCTGCCTAGTCCAGTGCCATCCTCATGATCACGATTGTTGCAGCCACTGTGTCAATATGTCTTGTTGAGGGTCCTCCTCTTTTTCACTGACCCTCTACTTTACAAAGCATGCTGTCCCTCCTCAGGGACTTTTTCCCCTTGATGGCATGTCCAGAGTTTGTGAGACGAAGTCTCACCATCCTCATTTCTACAGAGTATTCTAGCTATACTTCTTCCAAGACATATTTGTTTGTTCTTCTGTCAGGCCACAGTATATTCTATATTCTTAGCCAATACCGTAGTTCAGAGGTATCAGTTCTTTTTCCGTCTTCTTTATTCATCATCCAGCTTTCGCATGCATATGAGGCGATTGAAAATACCAGGGCTTGAGTTAGGCACACCTTAGTCATCACGATGACATCTTTGCTTTTTAAGACTTTAAAGAGGTGTTTTCCAGCAGATTTGCCCGGTGCAACGCATCATTTGATTTTTTGACTGCTGCTTCCTTGATTATTGATTGTGGATCCAAGTAAAATGAAATCCTTGACAACTTCAATCTGTGCTTATCCTGATGTTGCTTACTGGTCCAGTTGTGATGATTTTTGTTTTCTTTATGCTGAGCTATATCTGTACTGAAGGCTGTAGTTGTAGTCTTTGATATCTTTATCAGTAAGTGCTTCAAGTTCTCTTCACTTTCAGCAAGTAAGGATGTGTCATCTGCGTATAGCAGGTTGTTAATGATTCTTCCTCCAATCCTGATTCTGCATGCTTCTTCATATAGTCCAGCTTCTTGGATTATTTGCTCAGCACACAGATTGAATAAGTATGGTCAAAGGATACAAACCTGACACATTAAAAAAAAAAAAAAAAAAAAAAAACCCACTGTCGTCGAGTGACCCCTCCTTGGGTTTTCGAGGTGGTATCACTATGGAAGTAGATTGCCCAACCTTCCTTCCAAGGAGTAGCTGGTGGGTTTGAACTGCCAGCCTTCTGGTTAGCAGTCAAGTGCCTTGTTGTTATTATGTGCCTTCGAGTTGGACCCGACTCATAGTGACCTTTCCTTGGGTTTCCAAGGCGGTATCACTACAGAGTAGATTGCCCAACCTTCCTTCTGAGGAGTGGCTGGTGGGTTTGAACCGCCAACCTTCTGGTTAGCAGTCAAGTGCCTTAGGGACTTTGCTACTGGAGCTCCTGTCAAATGCCTTAGGCACTACATAACCTTTCCTTATTTTAAACTATGCAGTAACCCCTTGTTCTGTTTGAACAATTGCTTCTTGGTCTATGTACAGTTTCTGCATGAGCACAATGGAGTGCTCTGGAATTTCCATTCTTTGCAATGTTATCCATAATTTGTTATGATCTACACAGTTGAATGCCTTTGCATAGTCACTAAAAAACAACTCTCTAGTATTCTTTGCTTAGCCAAGATCCATCTGACATCAGCAATGGTACCCTTTGTTGCATATCTTCTCATGACTCTGGCTAAAATCTCTGGCAGTTCCCTGTCTGTGCACTGCTGCAACCGTTTTTGAATTATCTTCAGCAAAGTTGTACTTGCATGTGATATTATGATATTATTTGATAATTTCCATATTCTCTTGGATCACCTTTCTTAGGAATGGGCACAGGTATAAATCTCTTCCAGTCAATTGGCCAGGTATCTGTCTTCCAAACGTCTTGGCATAGATGAGTGAGTGCTTCTAACATTGCATCTGTTTGTCGAAACATCTCAGTTGGTATTCTGTCAATTCCTGAAGCCTTGTTCTGTCAGTTCCTGGAGTCTTGTATTTCATCAGTGCCTTCAGTGCAGCTTGAAATTTTTCCTTCAGTACCTTCTGAAATGGTTGAATGTCGACATTCTTTTTGGTATGTGAATCTGTGTATTCCTTCCATCTTTTATTTTTTAAAAAATGTGATTTGGGTGAAAGTTTACAGAGCAAATTGGTTTCCCATTCAGCAGTTCATATTCATATACATTTTGTTTTGTGATATTCACTGCAATCCCCATACATAATACAGGACTATTACCACTTCCTCCCTGTGTTTACCATTTCCCTTCATTCTTCTTTCCTGTTCTTTTCTCTGGGAAAATGCTGTCCTTTTGACCTTGTAAGGTTCATTATTCTAATGAGAGGTACCTCCCTGATGTTATTGTTCACTTTATAGGCCTGTCAGTCATTTGTCTGAAAGTTGAGCTATGGGGGTGAGTTCAGTTCCAGGCTTAAAGGATGTCTAAGGGCCATAGTCTTAGAGGTTCCACTAGTCTCTATCAGATCAATAAGCATGATCGTTTGTATAATTTTGAGTTTTGTTCCTCATTTTTCTCCCACTCTGAGACCTCCTATTGTGATTCTTTACAGTGATAGCCAGGTACCATCTACTTCTTCTAGTCTCAGGGTCATGGAGGCTGGGGTTGACATGGTCCATCAGTCCTTTGGACTGATTATTTCCTTGTGTCTTTGATTTTCTTCATTCTTCTATGCTTCAGATGAGGAGAGACCAACAGTTGTACCTTAGATTGGTGCTCACAAGCTTTTAAGAGCCCAGTAGCTAGCTGTTCACCAACGTAGGATGTAAAATACTGTCTTTATGGACTATGTTATCCAGTTGACCTTAGTGTCCCCTGAGACTATGGTCCTGAGCCCCAATGCCCAGCAACTCATTCCCTTCAGGTGTTTGGTTATGACTAAGAAGCTTTTGTAACTTTGCCCCTTGAATGTTCTCCTTCCATCTTTTGATGCTTCCTACGTTATTCAGTGTTGCCCTTAGAATCCTTCATTATTATTTGTTCTTTCAGTTTGAGAAATGAGGAGAGTTTGAGAAATGGTCTTCCCTTTCTGTTGCTACCTCTAGGTCTTTGCACATTTCATTATAATACTTTACTTTGTCTTTTTGAGCCATCCTTTGAAATCTTCAAATGAAGCTGTTTTACTGATTTCTTCCATTCACTTCAGCAACTTTATATCCAAAAGCAAGTTTCAGAATCTTTTCTGACGTTCATTTTTGGTCTTTGTTTCTTTTCTGTCTTTTTAATGACCTTTTGCTTTCTTCATGATGTCTTTGATGTCATTCCACAACTCATCTGGGCTTTGGTCATTAGTTTTCAGTGCGTCAAATTTATTCCTGAGATAGTCTCTAAATTGGGATATACTCAAGGTTGTACTTTGACTCTTGTGAAGTTGTTTGAATTTTCTTCAACTTCTGCTTGAATTTAAATTTGCATATGAGCAGTTGATGGTCTGTTCCCCAGTCAGCCCTGGCCTTGTTCTGTCTGATGGTATGGAGCTTCTCTATTGTCTCTTTCCACAGATAGAGTCAGTTTGATTTTTTGCTACCAATCCTTCTTCTTTGATTCCAGCTTTCACATTCCAATCACCAGTAATTATTAATGAATCTTGATTGCGTGTTTGAGAAATTTCAGACTACAGAATATGGTAAAAACTTCAATTTCTTCATTTTTGGCATTAGTGGTTGGTACATAAATTAGAATAATAGTCTTATTAACTGGTCTTTCTTGTAGGAGTATGGATATTATCCTATCACTGACAGGTTTGCATTTCAGAACAGATCTTGAAATGTTCTTTGTAACAATGTGATGCTGTATCTTTTTGTCATTCCTGGCATAGTTTTCGTATGATTGTCCAATTAAAGATGGCCAGTATCAGTTTGTTTCAGCATACTTCAAGCATTCTATTTCATTCTTGACAACTTACAATTTTCCTAGATTCATACTTCATACATTCCCTCTTCTGATTATTAGTGGATGTTTACAGCTATTCCTTCCCATTTTGAGGCATGCCACATCAGCAAATGAAGGTTCTGAAAGCTTTATTCCATTCATGTCATTGTGGTCAACTCTACTTTGAGGAGGCCGCTCTTCCCTAGTTTTTGAGTGCTTTCCAACCCAGGGGACTCAACATCTTCAGGCACTATTGCTCACAGCGCTCTGGTGCTGTCCATTAGATGTTCACTAGATAATTTTTTCAGAAGGAGATCACCAGGTCCTTCTGTCTTAGTCTGGAAGCTGTGCTGAAACTTGTCCACCATGGGTGACTCTTCTGGTATTTGTAATACTGGTGGCATAGCTTCCAGCATCACAGCAACACCAAGTCACCACAGTATGACAAACTGACAGACAAGAGGTGGTAGATATTACACAATTACTACACAAACACCAAGCTGCCACAGTGTGACAGACTGACAGACAAGAGGTGGTAGATATTATGCAATTACTATGCAATATTAATTGTGAAAATAGTAATATTTGTGGTTATTTTTTAGCTATTTCATTCACTCAGAAGTTATTCACACACTTTATGCAAATCTTAAGGGGAAAAAAAAAGACTCATCTCTTACCATCAGTGAATAATTTGATTTGTCTTTTTCTAGCCACCATTCCCTGCAGTTGTCTCTTTGGCCAATCCTTGAAGGTTCACAACAGATTCATCTTGAGTGGTTTGTGTTAGTGATCTTTAACTTGAAAATATTTTCTTGCGTATTCAGTTTTATCAATGAGATAAGGAAGTCTTAGATATTATTCATTCCTTCTGTTGTTGTTGTTGTTAGGTATTGTCGGGTTGCCTCTGACTCATAGTGACCCCTATGTACAGCAGAATGAAACACTGCCCAGTCCTGTGCCAGCCTCACGATCCTTGCTATACCTGAGCCCATCATTGTAGCCACTGTATCCAATCCATCTCGTTGAGGGCCTTTCCCTTTTTTGATGACCCTCCACTTTACACCAAGCATGATATCCTTCTCCAGGGAATGGTCTCTTCTGACAACATGACCAAAGCAGGTGAGACGAAGTCTGGCCATCCTCACTTCCAAGGAGCGTTCTGGCTGTACTTCTTCCAGGAAAGATTTGTTAGTCCTATTAGCAGACCATGGTACTCTTAGTATTCTCCAACACCACAACTCAAAAGCATCAACTCTTCTTCGGTCTTCCTTATTCATTGCCCAGCTCTCACAGGCATAAGAGGCAATTGAAAATACCATGGCTTGAGTTAGGTGCACTCTAATCTTCAAGGAGACATCTTTGCTCTTCAGTATTTGAAAGAGGTCTTGCAGCGGATTTGCCCAATGCGATACATCATCTGATGTCTTGACTGCTGCTTCCATTGGTGTTGATTGTAGAACCAAGTAATATGAAGTCCTTGACAATTTCGATCTTCTTCCATCCATTGTGAAGCTGTTTATTGGACCAGTTGTGAGGATTTTTGTTTTCTTTATATTGAGTTGTAATCCCTATTGTAGACTATAGTCTTTAATCTTCAATTCCTTTGGTAGTCCCCCAAATTTAGAGGGCTTTGAGATAACATAAGGCGCTTTCCTGAAGGATAGCCCAAAGAATAGAATTGCTAAATAAGAAGAACCTAGTCTAGCACTGAGTCTTTCTCTGGTGCCTGCTATTCTTGGCCACCAGGACTTTGCCTATACTTTTCTTCTTGCTAAATGCTTCCCCCTCACAGAAAACTTCTATTCAGCCTTTGACCTACTTAAATGTCACTTCTCCTGAGAAGCCTTCTGTGATCCTTCTATTTAGTCTTAGTTACCCCTGTAGGATTTTAGTCATGACTCAAATGTAGCATTTTCCACATTGTATTGAAAGTTTCTCATTTACAACTCATTTCCCTAACATCTCATTCCCTTAATTCTTAAGGACAAGGACCATCTTTGTATGACTAGCCCCTACTATAGAGCCACATGTATCAAATCAGTGATTACTGGAGTAAGTGAATATCACTTTACACTTGATTTTTTTTATTTTTTCTTTAATTTTTTTAAATAAAATATATTGAGAAACTGTTAACTTTCAGTTTATTCTAAATTATTATTATTCCAATTATGATTCATCCTAACTCTGATTTTTCCTTTGTCCTTAGCACACCTTCATTTACTTACCAAAAGCACAGAAAGGTCAAATCCAAACTAATTCGTTTAAGTCCTGGTTGGAGATGTTGATGAACATTCTTGATTGGGAAGGTTGACACAGTTGACTGAAATAACTTCTGAACTCATACTAAAAATATCATCCCTATCTTTGTTTTCCATTATTGTTAAAAGTCTGGAATTGACTTCTTACATGCATATATATATAAAACTTTTTGCAATTTTAAGAAACTTAATCTTCCTGTTTAAAAAGGAGGTTTAAATTGGTGGAAATCAGGAGAGTTGCAGAACAAAATTAGGGCTACTGGACCCTGGAATGGGATCATTGCTTGAAACAAACAACAGCAAAAGAAAAAAAAATGACTCTATTCCAGTCAAGTTGCATATACACGCAAGATCTAAGAACTTAATATTCTAATTGGTAGGTTATAGCTAGTTTTGTGGGTTTTGGTGGTGAAAAATCTTAACAGTGTTATTAACACTGTTTATGATTAGTAACTTTTACAACTTTCTTTTTTTTTAAATAAGATAACACATTTAGGATTACCTCATCTGTGAATCACAATTGATTTAATCAACCTTTATGTAGTATATTAAATTGAAGTTTTAGGCTAATTGTGCTCTCTCTTCCTTGGTAGTACGACTGCATTCACACCACTGCACTTAAACCATCAGTGGTGGGTTAGTCGTTTCCAAAATTAACTATTGAACTGTTTTCCAAACACATGTACGCTGCCACCACTCCCCACCCCTCCACACACTCCGCCAGAAAAGGAGATATTAAGGTGATGCTGCAAACAAATGATTTTTTTCTGGAAAACCTTAAAGTTTCAAAAACCCCACTAATATCATATCAGCCATCTCTACCAAAAAACCAAATTCACTGCTATTGAGTTGATTCCAACTTATAGCGACCCCCTTTGCGTTTCCAAGGTGGCAAATCTTTATGGAAGTGGATTGCCCAGTCTTCCTCCCACAGAGTGGCTGGTGGGTTTGAATCGCCATTCTTCTGGTTAGCAGTCAGATGTCCTAGGCATTACACCACCAGATCTCTTGTTGTTGTTATGTGCCGTCGAATCAGCCCCGACTCACAGCGACCCCTCCTTGGGTTTCCGAGGCGGTATCACTACAGAAGTAGATTGCTCAACCTTCCTTCCAAGGAGTGGCTGGTGGGTTTGAACCACCAGCCTTCTGGTTAGCAGTCAGATGCCTTAGGCACTATGCTACCAGAGCTCCTTACCAGAGCTCTAGCCGTCTCTAATATGTACTTATGTGCTGAACTTGCCCAGGTTTATATTAGTTTATCTAATAAATTCTAAAACAGTAAACATTTCACCTGTAATGGTTGAGAATTTAATAATGATTGTGTGTGGAGGCATATATTTTAAAGAGCTAGAATTTACCACTGTAAAGAATACTGCTGCTGTTGCTGGTGGTGATAATAATAATACTATTGCCTGATTTATGTTGAATTGATAAATACAATGAAAACTCACTGCCATGGAGTCAGATCTGACTCATAGCGACCCCTCCTTGGGTTTCTGAGGCAGTATCACTATGGCAGTAGATTGCCCAATCTTCCTTCCAAGGAGTGGCTGGTGGGTTTGAACTGCCAGCCTTCTGGTTGGCATTCAAATGCCATAGGTACTATACCACCAGAGCTCCTAGCTTAGTGGTTTAGTCCTGAGAAAAAGAATTGGTAATCTTTCATGAGAAAGTATGTTAGCATTGTACAATTCTAAGTTGGGAGGAGCTAAGTTCTTCTGTTTAGCCTTACAGTAGAGGATTGATCAGATTGAAGAGAGTCAAGAAGAATGACTCCCATAGCCTGGTTCCAGTAATGATACACTGAAGTATATGGAACAAATTAGGTGGTATCTAGAAAGGAGTTGTAGAACTTAGGTTTTAGCAAGATTCAAACTCAGATCTGTTTGAGAGCAAAACCTTTCTCTTAGCAAAATAGTATGATATTACTATTCTAATTTAGATAAGGTAACTAAGATAACTAACTGGTCTACAATGTCTTATATGAAACTCTTCAGGCCAGATGTTTTTCAGAATTTTGATAAATAACAGCCTTTGGTGTCCTCAATAATTTTAAGAGTATAAAAGGTTTCTGAAAAAGTTTGAGGACACTGTTGTTGTTATGTCCAGTCGAATCGGATCCAACTCATAGCGACCTCTCCTTGGGTTTCTGAGGCGGTATCACTACAGAAGTAGATTGCCCAACCTAGTTTAATAAATTAAACTTTGAGGCTCTTTCATAGGAGGTGCTTAAGGCTACCAAATACCACAGATAATAATGTGTTTTTTGTAGTAAAGGCTATTAGTGACGAACCACACCACAGTGCAATCCAGGAAGTGGCAAAGACTTTCTTTTTAAAGACCTTTTATTAAACTTTATTTATTTATTTATTTGCATTACAGTGGGACTGCTTTAAAAGTGTGATTCTCACTGTCATTTTGTACATGACTATAAATACTCTAAGTGACATTTTGAGTACCATAAATCTAAACTTTATTATATATTTTAAGTAGACTCAGAAATTTTGAGTGAAAATTTGTGATGAGAACCAATGATGTCCTTGACTTTTATTTAAAACAAAATAAAATTTCAGTATGTGCATTACAAGTAGATCAGAATTAAAATGGTCTATTCGAAATGAAAGGAAGGAGCTCTGGTAGCATAGTGCCTAGGGCACTTGACTGCTAAAGCTAGTGGTTCAAACCCACCAGCCACTCCTCTGAAGGAAGATGGGGCAATCTACTTCCCTAGTGATACTGCCTCGGAAACCCAAGGAGGGGTCGCTATGAGTCGGGTCTGACTCGACGGCACATAACAACAACAAATGAAAGGAAAAAATATAGAAAATTTCCCCATTTTAACAGAAAATACTAAGCATAAATGATTTTGAATCCAAAGACTTGCTTTCCTTCTCAATGTATGATTTTTGGTAATCTGGTGTTGAGCTTTTATCTTGTGTGTGGGAGTTAGCCTTCACTGCTACAGACAAGGCTGTGACCACAACCTTTCCTCTTGGCCTTTAGACCTCAAAATTCCACAAAGCACAATTAAGAAAGATGAGAGCAAGAAAGAGAAAAATCAGGTAATCATATATGCATGAAATATTTCAGAAAGTAAGAAAGAAACCATTAATACCATTCATTAAGCCTACCTTTAAGCAAAATTTGATCTATAAGCTACATAGCTAGCTTGATAGGAAGGCAAATCAAATCAAATCTTTAAGAGTTATTTAATCTTTAGGAATTATTTTCATGTTTTGTGTTTAGGATAAGTCACTTGACTGTATTGATCATAAACCACCTCCTCTTTCATAATGATGCATAGCATGGTATATACTCAAAATATGTTGTTGTTGTTGTTATTTGCCGTCGAGTCAGCCCCGACTCATAGCGACCCCTCCTTGGGTTTCCGAGGCAGTATCACTACAGAAGTAGGATTG
>NW_006921658.1:10931350-10950876 GCF_000298275.1 Orycteropus afer afer
CTTCAACCAAAAAGAAGCTGAAGAGCAGATTGGCCCATAACAGATGTATGCAAAACAAAACCCAGAAATGGATGTTGTGTGTTATACTGTCTCATTAAGGAAAATGAGTCAAGATTGATCTAATTAACTCACATAGATTCAGCACATTTTATCCACTGAACCGGGGCAGCACTGGTGATCTTCTGCCACAGCCGCTTGTTTAAATTGCTTACATTACATGAGTCATTTTTAGTGAGAGCCTTTTAAAAAATAAGTAAACAAAGTGTTTGAAAGCTTTGTCTTCCACCTGATAATCATCTAACAGAATCATTGTAATTATGTACTTGGGAGAGTCCCTGGCCTTAAGGCCTTTCCAAACCTGAAGTGGCCTTATATAGAAATTCAGAAGAAATATCTTGTCATTTGTAGTGCTGGATGCATAGTATTTTATCAAGTCACTCACCTTCATGCTAGTTCAACTGTAGCATTGTAGTTTACAGTTCACATGGAGTCTAACAATCCATGATTGTTAATAATACTCAGGTTATTATCAAAATCACTTTCATACAAAATAAGTATGTGGAAGTTGACTACTGGCAAATCCACCTATTGAATATTTTTATATCACTCTAGCAAATGCAGAAATTCAGATTTGTAGAAAGGATGAGTAGAGGGAAGAAGACATGAGTTCTTCCTCACCTTCTGGATTAGCAATACTATACCCTCATCTATTTTTTTTTTTTTTTTTTTTACGAATAATCATGGATTTATTTTTTAAAGTACACAAGATAATTTATCAAATTGTTGAATTTAAAAAGTGGCAAAACTTCATCTTCTTTAGTAATGCACAAATCTTTTTAAAGAAATGTAATGGAAATATAAATAAGTATTCTCTCTTTCAGTATTAGGAGCCTGGACTTTAGTGTCAGATCTAGATTTGACTCCTACCTTTACCACTTACTAGCTGTGGGATTTTAGGCAACTCATTTAGTCTTCCTAAGAAGCCTCAGTCTATCTCTCCACCCTCACCCTCCTCCTGTAAATGGGATAATAATAGCGATCTCTCCGGGCTGTTGGGATTAGATATTTGGTACAGTACTTGGTGCATAATAAGTGCCCCAAATAGTAGGAATAGTAATTGTGGCTGTTCTCAATGCTAATACTAAGTTGTATTTCACAAGTGCTAATTAAGTCTTGGTATCTTACTGCGGTTCGGTTTCCTTATCTCTAAAATGGGGAGTTGGTAGTGATCTCTAAGGTTCTTCCAGCTGGACAGCCTGTCTGAGTCAACCCCTCTTAGAAGGTCGGCAGGCAGCCTCGCGGAGGAGTGTTTTACACCTCCCCGCTCTGCTTCTCCTCCCCGACCTCTTTCCCGCTACCCCTCCCCCCATCTCTCCCTCTTGCACCTCTTCCTCCGCCAGCCACCACTCAGCGGCGGGAGGCCGCTCCTTCAAAGCCTTGGGAAAGGTCAGGCATTCCGGGAGTGCTGACAGTGGGCTCTTGGCAAAAGCGGCCCTTCCTCTATTTTTTTGAAGAAGCCCCAGCACGTAAATGGAGAGGTTTATCTAGAAGCCGTTCCTGAGCACTGGTGCCCAGCTGAGCTGGGAAGAAACTTAAGGGACAACACCTGTTTTGGGGTCGCTGTCAAAATCTTTGTTAAGCTTTTGTTTTGTTAAGGGATGTATAAAAGGTGGAATAGGAAAGTGGAGGCCTCGGGTTTTTTTGGTCCTAAAGATGCTAATAAGTGGTGAATTAGATTACAGTAACCCATTGAAAACAGTGTTATAAAATATACAATAAGGGAAAATGTCCACCACATATTGACTAAAAAAGGAGGTTATAGAGCAATATTTATTTATTTATTTATTTTTTTTAATGTATTTGTGAACTCTCTCTCTCTCTCTGTCTCTCTGTGTGTATAAAGAGACAGGAAAGAAATTTATCTGTGTTAAAGTTGTAGGCTTTTTTTCTTTTTCTGGGTGGCAGTGCCAGGTAACTTTTGTTTTGTTTTTATTTGAGTTTTAGAAAATGAGTTAAGAATTCTAAGAAGAAACAGAAACAGATTATTATTTTAAAAAGCAAGAAACCAAATTGCTTTTCAGGGGAAAAGTTTAATGTCTTCAGAGAAAGGAGGATGTGTGAATGTGGACTGTATGAGAGTGCCTGTGTTCATGTGTTACCACCCTCAGAGACTTGGGGGCTGGAAGCCATGGAATGGAAACAGTTCCTTGATCTGTGAACACCTGTATAGTGCTTACTGACTGCATTTCTAGCACTTTTCTCAGTACTCTAGATCCATTAGCTTACTGAGTCCTTCCCAAAATTTTATAAAGTAGCAGGTACTGTTATCTTTACTTTATAGGACACTGAGGCACAGTGATAATGTCATAGGACCAGTGAGAGGCCCCAGAATCCAAGCTCCATCCACACACTGTCCTGCTTTGCCCTGAGCTAAAACCAGGATGGCACTAGTGCCCAGCTGATTTCAACCTGCATTTATTTATTTATCAAATGGTGATTTGGGTGAAAGTTTACAGGGCAAATTCTTTTCCTTACAGCATTTCGTACATATTTTGTTTCATGACATTGATTGCAATTCCCATTATGTAACAGCTCTCATCCTACTTCCTCCCTGTGGTTACCTTTTCCCTGTGTCCTTCTTTCCCATGCATTCCTGCCCTCGAGCTATCTCCCTGTGCAAATATTACCCTTCTAATCTCCCATGATTAATTGTTCTAAGGAGTGTACCTACCTGGTGTAAAGGTTCACCTTATATGCCTGTCTATTGTTTGTCTGGAAGCTGAGGGAGAGAGTTCAATTCCAGGCCAGAAAGGTTACTAGGGGCCATTGTCTTGGGGGTTTCACCAGTCTCTATCAGACCAGTAAGGCTGGTCTTTTTTATGATTCTGAGTTTTGTTCCACATTTCAACCTGTATTTTTTATGTATAACCATGGTGAGGGTTAATTCAGGTATTGTGGTAGACACAAAGGACATTTTTTTTCTTATTTATTGAGTATCCTGTCAGCTGAGGTCAGCCCATGCCCTCTTGCCCTCTTCACTGTTTGGATCCTAATCCTAATCTCACAGGTCAACCTTGGTTACCAGGTTCTATTATTTTTTTATGTAAGAGTCAGAATCTTTTCTGAGTGTGAACACAGCAATGAGTCTCTAGCTTCACTTGGAATGGAAACTACCATTTCTTTTTTCTTTTGCTATAGTCAGCGGCTTCAGTCCTCCTTACAAAAATAGCTTTCCATACCTGCTCCTGAATACATGGAAGAAAGCAAGGTAAAGAAGAAAGGGCACTATTGGGCTGAGACCTTCAAACCACAGGTCTGCCTAAAGCTGTATGTGTATGTGCATGTGTGTGCATGCGTAGGGGTTACGGGTGGACCTCTTAACTTCTCTGGCCTGTTTCTTTATTGGTATAATGCAAAGACCAAATTAAATTAATATCCAGGTCTTTTACTGCTTTGATTCTTTGAAAGACTTAGTACATCTTTCAGCATTTTCTATTACTGATTCTTTTTAATAGTATATACTAAAAGCAGAGAGGTTAGAGTCCTGTCTTGTATTTCTACAACAGCCCTAAAGTTCTTTTCTTTCTTTAACCTTATCCTGTCTGATTAGTTAACCTCAGTGTGTCTTGTTGCTTTGATAGCATTTATCTGTCCTAAAGCATCATTTGCTAGTTTACTTTCAATGGAGAACTCAATGACCAATTATTGGGTTGTTAGCAAAATTGTTTCTAGAAAGGCCAATATTTTATTGAAGAGAATCTCTTCAAAACAAGAATTTTCTCAAGGCTATAAATATAAAGCAAAGGAATGACTGGCCTTGCCATAGCTGTGATACTGTGATACTAACTTCTCTTCAGGTTTTCATATTGTTTCTACATACTCTACTTACTATCTTGTTTCTACTTATCTTTACTCTCACCGTTAGGCTGACGCAAACATAAAGCTCTGCCTATTGACCTGATCTATTTGGACAGCTGATTTTTAATATGTAAAGTTTGCTTTTGCATGTTCAATAGAGACTTTTTGTTTCCAACAGAGAAATATATCATTATATATGTGTGTATGTACAAGGATTTAAGTATATGAATATGTTTGTATGTATGGTTATGCATGTATGTGTGTGTGTGTGTGTGTGTATCTCCAAAAAACCAAACCCACCGCTGTCAAGTTGATCCCAACTCACAGCAACCCCCATTGGGTTTCCAAAGCAGTATATCTTTACAGAAGTAGATTGCCCCATCTTCCTTCCTTGGAGTGGCTGGTAGGATTGAACTGCCAGCCTTCTGGTTAGCAGTCACATGCCTTAGGTGCTGTACCACCAGAGCTCTCTGTGTGTGTGTGTGTGTGTGTATGTATACATTATGTATATGGGTGTGTGTATATGTATATACATATATGACCTCATGTACACATGCATGCATATACACACACATACACATATAGAAGGGGGCCTTTAATAAGTTAAAATGGATAATAAATAACTCTTAAATCCTTCCTCTTAGACTTGAGCTATCTATGACAGGCCAGCAGGAACACAGTTCAAATACCATATTCACCTATCTCTTTCTTCCTACACATGCAGCTCCTAGCCCTCAACCAGCCCCAGCATGCTGTTTGGGATCATTCAGTTAATGGACATCTAAGAGGCAGTGAGGCTCTAGAGTTTCTGAATCCAGCTGTTCTGCTTAGACTGTGGGTGTAGTCTCTCTAAGAGTGCAGATCTGCTTCAATTTGATATAATTTGACAGCCCCTGACAGTGGTCTCCACTCTGCCCTGGGGCCCTAACCTCCCTGTTTAAACTCGTCCAAACCCAGATGTTTCCCTGGACCTTTAGCTACTGCACACTCATCTTCAAGGTTTTCTTCCCAAATATTAACTCTCCTATCTCCAGTTCATTGGGTTTGTCTGCTATCATATGTACAAAACTTAAAATCACATCATCTAGAGAATGCTCTTATCTTCATATTACTTTGGGCTGTTTCCCCAAAAGGAGTTCTGGTGGCACAATGACAAAGTGATCGGCTGCTAACCAAAAGGTTGTCTGCCAGTTTGAACCCACGAGCTGCTCTATGGGAGAAAGATGTGGCGGTCTGCTTCTGTAAGGATTTACAGCCTTGAAATCTATATTGGGCAGTTCTACTCTATCCCATAGAGTTGCTTTGATTCAGAATCAGCTTGACGGCTGTGCGGTATTTCTGCAAACTGCTTACCTCTTCACTCTCATGTGTCTGCTTTACCTCATTTTGGTCTTTGCCATTTAACACATGACCCTTGGGAGTGTGAGACCCTTTTTTCTGCAATAATCATTTTCTGGAAGGGCCCATTTGATATTTTTCATCCTGCTGTATTAATATCAGAGGTCTTGGGTGGCACAAATGGTTTGCTGTTAACTACTAACCTAAAGGTTAGCAGTTCAAACCCTACCCAGGGGCACTGTAGATAAAAGAAAAGGCCTGACAAAGTACTTCCATAAATACTACTGTAAGAAAACCCTATGGGCAATTCTACTTTGTAACCTGTGAGGTCTCCATAAGTTGGAATTGACTCGATGGCAGCAGGTCTGGTTTATATTAATGTTGATGATGATGATACTATTTGTGTGGTTCTTTGCATACAAAATGCTTTTTTCAAGCTTGGCCCGCCTCCTCCCTGGTTTGTTCTTACAGATATATTGATTCAGAAAATATTTTATAGTTTAGTGTGCTTACCACCTGAGAGAAAACCTCAAGAGGACAGTTTTCTTATTTTGCTTAAATGCTAAATACTCTGGTCTACTAAAGAGGTTCATACCCACCAGCCACTCCTCGGAAGGAAGGTTGGGCAATCCTACTTCCGTAGTGATACTGCCTTGGAAACCCAAGGAGGGGTCGCTATGAGTCGGGGCCGACTCGACAGCATATAACAACAACAAACTAAAGAGCCATAATGCTTGTGTCTACCTACTTGAATATCCTGAATTTCTGCAATGGAAAGAATGGATTTTTGGTATTAATAAAGTTGTTGTTGTTGTTGTTTGCCGTCGAGTTGGCCCCGACTCATAGCGACCCCTCCTTGGGTTTCCGAGGCAGTATCACTAGGGAAGTAGATTGCCCCATCTTCCTTCCGAGGAGTGGCTGGTGGTTTTGAACCGCCAGCCTTCTGGTTAGCAGTCAAGTGCCTTAGCCACTATGCTACCAGAGCTCCTATTAATAAAGTAAACAAACAAAAAAAACCCCAAACCTACTGCCATCGAGTCACTTCTGACTTACAGTGACCCATATTGGGTTTCTGAGGTGGTAAATCTTTACAGAAGTAGATTGTCCTGTCTTCGTTCTGCAGAGTGCCTGGTGAATTTGAACCACCAGCCTTCTGTTTAGCAGTCAGATGCTTCAGGCACTGCGCCACCAGAGCTCCTTAATAATAGATAATAATAGATTAGAATTTTGAGTAATTGAAACTCCTTGACGTTGCCATAAAATACTCACGAAAGAGAGAGAGAGAAATCCAGATTACTTTAAACTGATTTGCTGCCATTGTATTCTTTATCTTCACGTAATGTAGTTGTTTTTAATGAGTTTAAGGTCCAGAGCTAAATCTTTCGTAATTGAAAGCAGAACAAACTAACTTTGAACTTGGAAATCAACTTTTATTCAAAGTGATCATTATTAAGCAGTGGTGAAGGTGGATGCCTGAATGGTAGAAATAACTACATATTGCTTCATCTTCCCTGCTACGCTTTCTCTCTCAACACATCACCTGCAATCTTTCTGTGAGCCCAGCCTCCTAACTGCTTTGTTGCATTTGCCCTTCTTTCTATTATAAAGAGAGTTTGGGAGATCTTATTGAATTCTTGAAAGAGCAGACTTAAATAGATGCCTTATGTTTCGGTATTTTGAAAGCGGTAGATGTAGACTTCAGTTTAGGGTGCTTTTAATCTGTGGCAAAAACAGGATGTTTTAGGTAAGTCTGAATGTACAAGCGATAGGCTTGTGGCAGGGTGGGTGCTCCCTGACTATGGTCCCCATTTCCCCCTCCGCCCCCACAACAAGAAAAATTGGTCAGTGAAAACCCCACAATAGCTAGATGTCTTTTCATACTGGGTTATCTCAGGCTCATCAAGGTATAACCAGCATTCTCTTGCCTCGTCAACACAGCTCCTTGCCCACACAGTCCCCCCACCCAAACTCCATCATTCTCCACCATGGTACGTGGTCATGGCAACACCTTGTGCTTTGACTCATTTCCACTTTCCTTAGAATGTATCTGTCCACTGATTTTTAAAATGAAAAATCTGGTTTAGTGGGTTCCTCTGGTGGTGTCGTGCCCAAGGCATTTGACTGCTAACCAGAAGGCTGGCGGTTCCAAACCACCAGCCACTCCTCGAAAGGAACATTGGTGGTGGTATAGTGCCTAAAAGCATTTGACTGCTAACCAGAAGGCTGGTGGTTCTAACCCGCCAGCCACTCCTCGGAAGGAAGGTTGGGCAATCTACTTCCGTAGTGATACCGCCTCGGAAACCCAAGGAGGGATCACTGTGAGTCGGATCCAACTTGAGAGCAGTGAGTTTGGTGTTTTGGTTTTTAGTGAACTGTATGACATTAAACAAAGAGAATGGCTTCCATCAGTGTCCTTAGTTAATAAATACACTGTATTTTTCACTTCAGTAACATCTTACCTTTGGACATTCTACAGTTTACAGCTCAGAGACGTCTGTGGCACCAGGCTTCCATTCCTGGGCTCCTGCCTCCTCTACTTTCCACTCCAACAAGGCCTTTTCTGATAGTGCTTTTGTGACTTTGCCTAATGGTGTATTTTATGGATGCCTGTGGGACATGTTAGGGACAGATAACGTTTTACTTGGTGGAGAGAGATGCTGGTTCAATTTTGCCTTTTCTAGGAAGGCTGCTTCTTTACAAGGGTTTAGGTTTAAAATGGGATGCACACACTAATCATATTCATGCTAAACCGTTTGTACTAGGTTTCACCTCTAAGCACTGACATTTGGTTGCTGTGCAGCTGATTTTGATTTCTTTTTTACATTTTATCGATTTAACAAACACAAACATATGTGTATCATTCTTATGAGCTGGGAACTGTTCCAAGAATGTTACTAGTAGTAGCTCACTTAATCCTTGACTACTGTAGGAAACGGATACTGTTTTCATGATTCTAATTTTCAAATGAGGAACAATTGAGGCACACGGAGAATGAATAGTTTGCCCATGGTTGGATAATAAGTGTAAAAATGAGATTCAAACCCTGGGAGTCTGGCTCCTGACATATCTCCTTAGCCACTACCATATACCTGTGTGCCTACAGGTGGGTGGAGGTCCTGGCTGCCATTTCAAGGAACACATATATTGTCTTTGCCTCTGAGGAGCCAGGATCAGCACACTATATTTAGGGATTGGGGCATTTAGTGACAAAATGACTCCCACACCCAGGAACTCTTAGCACTGTCATTGGCTCTTCTTGGACATCTTCTAATAGAAACAGCTATCTTGGGGCCCTCCTCTGACCACACCAAACCATTGAGATGGAAGTTTGTACAGCTCCGGCAGCCACATGATGTCCAGTTCCTGACATGTTAACATAATCTGTGCTGGCTGGTGCCAGTCCAATAATCCAACACATGAACTCCTAATAGGTCATTATCACTATTTTCTTCTGTTTCCAAAACAACCTACTCTGGCTACTCTGACCACTCAAGCCTCTGACCCCTAAACGGAGAATTATGACAGGGCTTGAGTTTTCCAATGTGAAGATTTAATGTGAATAGCCCACCTTAAGCATAGGGCCTAAATGTAGCCCACCACTTTTCTTTGTATGCCATCCCTTTCTCTTCTAGTCTCCAACTACCTCCTCTTCTCTTAACTCTTTCCCCTTATTAAAAAAGATAGTGGGTGGTGGTGATATAAGACAGAGTCAGTGTTGGAAATTTACATGGTGGTTGCAAAAAGGAATGGGTCATCTTTTGTAGCTGTCCCTTGTTCCCACCTCCTTCTTCTCTTCAAGCAGTGGGAGTTGTGGGGACTCTGCAGGATGGCCTATTGCTGAAAGGAGACTTAGCCTACAATGCAACCAATTTGTTGCGTCCCCAGGTATACTCAGTTGATGATGCTTTGAGAAATTAGAAACAGGCCAAAGTGCTGGGAAGTAACATAAAAACACAGCTCATGGGAAGTCATCATAGCCTTAGGTACATTCAAACTGTCAAGTCTCACAGATGAACGATCTTCATTTGCCCTCACAGGAGTTCTAGGAGCCTATCTAGAAAATCATCATGAATAATCTGTTCTTTTTCCTTTTGGGTCTCATGTTCTTTTGTTCAGAGTTTCTTGTGGGAATATGGATGTAGGTGATGATTCGCCCTGTATTCTTTTTTGGAGGATGTTCAGAAAAAAGCCAACCCCACTGCCATTGAGTTTATTCTGACTTATGGTGACC
The DNA here is from genome assembly GCF_000298275.1 of Orycteropus afer afer. NCBI lineage: Eukaryota > Metazoa > Chordata > Mammalia > Tubulidentata > Orycteropodidae > Orycteropus > Orycteropus afer. Next base: position 10,940,778 of record NW_006921658.1, read on the forward strand.
CTATAGAACAAAGTAGAACTGCCCCATAGGGTTTCCAAGGCTGTAAAATTTCATGGAAGCAGACTGCCACATCTTTCTCCTGCAGAGTGGCTGGTGAGTTCATACTGCCTACCTTTTGATAAGCAGCAGAATGCATTAAGGACTATGCCACTAGAGCATCTTAATGCTGGACATTAGAGGAAATTATTTGCCCCATTTTGTCAAATTATTAGCTAATTCACTGTAAAAATGACCTATTTTTATGCCAGTTTAAATGCTCATTTTCATTCAATGCATAAAAATAGTAGTAACACAGTTAATAGTAGTTTTATGCACTGAAAGACCTCTTTAAAGTGTTGAAGAGCAAAGAAGTCACTTTGAAGACTAAGGGTCACTGATCCAACCATGGTATTTTCAGTAGCCTCATGTGAAAGCTGGACAGTGAATAAGGAAGACAGGAGAAGAATCTCGGTGCATTTGAATTGTGATGCTGGTGAAGAATGTTGAAAATACCATGGACTGCGAAAAGAAAGAACAAATCTGCCTTGGGGAAAGTACAGCTGGAATGCTTCTTAGAAGCGTGAATGACCAGACTCCATTTCGTGTACTTTGGTCATGTCAGAAGGGACTAGTCCCTGGAGAAGGATAGCATACTTAGTAAAAGTAGATGGTCAGTGAAAAATGGGAAGACCCTCAATAAAATGGATTGACAGTGGCTGCAGTGATGGGCTCAAGCATAGCAAAGATTATGAGGATGGTGCAGGACCGGCAGTGTTCTATTGTGTTGTACATAGGATCACTATGAGTCTGAACTGACTCAACGACACCTAACAACAGTAGTAACCCAGAGTGTGGACAGATTTCAGAAACTTTATGGTGGTAGGATTCACCCAAGGTTTGAATTAATGTGATGGATTGCCATGTACTTACTGAACAACTACTAAAGGTTTTGAAATCTTTATAACTAAAAATAGTCACTGCCGTCAAGTGGGATCCAACTCATAGTGACCCCTCTCCTTGGGTTTCTGAGGTGGCATCACTAAGGAAGTAGATTGCCCAACCTTCCTTCCGAGGAGTGGCTGGTGGGTTTGAACCTCCAGCCTTCTGGTCAGCAGTCAAATACCTTGCACTATGCCACCAGAGTTCCCTGAATTCTATATATGCTTCTTTAATTCTTACTATAACACTATAGGAGTCCCTGGGTGGTGCAGACAGGTAATGCATTTGGCTGTTAATTGAAAAGTTGGTGGTTCGAGGTCACCTAGAGGCTACTCAGAAGAAAGGCCTGGTGATCTACTTCCAAAAAGTCAGTCGTTGAAAATGCTATGGAGCAAAGTTCTACTGTGGGAGGGGGGCATGAGTAAGAGTCAACTAGATGGCAACTGGCTGGTTGGTTATAGCACTCTAAGGTGAATAAATATTATCTCCATTTGACATTTGAGGAAACAGGTTAAGCAAATAGACAAGGATGACAGAGGGAAAATTTCATGATTTGAACGGAGGTCTGTGAATCTTGCACTGCACCAGGAGGCCCATGCTGGAGGAGGGCCAGAGGTAGCAGGCATGTTTCCTGAGAGAAGTGGGGGGAGGAGCATTTTCAGGAGGGCAGTGAAATAAAGAACGTTGGTATGTTTATTATCTCATTATTAGGAAATAATCTTTTATTAAAAAATGTGTGTCAGTAGCACAAGTTCAATCTCAAAGACGATTATAGCATCCTTTTAGCAACCTTCTGGGCAGCAGACAAGCAGTTGCATCACCAGGGACACATTGAAGCTATTAAGCTGTAGGGATAGCAAATGCCCAAACTGTATGTTTGTGAGAAACTCTGACTTCAGAGAAATGAGAATAAAAATAATGAAATGTGTTATTCCCTATAAGGAAATGATTATGTTTGGTGATCCCTGTTGCTGTACTAAAAATAGCAGGGACAGAAAAATTTAACAATTAAGTGTTGTTTGGAGCCTGTTAATTTTCTACCTGGGAAACTGTTTAGCAAACAATACCACCTGCTGTTCTTCCCCCTCTCCCGTCCCCACTGGAGGCTACTTGCTCTTACTAAACACAAACAACCCAGGGAAGATGCAATTCTGATACAAATCCTCATTCCTTTTTCTTTCATACCCCTCCCCCACTAGACATTAAAGGTGATAATTGCTTCAAGTACTGGGAGAAAGTAATTTGTATTGGTAGAGCTCTGGTGAACTTCAAAAGAATCTGTGTTCTCTAATGGTGACTTCTTTTTAATTATTGGGTGGGACAGATACATGTTTCTGTGGACCTGATGCACCTGCTTCCTCCCTCCCCCACTCCCACAAGTGCTTGGGACCTGATGATGGAAAATAACTTGTGTGAATTTTTAAGTATCTCTATGAATACAATAGGAGCTCTGGTAGCATTGTGCCTAAGGCACTTGACTGATAACCAGAAGGCTGGCAGGTTCAAACCCACCAGGCAATCTACTTCCGTAGCTATACTGCCTTGGCAACCCAAGGAGGGGTCGCTATGAGTCGGGTCTGACTCGGTCTGACTCGACGGCACATAACAACAACAACATGTATACAACAGGAGGCCATAGTTTAGAACCTTTGGACCCTGAATCTTATATATTCAGGACCCTGAATGTTTTGGCTTCTGTTTTTTTAATCTTAAAATTTAAATTAGACAAGAATAGTAATATCTAATGCTTACTAGCCACTATTTCTACACACTCTGGATACATTTATTTTTAATACTTACATAGTACTTAGCATGTGCCAAGCACTGTTCTAAGTAGGTCGCAAATACTGCACGCACTCTTTCTACTGGGGCAGCGGTGGTACAACGGTAGAATTCTGGCCTTCAGTGCAGGAGACTTGATTCCCTAACAGTGAACCTCAGGCACAGCCACCACCATCTGTCAGTGCAGGCTGACGTGTTGCTATGATGCTGAACAAATTTCAGCAGAGCTTCTAGACTAAGCCACTCCTCGGAAGGAAGGTTAGGCAATACACTTCCGTAGTGATACTGTCTCGGAAACCCAAGGAGGGGTCGCTATGAGTTGGGTCTGACTCGATGGCACGTAACAACAACAGCAACAACATCTAGAGCAAGATGGACTGGGAGGAAGGACCTGGCGGCACACTTCTGAAAATCATCCACAGAAACACCTAGGGTCACAATGGTCCAACCTGCAGCCAGTCATGGGGGTGGCACAGAACTGGAGAGAGCCTTCTGTTTTGTTCCATTGTGCATGGGGTTGCAGCACATTGGGGTCCAACTAGATAGCTAACAACAGTAGCTCCAAATACAGTCCTTCAGGGGTGCTCTTGTTTTGATTCCTATTTTTCCAATGAGAATATTGGGACACATGGAAATCCACTGACTTGCCAAAGGTTGCCCACCTGCTAAGTAGCAGAAGTGATAGTCAAACCTAGGCAGTCTGGCTCTGGAGTTCATGCTTAATCATCTTAACAATACTGGAAGACAACGTGTCTCCTCTTCATTTTAAAAGCTGTTGCTAGCTGATTACAGCCTCCAGCAAAACAACAGCATTTAGCTCTCAGCTGGTAAAATTGAAACAAATTGAGCACAGAGAAAGTGCTTAGGCTAAATACCAAGGCATGGTAGTTGATGGCCTTACAAGATGGATTTTTCTTCTTTCTCCAATTTAATTAGTTCTTCTACACAGATGCTAACTCAAATATGCCTAAAGAGTGCATGCCTACAGCAGATAAGTAGCTCGTAGCAGACTTAACAAATTATCCTTTGTCTGCCAAGCTCTTTTGTCATCAAAACTACATCATGAGGTAGAAACATAAGTTCTTATATATCAAAGTTTGTGGGCTAAGCTGGGGGATATAGGAGAGACCCATTGCATTTGATGCTTGGTCTGGATCTAGTCCTGTATTCCTGGTTACAGATGAAGAATGAAAAATGCACATAAGTCAACTCTAATTATTGGTAAGGTCTTTATTCCAGATTCTTTTTAAATTAGGGAGAGGTGAGCTAGGGAAGAGATAGAGAAACTTGAAGTTCAACAGAAAAGGTTTGTTTGTTTGTTTAATGTTTATTTTTAAACCTAATATTTAACTGTTGATCCTAACCCAATGCAAGTGTAACTTACAAATAAGGAAATTGAGAAGCTGGTGGTTTGTATTGGTTTCATGGGTGATCCTTTCTGTTGACCACATGGAAAAGATCTGGTAAGATAAGGAACTGGGATACCATTCCAGTCAAGTGTTTCTCCCTGTGGTATGGGTGCTCCTATTTTGATGGAAGTGCCCAGAGCTCTGAGGTCATTGGATGTCACCATATTTTACTGTAATTTATTGTACACATTCAGAAGGAAAGTTCCAACTTCTTTTCAATCTGTGTCACTGCTTTAATTTGAATTGGAAAAACCAAGTGCAGAAAACATTAATAGTGCTGCATCTCTTAACCAGGTCAGATTGCTAGGAGAAAGGGTGTTCTAGGAGTGAGTCAAATCCAGAAGAAGCTGAAAGTAAGAAAGGCACTTTGACAAACTGATTGCAGATAAGATGATGATAAACCTAGGACTTGTCATTATCTTCACAATGTTATGGCTTGTTACAAAACAGTCATCTCTTGCAAAGCATCTGAAGGTTGATGTGGAAAATCTGAGCAATTTGGAGAGGAAACCTCAAAGTTGAAGCACACACTTACAAAAGCCACGTGTCGTGGATGAGGCCCCTTGAAGCTTTACACTCTCCAGAATGATTAAATTCATGGTTGGCTGTCATTGAAACTTCCACCCTCTCTTGAATTAAACCAAAGATACACTGCACAGATCTGCCTTACCTCATCCCTACCTGGGAACCTGGCTCTTCCGAACCAGCTTTAAGCTCTTCTGATGTCTGGCTCTGATTTGTCGGAATCATGCTTTCTGGGGCTATCCTGGCTCTTGTTTGTGGTTCTTGTCCCCAGAAATTATAGGCTTGTACTAGGTTTTCTATATCTTGTTCCTTTTCTTATCAATAACAGGAAAATGGCAGTGAGAGGCAGCAGGGTAAGGGTGGTAAGGAATGAAGTTGGATTATTGGACTCATAATATTTGGGGGTATAACAATTTCTTTTTTTCTTTGAATGAGCTGAAAACATTCTCAGAATTGTGTGTGTGTGTGTATGTGTGTGTGAAGATAATTATTGGACCAGAAGCAAAGAAATTTTATGAAGAACTTAAAAGTTCATGTGAGTTTAACTTCAGTAGCTACCCAAAATGAAGTTCAAAGTATACAGTTTCCTCTACACAAGAAAATCCAAGTAGCATTAAATTTTTCCTTTTTTAGAAAGTGAAACTCTTTCTCTTTGACTATAAAGATAATGTGTAATCTTGGTAAAAATTTTGGAAAATACAGAAAGATGCCTTGGAAACCCAAGGAGGAGGGGTTGCTATGAGTCAGATCCAACTCTACGGCAGTGAGTTTGTTTGTTTGGTAGTCTAAAAAATTAACATTGCAGTTAACATTTTAGTGCATTTATTCCCAAGATTTTTTAGCCCTGTTTGTAAACATTACATGAAATTTCATTTATCCCAGAACTAAGGCTGCTAAATCTGTGTGATCTTTTAGAAAAAAAAAAAAAAAAACTCTTTTCCCTCCCTATGCCCATAAAACTCATCATGTCTGCCTGCAGAGGTCATTGACCTCAGCCCTTCTTGCAGGGCATGAGTCTGTACATTCACGCGGAATGAAAATGATGAAAGTTGTGATGAAGGGCAGAGAGAGTGGACTGTTTAAAGGTCCAGTCAGCTTTTTCACCAAGATCAATGGGCCTTTTTATCTTAAGAGGCATGTGAGATGTGGGGGTTTTGTGTATTTTCCAATAGGGCTCAAATTACCAGCCAACTGTTTGGACTCTGGGTGACACATAGTTTGTGTCTGACCTGCCCTCTGGTATGTACTCATCCCTCTGTCACTACCCATTTTCAACCCGTCTACAACCTCAACTCAGCTGGGTTTCCCCTCTTTGAGCTGAGCATTTACAAAAACGTAGGGATTATGTGTAAACTGCCCTTCGTAGTTGAGTAGTTTTGTGATTAAGAGATATCATGCTTTTCTTATACATTTTTTTCCCAACCTGACTGGATTATGGAAAAATAACTTGTATCTTTGCACTTGGTCTTTGAAACTCATCCATAGTAGGTACCATTATGGAGCTGTGGGCTGGCCAGAAGTCAAGGCTTGAAGTCTGGCTCTACCACTTTCATACAGGTCACCTTGTTAATGTGTTACATGAAACAACAACACAAATATCCTAATCAGTATATGGACATAAGGTATTATTGTTACGAATTGCCTTGCAGTGAACAGTGAAAATTGAGCCCATTACCTTTCCTTATCCCTCCTACCTTCCCTACTCCAGTCTATAAAGGCAGGATCTCTATTCTCCTAGGCTTTCAATCTTGGAGCCCTGGAGGCCTCTTCCTCTTGGTTTTTCCCTTTCATCCACCACATCTAGTGTGGCAGTTAAGTTTGTGTGTCACTTTGGCTGGGCCTGGTTGAGTGGCTGGGCAGCTGAATGTCATTATTCCCCACGGTGAGACTGGTAATTAACTCCTTGGTGGAATCTATTGGAGCAGCTGAGTAGCTGCTTTGGGTATATGGTCTGCTTCCTGTGTATAAGATACAGCTTTGGGAATGGTCTCTAGCTTATGGCATGCTTGAACCCTGCATGTAACTGAGTCATTGTTGCCATGCTCTGCCAATCTTGGGACTTTTAATGGACTTGAATCAGTGGCCTGCCATGTTGTTTGGTAACATCAGGACTGTGCCTTTTCACTTGTCAACCTTGGGCTTGTCAGCCTCAGCAGCCAGCAGCTGTTTGAGTGAAGAAAAGCCTTCAGCTTCAGTGGACTGGGAGCAGGAGGCAGAGCTGAAGCCCAAGGTTGAGGGGCTTTCACCTAGCCCCTAGAGCCTGACGCTTTGAAATCAGTCTTAAAGTCTCCCGAACTGTAAGAGAATAAACTCCTGTTTGTTCAACCATCCCATTTGTGGTATATTCCTGTCATAGTGGCACTGGGTAAGCAGAACATCCAGCATGTCACCAAGTTCAGCTCATTTTTCTCTTCCTCCTCAGTGGCATTCACATTTATTTGTGCCTTTTGCTTCATTCTCACTGATACCACCTCCTTCCCTCCTTTTACCTCTTGCCCGGGCTTGCTCATCTCCTAATTGGTCCAGTTTTGTATTTAGCATTCCATGTTATAGTTATATGCATGTATGTCTCACCCCCTTAGGAATTATTACACTCCTTGAGAACAAAGATGAGATTTCACTTATCTTTGTCCCTTTTGCCATGCTTTCTTGGCACAGCACCTTAACATGGTACATACTCAGTTTAAAATTGATTGAATTGTATAGAATTAAACTGAATTGATTGGTTTGTTTAGTCTCTCTGAGCCAGATTTGGGCTAATTTCTAAGGAGTTTATGGTAGTAGATTGGCTTAATCGGTGGAGCCGTGGATTAAGAGTGGGAATACCTGGAGCCTACCTGACTGTGATGGTGACAACCAACTTCTCTGAACATTGCTTTCCTCATCCGCAGATTGAGGACAGTCAGAGCCGATCGAGCCCTCAAGGACCCTTCTGGTTCTAGAATTCCACATTAATAAATTGCTTTGCATCTAATCACTTTGAAGTGGCAGTTTTTCCCCTTCTGTATGAGATAAAATGAATATTTCATCTCAAGCCCAAGAGTCATCCCGCACATGTTCTGATAGGAGGCTAATGAATGCCTTGATGAAGACTTTAAATTGGAGCAAATGGAATCATTTCCATTGCTCTATCATAAGAATTTGGCCAGATCTTTTATAGAGAAATGAGACAGAAGACTTCAAAATTTGATTCACATCAGTAGAAATCATGATCTGACACATTACTGAAGTTAATTTTGAAACCACTTGGGGAAAATGGTGATATGAGGTAAAAATTTTTGAAATTCTAAGACAGTAGCATTTAAGGTTTTTATTACAACTCCGATAGTCCTCTTAAGGAGATGAAGTGGATTCTTCACATTTCTAAGTTTGAAAAAAAAAAAAAAACTAGGAAAAATATAAACCATAGTGCTTAGCACTCAGGGTTTAAAATGTAGAGTATCTAGAGGTTGTCCAGTGGAATAACTCAGAGTCCATAGATACCTTCAGCTCCCATTGGCTATGCCCATCTGCCTACCTGGCAGCTGAGAGCAGTCTGAGAAGATGTGACTGCCAATGCCTGTTCCCAGGCAGTTTGCCACACCCTCATCATCCTCTGGCAGGTTAGAGGATACCTGAAAAGTTACACCTCCAGTTCCTGTCAATCGACCATCAGTACCTGCAGAGAGCCAGACTGATGCCATATATAGGATTGCTCCATGGGAGGGGCAAGGATAATAATAATAATAAAAAACCCACCAAAGTCACTGCTATTGAGTTTATTCCAACTCATAGCTACCCTCGTTGGGTTTCTGAGGCTGTAACTCTTTACAGAAGTCATTGTCCCATCTTCCCAAGAATTGTGTTTGTGTGGGAAGTGGGGACAACGATAGCTTTTAGATATGTCCTTAATACAATAATCTGGGTTCATCTGTGTCCCTAAGCACACACACTCTATCAAACTTTTGCTGTGAGCTGTACTTTGGTTATATATAATCCCAGCTTTAGCCTGCTGAGATTCTCCTGTCATCACTGCATGGAAAATTACAAGGTTCAGAAATGCAGTCAACATCCCCCACCCAAACCCGCTGCCATTGGGGCAATTCCAACTCACAGTGACCCTCTAGGACAGACTAGAATTGCCCCCATAGGGTTTCCAAGACTGTGATCTTTATGAAAGCAGGCTGCCACTTCTTTGTCCTGCAGAGTGGCTGGTGCGTTCAAACTGCCGACCCTTTTGGTTAGCAGCCAAATACTTTAACCATTGCGCCACCAGAGCTCCTTACAATACGCATATACAGTAAAATTTCATCTGGATTATATATAAAGTAATTTATTTATATACATATACTTATATATAAAGTAAAATCAGCCTTTAGTCAGTTCCAAATCAGCTCTTTTGCCTTTAGCTTATTTTTTTAATTGAGATAGAATTAATCTAATATAAAAGTCACTTTTTAAAGTATACAGTTCACTGGTTTTTAGTATATTCATCATGATGTGCTGTTATCCCCACTATCTGATACCAGAATGTTTCCATCATTCCAAAAAGAAGCTTTGTACCTATTGACAGCAGTCCCCATTATGTCCTTTCCCAAGCCCCTGGCAACCACTGATCTACATTCTGTCTGTATGGATTTTCCCATTCTGAACCTTTCCTATAGATAGAATCATATAGTATGTGGCAAGATAGAAGTCAGGCTTCTTATCATCATGTTTTCAGTGTTCATCCTTGTAGCATGCATCAGTATTTCATTTCTTTTATGGCTGAATAATAATTCGTTCAGTGGATATACCACAGTTTTCTTTAATCCATTCATCAGTTGATGGACATTTGAGTTGTTTTCACTTTTTGACTGTTATAAATAATGCACTAGTTTTTGTGTGAACATATGCTTTCAATTCTCTTGGGTATACCTAGGAGTAGAATTGCTAGGCCATATGATAATAGTATGTTTAACTTTTTGAGGAACTAAAAACGGTTTCGTATCTATTGCCTTTTATTATTATTTTTTTTCCTGATCTTATGTATCATACACACACACACACACACACATATATGTATGTATTTTTTTTAAATTGTGTTTTGGGTGAAAGTTTATAGAGCAAATCACTTTCCATACAGCAGTTCACATACACTTTGTCTCATGACATTGACTACAGTTTACCACAGTGCAACAGCTCCCCCCCCACTTCTTGCCCATAGTTACCTGTTCCCTGTGTCCTTACCTCCATGCACTCTTGCCCCCTGAGCTGTCTCCTTGTGCATACACAGCCCTTCTAGTCTTCCATGATTGTTCTCTCCAAGGAGTGTATCTACCTAACATAAATGTTCACCTCATATGCTTGTCTTCTGTTTGGCTGGAAGCCACAGGAGTGGGTTCAGTTCCATACCTAAAGGGCAGCTAGGGCCCATAGTCTTAGTGGTTCCATCAGGCTCTTTCAGACCAGCAAACCTGGTCCCTCCCCCCCCCCTTTTTTTTTTT
>NW_006921658.1:10954814-10960781 GCF_000298275.1 Orycteropus afer afer
AAGTTAGCATACTTGTTTCTAAAGATAAACAAGTTAGCATACTTGGTTGAGAAAGCTTAGCTGAATTAGTAATGAGGTGAGAAGAAAAAACCCAAGTTATGAACAAAATGTATTACTTATATTGACTTATGTCATCCCCAAGGAGCTCTGATGGTATGGTGCCTAAGGCACCTTATTGCTAACCAGAAGGTTCGTGATTCAAACCCACCAGCCGCTCTGTGGAAGGAAGACGAGGCAATCTACTTCAGTAAAGGTTTACCACCTCTGAAACCCAAGGAGATTGCTATGAGTTGAAATAGACTCAATGGCAATGAGTTTTTTCTTTTTCTTTTCTTTTTTTTTTAATGATCTCTTCATATTTATATATTAATACTGGATTAAACAGGTTGTGGAGAAAATGAATTCCCACAGATTTTTTAATAGATACTTTCAAAGTCTGGTGAAATAGACTTTCATTATTTTCATGAATTAGCAATAACAGTTAAGGCTAAGAAGATGTCCTGAGCATTGATAATTAGCTAGAAGAGTTGAAAGCCTGAAGAAATCACCACTACTAAAGTGTTGCTGTTGTTAGGTGCTGTGGAGTTGGTTCTGGTTCATAGAGACCCTGTGTACAACAGAATGAAAAACTGCCTGGTCATGCACCATCCTCACAATCCTTCTTATACTTGAACCCATTGTTGCAGCCCCTGTGCCAATCCACCTCCTTAAGGATCTTCCCCTTTCTCGTTGACCCTCCAATTTACCAAGCATGATATCCTTCTCCAGGGAATGGTTCCTTCTTACAGTATGACCAAGGCAGGTGAGATGAAGTCTGGTCATTCTCGCTTCCAAGGAGCATTCTGGCTGCACTTCTTCCCGGACAGATTTGTTCGTTCTTCTGGCAGTCCATGGTACTTTCAGTATTCTTCACCAACATCACAACTCAAAAGCATGAACCCTTCTTCGGTCTTCCTTATTCATTGTCCAGCTTTCACATGCACATGAAGCGATTGAAAATATCATGGCTTGGGTTAGGCACACCTTTGTCTTTAAAAAGACATCTTTACTCTTCAGCACTTTAAAGAGGTCTTTTGCAGCGAATTTGCCCAGTGCAATATGTCATCTGATTTCTTGACTGCTTCTTCCATTGGTATGGATTGTGGAATCAAGTAATAATGAAATCTTTGAAAGTTCCAAGCTTTTCTCCATTTATCATGATGCTGCTTATTGGTCCAGTTGTGAGGATTTTCATATTCTTTATGTTGAGGTATAGTCCCTACTGCAGATTGTAATCTTTAATTTTCATCAGTAAGTGCTTCAAGTCATCATCACTTTCAGCAAGTAAGGTTGTGTCATCTGCATATTGCAGGTTATTAATGACTCTTCCTCTGATCCTGATGTTCCATTCTTCTTCATAGAGTCCAGTTTATCAGATTAATTGCTCAGCATACAGATTGAATAAGTATGGTGAAAGGATACAACCCTGCTGCACACCCTTCCTGATTTTAAACCATGCAGTATCCCCTTGTTCTGTTCAAATGACAGCCTCCTGATTTATGGTTTTTTGGTTTTTTTTTTTAATGTTAATATTCGACTGGGTGGATCATAACAAATTATGGATAACATTGAGAAGAACCAGAATTCCAAAACACATAAATCGTACTCATGAGAAACTTGAACAATTAATCTGAGAATTTGGACTCTATGAAGAAGAATGGAACATCAGGATCAGAGGGAGGAGTCATTAACAACCTACAATATGCAGATGACACAACCTTGCTTGCTGAAAGTGAAGATGACTTGAAGCACTTACTGATGAAGATTAAAGACTACGGTCTGCAGTATGGGCTACACTTCAAATAAAGAAAATGAAAATCCTCACAACTGGACCTCTGTGGACAGGGATTTTCTAAGTAGAATGGTAGCTCACATTCTTTCTTGACATTCCCTTTATCAGCAAGCCTTGTAGATAGTTTATTGATGATACTATTCTTCATTAGCATGTTCAAATGATATTATAAAACCGTTTCTAAAACAGAAACACAGATGTTAAATGCGTTGATAGCATTTTGAGAGGAAGGTGCTGTGGAGTTGGTTCTGGTTCATAGAGACCCTGTGTACAACAGAATGAAACACTGCCTGGTCATACACCATCCTCACAATCCTTCTTATGCCAAGTGATTACTTATCTGGCTATGCATTTACTGCCTGACCTTTCTCACTTTTGCCTTTGAGGCCATGTGGTCAACTCCAGATCAACTTTTGAAACCAATGTAGTGAGAAGGGCTTCTGGCCTGTGGATAACCAGAAAGTGGGGCACATTGTGGTTTGGTGAAAAGAAAAGAGGATTAACTCCAGCTCTTCTACATACTGTGTGATTTTGGACTTTTCTGAGCTTTATTAGCCTTAACTGAAGCATGGAGTATATTAATAATACCTTCCTTGTAGGGTGATAGTGAAATTCAGATAAGGTGAAGAACATGAATATAGTTTGTCAAATAATAAAAATGTGGTTGTTTTTGTTGTAGTTCAAGTTTGGCTTCTGCCCACTTAAAAACATCAGCCTTTCCTTAGAGTGCCTTATTCATAGCTATTCCTAGCTAGACTAAGCTTTGAGAAGAGATTGAAGTTGTCAGGATTTTATTTTACTTGGATCCACAATCAACGCCTATGGAAGTAGCAGTCAGGAAATCAGCCACTGGGCAGCTCTGCTGCAAAATACCTCTTTAAAGTGTTAAAAAGCACAGATGTCACTTTGAAGACTAAGGTGTGCCTGATCTAAGCCAGGGTATTTTCAATAGGCTCATATGCATGTGAAAGCTGGACAATTAATAGGGAAGACTGCAGAAGAATTGATGCATTGGAATTGTGGTGTTGGGGAAGAATATTGAAAATACCATGGATGGCCTGAAAAATGAACAAATCTGTCTCGATGAAAGTATAGCCAGAATGCTCCTTGGAAGCGAGAGTGGCCAGACTTCCCATCTCACGTGCTCTGATCATGTTGTCAGAAGGTACTAGTCAGTCCCTGAAAAAGGATATCATGATTAGTAAAGCAGAAGGTCACTGAAAAAGGTGAAGACCCTTAATGAGATGGATTGACACAGTGGCTGCAATGATGGGCTCAATCATGAAAATGACTGTGAAGATGGTGCAGGAGCAGGCAGTGTTTTGTTCTCTTGTACATAGGATCACTATGAGTCAGAACCAACTCAGTGGCACCTAACAACAACAACAACAGCTACCTGCTGTGTTTATGAATCACCTCTTTTTTCCACACAGGCAGAAGTCTGACTACATACATAGCTTATATATTATTTTGCTGTGTCTTAGTCACCCTGTTTAATTATTGCTAGTTTTTGTATTAGTTTACCCAGGCAATTAACCAGCCATTCAGGTCCACTCAAACATTAAAAAAAAAAAACAACCTCACTGCCCTCGAGTCGATCCCGACTCATAGCAACCCCTCCTTGGGTTTCTGAGGTGGTGTGTCTACGGAAGTAGATTGCCTAGTCTTTCTTCCGAGGAGTGGCTGGTTAGCAGTCAAATGCCTTAGGCACTATGCCTCACTCAAACATTAAAATACTGCTGTTCACATGGAGCAGAAGACACATATTGAACAAGTGCATTGAATTAGCCTTCAAGCTTTTAGATGGCCCAATTGTAGCATATGCATTATAAGAAAATACACTTACATGAAGTCATCTTAATAGATAAGCAGAGAGTTCCTCACCGCTGCAAATCTCTAGTGAAGCAGGATAATTGAGGCCATTATTAATGGTTTCTGCAAATTTCAAATTTATCTTTATTTGGTACTCACCAAAGTCATGCATGTTGACTCCAGTAATAACATCCTCAGTATAGGAAATGGGCTTAATGGTTCTTTATTCCAAAGTGCAATTATTTTATTTATATAGTGTTTTACCATTTGCAAAGTGCTTTTCCATGCATGATCTCATTTAATCCTTACAATATTCATGGGGAAGATATTATCCTCATTTAACAAGGCATCTGTAGCACAGAAAGAATAAATCATTTGCATCAGTTCACACAACAAAAAGCAGGTAGAGTCAAGAGTACTATCCAGGTGTTTTACCTTAAAACCCAGTCTGCTAAAAACAAAAACAAAATATCCCTGTATGCAACTGTTTGTCTGAGGACCGGCCCCAGCCCCTTCCCCTCAGCTTTGTGATAAAAACCTGGGTGAAAGCATTGTTAAAGCAAAAAGTAGAGTGTCTTGAGAACGTTCTTTAATTAGCCCTAAATTATTACTGCTCATTTATTCCTCTTGCCAAGAAATCAGAATTGTTTTCACATACCACTATGCTAATTGTCATGTTCTCTGGAGAGAACTTGCATTATGTGTCTTGAATGAAAAGACTGAAAGACAGCAGTCTCTGGACTCCTTCTATGTTGATGTTGAGACTAATGCCAGGATTTATGCAGCTGGCCTGCACAATTGTAGTCTCATATACGGTCCTCCTGTCGAAAGCTGCATTGATTTATCCTTTAATGCACATAAGAAAAAGTGTCATTTTTTAATAGAAAATTCATTTCTTATGAATAAGTTTTGAAAATAATGACATCAGACATTGTACATTTTTTTTGGTCTACATTAACTGAGAGATGTAAAAGGCAGAGGGAAGAAAATACACCTGTGAGTCTTCCATCAGTCTCTTCTCACTGCTGTGCTGTGGAGTGCCTTCTCTCCAATGACTCAGTTCCAGTGCTGTTTAGGCCCAAAGGCATGGAAACAGGCAGAAAAATTCATTGCCAATGACTGCATGTCCTACCAGTGCTACCAGAAGTAGATCATGAGTCAGGTTATCCTAGATCATGTTAAAGGACAGTCTTTGAAAATTCCTTATTCTGGAAGGTTTCAGGCAGAGATCAAGATGATGGTCCTGTTGCTTTTCAAATAAAGAGGAACTAGATAAGTAAAGTTTATTTCATTTAATAATTTAGAAAGTGTTTGCTAATGGTGTTACCAACCAGATGAGGTGGAGAGGACTTTTCACATATGCCACTTCCCATGGTGTAAATAATCCCAGTATGGCCAGTTTCAAGCTACCAATGTGATATTAAGAGGCTCTCAAAATTTCTGAAAATACAGCAGTCAATTCTGGTGAGCTAGTACAAGCCAGCTCTAGAACACTACTGTAAATTCAGAATAACCTTGATTGCTCTTTGGAAAGAAACATAGGTCAGGTACCCAGCATTTGCTTGAAGTTCCTGCATATTCCTCAAAAAATGATAGAAATGTGAAATAAAACTCAGAAAAGAGATTTCCTATTCATAATAAATGGTCTAAAATGGAATGTATCCTTGATTTTATATTCACAGAAATACCTTTTTCAGTATCAGAGAATAGCTGTTGTCATTTTTGCTATTAAAATTTTCTACTGACTACAGAAAGTTACTGTTTTACAGTATATAAATAGGACTGGGAGTCTTTTAAAGGCTTTTACATTTTGCTTCCTCTTCTTCTACCATTACAACAAACACTATTTTCATGGAAATTTATCTATTCTCACTTGACTTTCTGGGGGGACTTTAAGATAAAGAAAAATGTGCAAAATTATATAAAACCCAATTTGTGTCATATAAATTATCTTAATCGACTTTCAGCCCCAGGGTTACAGGTGAGGAGAGACAATTCAGGGATGCCCAAAGTAGCAGGTGGGAAGAGGAGGAGAAAGGGGATTAAGCGCTAGGAAGCCAGAGAGAAGAGCAATCACCCGAAGGGATTAGGTGAGGAGAGGAAACTCAGGCCCGCCCAGAGTAGCAGGCTGGAAGAGCAGGAGAAAGGGGATAAAAGCCAGGAACTTGGACAGAGGAGCAGTCAGCCCCGGGGACAACTCAGGGACACCCAAAGCAACAGGCCAGAAGAGCAAGAGAAAGGGGATTAAAAGACAGGAAGCCAGATAGAGGAACAGTCAGCCACAGGGACCCAGGTGGGGGTGATACGAGAGGTCTCCAACAGCA
>NW_006921658.1:10963573-11016385 GCF_000298275.1 Orycteropus afer afer
GTCTCACCTATTTTGATCATGTTGTCAGAAGGGACCATTCCCTGGAGAAGGATGTCATGCTTGGTAGGGTGGAGGGTCGACGAAAGAAGGGGAGGCCTTCAACGAGATGGATTGACACGGTGGCTGCAATGATGTGCTCAAGTATAGCAAGGATTGTGGGCCTGGCATGGGATCGGGCAGTGTTTCGTTCTGCTGTGCATGGGGTCGCTATGAGTCGGAAACGACTCGACGGCCTTAACAACAACAACAAAACTTTCTTTGCCATGTTTTCCATCTCATTTCAGGATTTATTTTTAAATCCAAAGCAAAATATTCTTTTTCTTGACTCATATAAGTATATCCCATGAATTGTGATTTCTATAGTAGCAAGTTTACTCCAGATAAACTCTGCTTTGTTTCCAGATAGTGTGCTGTGATGTGAAATGGAAAAGATGGTTATGTATCAAGGAATAAATTAATTAGTAACTTGTAATGAATGTTAAAATGTGTATTAGGTATTTTAAAGAATAATCTGAGCTGACTGGTAAGTTAAGTTACCTGTAACAACTGTGCAACAAACAATTTATTTATAAAGATCACTTTAACCTGA
Source organism: Orycteropus afer afer (assembly GCF_000298275.1). Taxonomy (NCBI): domain Eukaryota; kingdom Metazoa; phylum Chordata; class Mammalia; order Tubulidentata; family Orycteropodidae; genus Orycteropus; species Orycteropus afer. Next base: position 10,964,163 of record NW_006921658.1, read on the forward strand.
AGAAGAAAGATAGTGAATAATTTTTTCATACCATAAATATAATGCTATGGTTCTATACTACATACCATATGAAGTGTTTTGTTTTAAATATACTGACTTGGTTCATATTGAGGAGTCCCTCAGTGGTACAAACAGTTAACGTGTGTGGCCGCTTACTAAAACATTGACGGTTAAAATCCACCCAGAAATGCCTTGGAAGAAACGCCTGGCAATCAGCTTCTAAAAAATCAGCCATTGAAACCTTACGGACAGTTATACCGTGACACACATGGGGTCGATTTAAGTCAGAGCCAACTCAGTGGCAACTGGTTAGTTTTTATGGTATATTGAAATCAGTGTATAATGCCAAGTTCTGCCATTTAGAAACCTATGATCTTAGACAAGTCACTTAACTTTTTCTGATCTCTGGTGTCCTCATCCAGAAGGGTAATTTTTGTTAACAAATAGCTCTACTTTCTCTTGTTCAAGTCAGACTGAGGTTTAAGAGGGAAAGGGGCAATCCTACACTGACATATTTAAACTTTAAAGCAGAGCTACCTGAGAATAAAAGACATGAGTCACAAATACAAGCCACATAGGTAATTTTAAATCTTCTAGCAGCCATGTAAAAAAAGTAAAATGAAACAGGTTAAATTAATTGTAGTCATAATTTTATTTAACTTAATATATCCAGAACATTATTGTTTCAGTATGTTGTTATGTTGGGTGCCATTGAGTTGTTTCCAACTCACAGTGATCCTGTGCACAACAGAATAAAACACCGCCTGGACCTCTGCCATCCTCATGGTTGTTTCTGTGTTTGAGCATGTTGTTGAAGGCACTGTGTCAGTCCATCTCATTGAGGGCTTTACTCGTTTACACTGACCCTCTACCAAGCATCATGTCCTTCTTCAGGGATTGGTCCCTTCTGTTGACATGTCCAAAGTATGTGAGACAAAGCTCACCATCCTTCCTTCTAAGTAGCATTCTGGCTGCACTTCTTCCAAGACTGATTTGTTTGTTCTTCTAGCAGTCCATGCCTTAGTCAGTATTCTTTGCCAACATCATCATTCAAATATGTTATAGAAGTAATACATACATAAATTAACGTATATTCCTTTTTTCATATTGTGTTCTTGTCGTGTGCCCTTGAGTCAATTCCAACTCACACTGACCCCATATGACAAAGTATAACTGCCCCATAGGGTTTCCTAGATTGTAATCTTTTGGGAGTGTTCTGGTTACTTCATGCTGCTCTAAAAGAAAATATATTACAAATGGATGATTTTAACAAACAAGAGTTTATTATAATTTTGGAGGCTAGAAGTCTGAGTTCCAATTGCCAGGCTCTAGGGTTTGGGTGAAATTTCCTTGACCTTGGGCTTCAGTTCTGCCTCTTTGCTCCTGGCCCACTGAAGCTGGAGGCTTTCTTCACTAGGCAGCTGCTAGCTGCTGAGACTGACAAACTCAGGGTTGACAAGTAAAAAAGCACAGTCCCGATATTACCAAATCACATGGCAGGCCATTGATTCAAGTCCATTAAGAGTCCCAAGATCGGCAGACAATACAGCAGGCTGCTGAATAACGAATAGGCTACATGCAGGATTCAAGTGTGCTGAAACCTATAGACCATTGCTAAAGCTTCTCCTTATGTACTGGGAGCCGACCACATCCCTAAGGCAGCTCTTCAGCTGCTCCCAGTAGATTCCACCATGGAGTTGATTACCAGTCTCATCATGGGGAATACTATATCCAGTTGCCCAGCCGCTCAAAACCAGGCCCACCCAAGTTGACACATAACCCTAACTACCACAGAGAGCAAATCACCAGGTCTTTGCTCCTTTGGAGTGGCTGGTTGGTCATATTGCAAACGTTTGCGAGCTGCCAGGCACTTAATCTGGCTTCTTGTTAACCAGGGCTTCTTGTTTTCATAGTAAGTGTTTGAAATCCATTGTGTAGGTTACACGTAAAGCACATCTCATTTAGGTAGCTATTGGACAGCACAACTCTGGCAAAGCTGTACTGCTTATTGTATAAGAAGACCACATTTAAACATTCATAGAAAATAATTTGAGTTTCTTGGTAAACTTTTAGCTCTCAATTACAATTTTAGTCCTAATCTAACTATCAAGTAGCTGGACCCCAAATAATTCATTTGGTGTGTTTTTTTCCTCTATATTTCAGCTGCTCATTGTAGATTCCACCATGGAGTTGATTACCAGTCTCATCATGGGGAGTACTACATCCAGTTGCCCAGCCACTCAACCAGGCCCACCCAAGTGGACACATAATCCTAACTACCACAAGGTCAAATCACCAGGTCTTGTCTCCTTTGGAGTGGCTGGTTGGTCATATTGTAGGCTCTTCAGCAAATTCTGTAGAAAAATGAGGACCCTCACAGGCTTAAATGTTACTCTTTTCAGTTACTAAAACATCCAGTTTTAATCGGAGAATGTTTTACACATCTGGCACTTTTAAAATTGGGAAAGGTTTAGTGGGACAAAATTGGCATATAAACTGTCTTACTACTGTTCTCTCAGTGCTTCATACCTGTTGTGGATTGAACTGTCTCCCCCCAAAATATGTGTCAACTCAGTTAGGCCATGATTCCCAGTATCGTGTGGTTGTCTTCCATTTTGTGATCTGGTGTGATGATCCTCCATTTTATGTGTTGTAAATTCTAACCTCTGTATGTTAATGAGACAGATTAGTGTGGGATAAATCAGCCTTACAACAGTCACACTCTTATTCTAGTCCTACTCTTACTCAAGCCAGACCCTTATTCAAGTCATACCCTGGCTTGAGCCACACCTTTTATCTTACAAGAGATAAAAGGAGAAAGAAAGGAGCCAAGAAAGAGGGACTGCTACCAAGAAGGAAAAGCCAGGAGCAGAGTGTGTCCTTTGGACCTGGAGCTCTGAGCTGAGAACATCCTAGACGCAGGAGAAGATGGATGGCGAGACACATAAAGATCTCCAAAGAACACTGGACCCACAGATACTGAAACAAGATAAGGACCTTCTCCCAGTGTTGACAGAGAGTGAAAGCCTTCCCCTAGAGCTAGTGCCCTGATTTCAGACTTCCAGCCTCCTAAAGTGTGGGAGAATAAATTTCTGTTAAAGCTATCCACTGGTGGCATTTCTGTTATAGTAGCACTAGATAGCTAAGACAATACTCACTCTTAAAATTCAATTGTATTTAAGCTAAAATAAGGAAAGTGCTTATTGTAGTTACTTTAAGTCAGGTATAAGGGACTATTTTACAAGATGAAATAATTAAATTTAAGTCTGTTGGCTTTGCCCACATTGAATTTTGTGCCATCTATTTGCAGTCTGAATGCATAAACAAATGCCCCAGCTGGGTAGCAATGGAATTTTCCTGGCCTCAGCCACGTGCAGGCTCCACCTAGCACCCCTACCTCACTGAAGCTAGAGTCTGCCATCTTCTCAAGGTCCCAGACTTTATCATTTTCCCGCTGGGCATTCCGAACACCCTGAGAGACTTTCCAACTCTTTGAAAAAGAGGGTCATAGAGAGGTCAAACTGTAGTAGCAGTGGAGAAACTCCCCCTCTCTCTGAATACCTCACCCCTGGGGAATTGGTAAGGAGCTCTGGTGGTACCGTTGGTTACAGTGCTCAACTGCGACCAAAAAAGGTTGTTGGGCCAAACCCACCAGACTCTCCATTGGAGGGAGATCTGGCAGTATGCTTCCAAAAAGATTGCAGCCTTGGAAACCCTGTGTGGGGCAATTCTACTCCATCCTATACGTTTGCTGTGAGTTGGAATTGATTCAACAGCGATTGTGTTTTTGTTTTTGCTTTTTGTGAACCAATTTGTTACTTGCCCTCCCTGTACCACCCTGTTGCCCCTTAGTCCATTGAGGTTGATTGTATTTGAGTGTAAGATTTTCAGTGTCTGTGATCCAGAAAAGGTTATGGACCAATGGCATCTTTCTCTACCTCATGTCCTTTCACTGTACAATTTTACATGGGCATATGCACTCTATAAAATTTCTACCTTCTTATAACTAGTGGCCAGGCAGGTCTTCCTCCTTATCCTAGCTCTATAGAACCTACTGAACATTTTTTTTTTTTCTTTTTCTTTTTAATTGTGATTTGGGTGAAAATTTACAGAGCAAATTCACCTTCCATACAGCAGGTCACATATACTTTGTCTCATGACAGTGACTACCATTTACCACAACGCAACAGCTCCCCTCCCACTTCCTCCCCATAGTTACCACTTCCCTGTGTCCATCCCTCCATGCACTGCCCCCTGAGCTGTCTCCTTGTGCATAAACAGCCCTTCTTTCTCCCGTGATTGTTCTCTCCAAGGAGTATATCTACCTCAGGTAAATGTTCAACTCATATGCCTGTCTTTTGTTTGGCTGGAAGCCACAGGTGTGGGTTCAATTCCAGACCTGAAGGGCAGCTAGGGGCCATGTCTCAGTGGTTCCACCAGGCTCTATAACACCAGCAAACCTGGTCCCTGTTTTTTTTCTTCCCCCAAATGATTTTGAGTTTTGTTCCACATTGTTCTCCCTCTCTATCCAGGATCTACAGAGATCCCCCTCTGAGTGGTTGACCATGGTAGCCAGGCACCATTTAGTTCTTCTGGTCTCGTAGTCATATAGGCTGCAGATCACATGGTGTACCAGTCGCTTGGACTAATTGTCTCCATGAATCTTCGGTTTTCTTCATTCTTCTTTGCTTTGGATGAGGAGAGGCCCATCGTTGCATATAGGTGGCTGTTTGCAAGCTTTTAAGATCCCAGTTGCTACTCACCAAAGTAGGAGGTGGAATGATGTTTTCTGTAGTATGTTATGCCAATTGAGCTTGATGTCCCCTGTGACTGTGGTCCCGAGCCCACTGGTTCAACTACTTAGTCTTCTGGGTAGCTGGCTGTGACCAAGAAGTGACTATAAACTTGTCCCTTGTCAGCTCTACTATATACCTGGGAATTCAGATCATACAAATAAACTTATAGGACCATTGTCTGCCAACCCTATACATGGTCTTGGGTACACTCCCTGCTTCATAGACATACCTAATAATAGTTCAGCCTGTCCCACCCATCTGTGCACCCATATACCCATGTTTGCCTTCACTGACAACACAGTACTGTATGTGCACAAGGGTTCATCTTTGTTGTCTGTACCTCCCATGTACCTCTCCGTGTCTTCCCCTTCCTCAGTGCCACCATGTTGATCACTCACAATTGGTTCATTGCCCTTCTCTTCACCCAAATCAATACTTATCTCTACCTATCTAACAGTGTTCCCTCCCCTCCCCTCCCACCCCTGGTAACCAGCAAAGAAATTTTCCTTCCATATATAAACCTTTCCTTGACTTTTACAATAGCTGACTAACACAATATTTGTCGTTTTGTGATTGACTTATTTTACTCAGCATAATGTCCTCCAAGTTCATCCATGTTATGCATTGTTTTGCAGATTCTAGGTTATTCTTTAGGGTTGCATAGTATTCCATTGTGTGTATGTACCATAGTTTGGATATTCATTCCTCAGTTGATGGACACCTAGGCTGTTTCCATCTTTTGGCTATTGTTAATAATGCTGCGATGAACATGGGTGTGCATGTCTGTTCTTGTCATGGCTCTCACTTCTTTAGGATACATACCTAGTAATGGAATGACTGGGTCCAGTGGTATTTCTAATTCCAACTTTTTAAGGAATCGCCATACTGCTTTCCACAGTGGTTGTACCATTTTACAGTTCCGCCAGCAGTGTCCCAATCTCTCAACATCCTTGCCAGCATTTGTTATTTTCTGTCTTGTTGAACTTTGCTACTAGTCTGAGCCTTTCTTTCACTCACTCTTCATCCTTTTTATTCAGCCTCTGAACTAGCTACAATAAATCGCCTTACTCATGGTATTTACACTAACACAGTAAATCTGAAACATGTTTTGTTTTTTGTTTATCTTGAATAATTGTCAAAGAACAATCCCTTAAGTAGCTTTAATATGAAAAATAAATAAATATAGCACTTAGAGGATTTAGGGGTGTGGAGAAGATGTTGTGAAATCAATCAAATAATAGTATGTTGCAACTTTACCTAATTAGAAGTCATTTTCCCTTTCACTCTGATCTTCTCTCAGCTTCTAACCTTGCTTCCAGTCTCTATTTACAGACTTCAGTTACTGAAAAGTGTTGGTCCCCTTTATTTTCCTTTGTTGCCATTTCTTTTCAGTGGGTCACAATGAAAAAAGTTGAACTGTTAGGGGTAAAACAAATCTGTATTTAATCCCACTTCTACCATTTACAGGAGGAGGTCTGATGGCACAGTGGTTAAGGCATTTGGCTGCTAACCAAAAGGTCAGTGGTTCAAACCCAGCAGCTGCTCCATGGCAGAAAGATGAGGCAGTTTGCTTCTGTAAAGATTTACAGTCTTGGAAACCAAATGGGCATTGCTGTGAGTCAGAATCAACTTGATAGCAGTGAGTTTTTTGAGTCTACCATTGACAGGCTGGTCTGTGTGACCTTGGTTAAAACTTAAGCTTTCTGAGCCTGGTTCATCATTTGAGAATGGGGAAATAAATTGATCACAAATATAAAAGCATTGTTCATAGTTCTACATATAGTAAATATTCAGTGAATATTCCATCTCCTATTTTTCTCACTCATCATTCCAGATTTGAACTATTGTCACCTAAACCACCTCTCTTTTTAATTACTTTTCTTTGATGTATTTCCCTTCTATCCTTATTTCAGGAGCCACAGTGACCCAGTGGTTAAAGCACTTAGCTGCTAACTAGAGGTTAGCAGTTCAAACCCATCAGCTGCTTCATAGAAGAAAGATGTAGCAGTGTGTTTCCATGAAGATTTATAGCCTTGGAAACCCTATGGGGGTAGTTCTACTAAGTCCTGAAGGGTCACCATAAGTTGGAATCAACTGGATGGTAGGGAATTTGGTTTGGGGATCCTTATTTCATAAAGCATCTTGTGCATTATTAGTGACTCAGGAATGTTAAGATGATTATAAGACTCTTTAGTCACTCTCAGGAGTCCTGGTGATGCAGTGATTAAGGCATTAGGCTGCTAACCAGAAAGTTGGCAGTTCAAACCTACTAGTCACTCCATGGGAGAAGTATGCGGCAATCTGCTTCTGTAGAGATTACAGCCTTAAAAATCCTATGAGGCAGTGCTACTCTGTTCTACAGGGTCACTATGAGACAGAATCAACTCAATGGCAGTGGGGTTTTCTTAGTCACCCTAGAATCAGATAATTAATAAAGCTTAAGGTTTTACAAAATCTTATAATAGAAAAGTTGTACTTAAATGTAAAGTGATGATTTTTCTAAAAAATTGCTTAAAAGGCTAATGATTGGGCAAAATCGAGCATGTTGATTGTTAAATTTGGAGATAGAACCAAAGCCCTTTTTTAAAATTTTCTTCAAAATAAATTTATTTGGACCCTCGACTCTGTTCAGTCGCCCATTTAAATCCCTTAAATCCCACGTAGTTAATTTGGAACTTTACTTGTCTGTAATTCTCACTGATCTCCCCCATCTTAGGAGGAGGGGAGAGGAAGGTGTGCTAATCCTTCCTCTTGTTCCTACCCCTGTGGACTGTAACTCTCATCAACTCTGCAGCATGTGAATACACAGTCTTGAAGTGATAGTCTCTGTATTAAAAGAAAAAGCAGAGGAGGGAGAGGAAGAGAGAACTCCAAAACTAACCCTCAGAACTATATAATGTAAACAGAATGAAGATAACACCAGTGATAATGTTTGTAATGGCACGTCATTCTTATCTGCAAAAGATTAATTAATGATATCTTTGAAAAAGGGAGGGGAAAAAACCCCCAAAAAAGTTAAGTGGATTATCTTTGTTTTAAGAGATGATAGTTTCCCTCTGACCTTCTGATATGATCATAGCTGCTCCCCTCTTTTCCCTCCCCAACTCTCACTGTTGAGTTTAGGAAAAGGAAATTATCAGGGTGGGCCGGACTAGTCACATGACCCCTTTAAAGCAGAGAGTTTCTCCCCTAAACGCTGGTCCTTAAAGTGGAAGTCAGAGACTCAAAGCATAAGAAAGATTTGATGTGCCATTGCTGGCTTCGAGATGGAGGAGACTACATATTAAAGAGTGTCGGGTAGCCTCTAGAAGCTGAGAGCAGCTCTTAGCTGACAGCCAGCAAGGAAATGGCGACTAAATTCTACCAACAACAAAACATGACCTTGCAAGCAGATTTCTCCCTGGAGCCTCCAGACAGGAACTTGCCCCAGCCAATTATCTTGTGATGCCCTGAACAGGATATGAATTCACTCACAGTGGTGAATCCTGCCCCATGGAAACTGTGAGACAATAAATTCGTGTTGTTGTAAACTGCTAAGTCTGTGGCATTTGTTACACAGCAGTAGAAATTGTACTGGTAGTCAGTTGTATTCTGTACCACAGGAAGAAAAAAGGAATATTCTCAGTGAAGCAAAAAAGTTTATTAATTTTATTAAAACATCACCGTTGAATATGGAACTGATAGACTGTGGTTATTCAGATTTTGATATTTGACAGATATTTTCAATTAAAAAAATGAATACATTGATGAATCCTTATTTTAAATATGTTGTTGCTGTGTGCTATTGAATCAGTTTTGACTCAGCAACCCTGTATGACAGGGTAGAACAGTCCCATAGGGTTTCCTTGGCTGTAATCTTTACGGGAGCAGATCACCAGGCCTTTCTCCCATGGAGCATCTGAAGTGGGTTTGAAACACTGACCTTTTTGTTAACAGCCAAGCACTTAACCATTGTACCCCAGAGCTCCTTAAATATAACCCACTGCCATCAAGTTGATTCTACCCTAAAGGACACAGTAGAAGTGCCCCATAGGGTTTCTAAGGCTATAAATCTTTATGGAAGCAGACTGCTTCATCTTTCTCCCACAGAGCAGCTGGTGGATTCGAACTGTTGCCCTTTTGGTTTGCAGCTGAAAATGCCTTAACCCCACTATACCACCAGAGCTGTAAGGATCTTAATTCTTTATCGAAAGGGCTTGACTTAGTATTGAAAGCCTTATTCAGATGATTGTTGTTGTTAGGTGCCATTGAGTTGGCTCCAAGTCATAGCCACCCTGTGTGCAGCACAACAAAGCACTGCCTGGTCCTGTACCTTCCTCACGGTCCTTGCCGTGCTTGAGCCCATGATTGCAGCTACTGTGTCAGTCCATCTCACTGAGGGTTTCCACTCTGACAGCATGACCAAAGTATAATTAGACAATTCATTCAGTTAGTCATCAGAAATACATTTTGAATGTAATACTCTTTGCCACACCCTGTGCTCCAAGCTGGGAATAAGTCACTAAGGCACATCCTCTAGTAGAAAAAGACACCAACAAATAGTAGCAATATAATGTGGAAAATGTCTAAAAGAGTCAAATACTAGGGGCTGTAACTACAGAGCGGATTATGACTGAGTTTACCTGAGGGAGTTGAGTAGGCTTCTTAGCATCAAAGGGTTGTTGTTGTTGTTGTTAGGTGCCATCCAGTCAGTTCTGACTCATAATGACCCTATGTACAACAGAACGAAACACTGTGTCTGATCTTGAATGATCCTCAAAATCTTTGCTGTGTTTGAGCCCATTGTTATATCTATTGTGTCACTCCATCTCATTGAGGGTCTTCCTCTTTTTCACTGTCCCTCTACTTTACCAAGCATTATGTCCTTCTTCAGGGAATGGTCCCTCCAGATAACATGTCCAAAGTCTGTGAGACACAGTCTTGGTACCCTCGCTTCTACTGAGCATCCTGGCTGTACTTCTTCCAAGACAGATTTTTTCCATTCTTCTCACAGTCTGTAGACTACCAACTAGTCTTCACCAACACCATAATTCAAAGGCATCCTCTCTTATTTGGTGTTCATTTTATTGTCTAGGTTTTGCATGCACATGAGGCTATTGAAAATACTATGGCTTAGGTCAGGCTCATCTTAGTCCTCAAAGTGGCATCAAAGAGGTCTGTTGCCCAATGCAATATGTCATTTGATTTATTGACAGCTTTTCCATGGGCATTGAGTGTGGATCCGATTAAAATGAAGTCAGAGGGTAGCATCAGTACAAATCCATATTCTCAGCTACTGTACATCAAAAATTCCTTTGAAGAAAATAATTCAAATTATTTAACATGGTATGTGTACCTTATTTTTGTTTGTTTCCTGTTTAAGCTTCTCTTCATTTGTACATTTAGAATACAAGCAAATAACAGAAAGGATAGTTTAGTACATCATGGATACATTTCATATTTGTAAACTGTAAATCAGTTTCTCTCTTGAATCATTCATAATCAGCCACTATTTATGTACTTTAAGGTAGCAGTTCTAAAAGTGCTGTCTGCAGACCCCTGAGACTCCCTGACATACCCTCTTGGGGTCCAAATGGTCAAAGCTGTTTTTGTGTTAACATTAAGACATTCTTTGCTATTTTCACTGTGTTGACATTTGGATTCATGGTGCAAAAGCAATGGTGGGTAAAACTGTTGGTATCTTAATATGAATCAAAGTAGTAACACCAAATTGTACTAATAGTCATTGCATTTTGCACCAGAACACCCTCACAGGAAAAAAAGAAAAGAAGGGCAGTGTCACTTAAAATATGTTTGATAAAGCTGTAAAAATTATTAATTTTATTAAATCTTCATCCCTGAGTATGTAACTAACTATGGCTATTCAGACTTTGGTATTTGGCAGATATTTCCAAATACCATTTCTCAGAAATGAGCGCAGTGAACCTGTCACTTCAAGGAAAACAGCTGACAGCATTTGTTGCCAGTGATGAAGTTGGAGATTTCATGCAAAACTTGGAGTTTTAGGAAACCTGTATCTACTACTATGAGCTTTCTGGTTTTCCAAATCCCTAAAGGTTTTATAGTGAGATCAATAATGATATTAACAAATATGATTTTTGTATTCTGTAATGAAATATGCCAGCTAAGTGAAATAGTACTTTCCACATGACAAATGCATAATCTTCAAAGTCATACATGAGTAAATTGAAAGTTCAAGGTAGACCAGTGGATTTAATGATACAGTTTGAGATTCCATATTACAACTAACCTTTAGGAAGCTACCACTTGTTGAGTTTTGGTGTAGTATCAAAGAAGAGCCACAGTTATCTGGGGGAAAGAAGAAGAAGAAGAAAAAAAAAACACTATTAAGATAATTCTCTCTTTCCCAACTACATATCTATGTGAAGCTGGATTTTCTTCATGCACCTTAATGAAATGTTATTGATAATTGCCACTGAGTCAATGCACCATAATGAAATGTTATTGATAGTTGCCATTGAGTCAATTCTGACTCATGGCAACCCCATGTATGTAGATTAGACATGTTTCATAGGATTTTTAAGGCCTTTCCCAAGGAGATCACCAGGGCTATTTTCCAAGGAACCTTTGGGTGTTTTCAAACCACCAACCTTTGGTTAGTAGTCAAGCATGTAACCATTTGAACCACCCAGGGACTCTTCAACCAAAACAACTTATCATAATGAAGTGAATGCAAAAGCAGATATGATAATCCAGTTGTCTCCTATTAAACCACACACTAAAGATATTTGAAAAAAGTATTTATTTAATTAAAAATTTAAAAAATAAAATTAAGAACAATGCCACTAATATTAAATTTTTTGGCTTAGGAAGTGGCAGTTTTTTTTTTATAAAAATAGGTTATATGTATTAGCATGTAATGAGTTATAGCATTCATTTTAAAGTAAACGTACATGTATATGTGTGTGTGTGTGTGTGTGTGTGTATAATATATATAAAACAAAAACAAACTTACTGCCATCAAGTCTATTTTGACTCAAAGCATCTCCCTTTGGGTTTCGAGGCAGTAAATCTTTACAGAAGTAGATTGCCCAGTCTTCCTTACATACATACATACATACATACATACATCATACATATATACATATATATATATATTTTTTTTTTACTTTAAAGAACAGATACTTATTTTCTGACTCAGAGTCTAGGCTGGGTAATTTCTTTTGTGAGGCTCTTTTCATTTCTGCTATCTGCTTGCAAACTTTGGTGATCCTTGGTATCCACTATTCAAAGTAAATATTTTTTATTTCTCATTTTGATTTCTAATATAATATTTAATTTCTAATATAATAAACAAAAGCTCATTGAGGTCCTCAACAATTTTAAGAACATAAAGGTGATCTAAATGTGTAAACATAGGTTGTATTATTAAATTATAATCTAAGAGTATATGAAGCAAGCACTCAGAAAACATGTGTGCATATGTATGGTATAGTGACCTCCATAGCAGAAAATTATGAATGGTTTAATGCTTCAACATGGGATGCCATTTGTGATGGATCCTGAAGGATGGTAGGGAATTCATCAAACAGTGATGAGCGGAAGGTTCTTAGATTACAGGCATAGAGTAAACTTAATGGTGGCAGAGTAGGGAAGGAAGAGTTTGGTGAGAAATTTTCCTGAAAGAAAACATATTTTTAAATTGTAAAACTTAACTATATCTGCTTTGGAGTAGATTGGTTCATCTACTGGCTTTTTCTTTTTCTTTTACCTATTCCACAAATATTTTGAACACATATATGCCAAGACCTGAGTTAGATGGATCCTGCTTTGCTCATTAATCCTCACCTTCATTCTGTGAAGTATTGTTATGTTCATTTTACACATGAGGAAATTGAGATTTCAGAAAATCATATGAATTATGTAAGTGTCAAACCCACTGCCACAGATTTGATTCTGATTCATAGTGACCCCCCATAAGGGTTTCCATGGTTGAAACAGACTGCCTCTTCTTTCTCCCACAGAGCAGCTGGTGGATTTGACCCACCAACCTTTTGGTTAGCAGCCCAGTGCTGTAACCACAGCACCACCAGAGCTCCAGACTAGTGTTGCTTGAATGTTTGGAATTGGAACTTTGTGCCTCTGGTGCCCACACACTTTAGTATTAATCTATATAATTATTTGTTGTCTCTTCCACTTGGCACCTAAAGGCTGACGTGAATGTCAGTTTGGGATAGTTGGAATACAAGCTGTGGTCTTTGGAATCTCCCAGGCTTGCATTAAAATCCTAGCTCTATTACTTAAATAACTGTGTGACCTTTTATAAATCTCTTACCTTTGCAGAACCTTAGTGTTTTCTTCTTGGTAAAACAGAAATCATAATACCTAGTTAAAGTATATTTTCAGGGTTTATCTCTTCAAGACCAAATTATTTACTGCTTTCAAGCCTTTGTTGAAACCATGTGTTTTCAGTAATGGAAGGCATTTTGAATGAAATGGAAAAAAAAAAATTGGGGGAGGAAATACGGATTTTTGATACAATTAGTGGGACACATATGTCCCAGGAAGTCTCTGCTCCTGGGTTAGTGGAATGCACCTGTTCCTCCAAATTCATGCAGTTATACAGGCCCCCACCAGATGGCAGCATGCACTGATAGTGAGATAGCAGCTTCCCACTAAACTCTAGGGGTGGAAAATGTAAGTGGGCACTATATGTCTCATGGGTCATGAAAGAGTTAAATGTTGTGATGTATGGAAATTGCCTTATAGAGCCCTTGGCACATAGTGGGTGCTGTAGATATTTTTTTAAGCACCTCTTTCTGGCTGTTGGTTTGCAGTCCTGCCAGTGACAGCAGTCTTTACCAAATGGTCAGTAGTTCCTATCCAGAGGCTTCTTCATAGTATCTGTGGCAGGCCACAGTCACCTAGCAGAGTGGTTTGGAATAGAGGCCTAGAGAGGAGCTAAGAACAGAGCGGTGTGGTACAGAAAGGGCAGGGATATCAAACCAGTGTTGGCACAACCACTCTCTTGACTAATTATTATTTAGCACTGTATCTGAAAAGACTCAGCGTCCCAATCTATAAATATGGGGTAATAATGCTCACCTATGTGAATTTGTGCCAGAATGTATAAAAGTGCACTTACTGGGGCACTCAGTCTATGTTAACTCCTTTACCTTCCCCTCTGACGTAAGTTTCTTCCTCTTGTAGGAAAATATTCTAGTTATGCAGTGGTACGGAAAGTCTCTAGACCATCCCTTTGCCTCCAGACTTGGGCTCATGGAATAATTGTTATTTGCAGACTCTAGAACTTTCCAGTTCCTGTTGGGGAAGTCTTTAGAGCCTAGGGCCTGTCATTATCTGAGAAGTGCTGTTGGATCACAGCCAGTGGTAGGTCTCATCAACCCTGACTCGGGAGTTTAGATTTGGGGTATTTTAGGAAAGATTTCCAGTATTAAATGTCATTTTAGAGGTCTAGGCATACCTCAGATAGAAGATTGAGCAATCTACTTCTGTAGAGATAACACCTCAGAAACCGAAGGAGGGGTCGCTATGAGTTGAATCGACTTAATGTCAGTGAGTTTGGTTTGACTTGGAGGTAAGGTCCCTAGGTAGTGCAGACTGTTTGCACTTAAATGCTATCCAGCCAAACCCCCTGGGTGGTACCAAGAATGTAGGCCTGGCGATTGGCTCCTGGTAAGATTACAGCTGAGAAAACCCTGTGGAGCAGTACTACTCTGTGACACATAGGATCACCATGAGTTCAGATCATCTAACAACGCAACTAACAAGAAATTGATGGAGAATAATAACCATATCCTTTTGGAGTAAATTAAATGTGCTCCTCTTTATGAGAAGGCTTGAGAAACTCAGATTCTCAGAAGAAAAGGAAGACATGGTATTAAATTACATGACTACTATCTATTTCATGAGTACCAGACTTTTAAGAGTTTAATAAAAAGTAAAACGCCACCATAACTGTTGAGAAATTCCTCATTTCAGTATGTTGGTAGAGTGTTAAAACTCCCCTGGATTCAGTTATTACCAGGAGGACTACTGATAAAGTGCACAGCCAATTGAAACGGAATGCGAGACCTTTATGCACAGCCGGATCCTGTGTTTTGGGTTTTAGTTGAAATCTGGAGATGTGCAAAATGAGGACTAGCTACTATGCCAGCAGGTATCCCCTACAATTCCTCCACTTACCAGCAGGCCTGCAGCCTTAGCCAGTAGGGAGTTGAACCTCTTTTTAGCCCTTCCCAGAACCACATTCTGTGGAGGCTGACAACTTGAGTTACTGCCAGTGGTGAGTGGGTCATTTCTGGGAATGCTGCTTTGGGGGTGGCTCTCAGAACCCCTAAGTGGTACCCACTTCATGCCCACAGGAGGTGTGGGTTTATTGGCTATGATGCCAAAGAAGTCCTTACCTTCAGGGACCAGCCTGGATGGCAGCCAAGCCGGCTTCCTTGGAATGTTTTCCAGTCCTGCAGAGAACGGCTGCAGTTGAGTCTCTGTCGCTCTAACTGCTTCCCCTAAGATATCTCCTTGTCTGATGTGATTCCTATGCCTGGGATGGGGACACAGCCATTTCATGGATGTCACATACTGTCAGATGTGGCCCAGGTGGTCCACTCACTGTCCAAGATATTATGACTTGGCTTTTCAGGGAGGCAGCATGGTACAGTGTAAAGACATGGCGTTCCAGCCAGACTTTGTTCATTTGAAGCCTGGCTTTGCCACTTACTAGCTGTATGCCCTTGGGAAAGTGGCTTAACTTCTCTGTGTCTCAGTTTCCTCACCTATAAAAAGGGGATAATAATAGTACCTGCCTCAAAGGTTGTTATGAGGATAAAGTGCTTGGCAACACAGTAAGCACTTGGTAAGTGTTGTAATTATGTGTGATGTGAATAGGGTGGCCTGATTGTGGTTTTTCAAGTTTGGGAAAGGATTGCAAAATTCCTGCTGAGTAGCCCTGTGTGAGCATTGTGAGCAATGAGAGAGCTGTCTTTCAGAATCGGCCCTTGATATTTTCTACACCTTTTCCAGTATATGTTCTTTTTCGATCTTCATTATGCTCCTTCTGCTCACCTGACCCATGCACTGCCTGAGATTAAAGAATGTGTATTTGGAATCAGCGTATCACAGTTTGAAGCCCTGGCTCAGCCACTTAAGTCACTTACAAGTTACCAGTGTTAAGTAACTTGTGCTTGGACAAGTTACTGAACCTCTTTGTGCAAGAGGGGAGAGTTTGTGATGATTGCAGGCTGCCAGGTATCTATCTCATAAAGGCAGAATAAATATGCATCCTAGTAGGCTTTCTGCAATAATAAACAAAGGAACACACATTGGGAATACCTGGTAATTGATTCTCCACTGGAAGCTACAGCTTACTTGGTTCTACCAACACATGAAAAGGAATACAAGTGATTTTTATTTTTTCTCCATTTACAGTGAGACGTAGCATGGGAGAAGCACTGGAGTGGGAGTTAGGAGACCTAGGTTCTATTACATGAGGTATTGTGTGCACAGGACCTCTCACAGAGTAAGAGCCATAAAAGATTGACTGTATTGACTGCTCAATTCTATGGTATGGGGCAGCTCAGAGATTCCACTCCCATTATAATTGCAGTGACCCTGTATTAATGGAACTGTGTAGTGAGCAGGGTTATATTATTATAATTGCTGACAATAGTCCTGGCTTAACCACTTTTTCCCTGGTGACCTCTGTTTCTCACCTTCCTGTCTCATAAAATAAGGCTGTTGGACTAATTAAAGTTTTGGGTTTTTACAGCTTTAATGTGATTTGAAGGCATATAATAAGATACACTGCGGCTTATCACCCGGGTTCATTTTCTTCATAGTATTTGGCACTCTTATTTCAGATTCTTTTCTTTCTTTCTTAACATATTTATTTACATTTTTAAAATGTACATGTTTATTGTTTTCCCCTTACACTCCCCATCCTCACTTCCAGGCCCCTAGAAAGTAAGCTGATGAGAACAGGGACTTTGTGTTGTTTATTGGTACCTGGGATAGTGGTTGGCACATTTTAGGGGTTTCATTAATAAATGTACACATATGCACACATATATAATGTGTATCTATGCATTCATAATGTAGTTACATAAATTTGCCTATAGAGATTCAGGCAGTTGATTATACCTTCCTCCCCACCCCAAAATGCACCATGTTGTTGTTTGGAGATTATAAGACTAGAAGTCAGAATGGTTATGTGATCTGCCTTAAAACTTAGCCAAAGTAGCAGTGTCAGGGTTCTCATCTTGTGTAGCTGGTAGTATTAAAGGACAAGAACCCGTGATGTTGGAGGAGTCCCACAGATTTCGGGCTGAGGACACTTGCCTGTGATGGTGACATGCTCAGCATCTTCAGTGCAGGTTGCAATCAATCTACTTTGTTCCATTTATGTACATGGTGGAGATGGCTGGCAGAGGCAAAATCTAACCCTTAGAATTCTGCTCATACATATTATTGAGATTTCATATTGCTTTTATTATTTGGCCACAAAAATGGACATAATCCTTGTTGGCTTTAACACACCTACTAGTACTGCTTTCGCTATCCATCTTGCAAAATATAAGACAAGGCCAGAGCTTAAATTAAAATCCTCGGCTTCTTATCTCCTTCCCACAGGAAAGCAAATCTGTGTTGAAAACCGTAAAATTAAGAGGAGAGCAAGGATAGCATAATTTAGCAAAAATTCATGGCACCAGATTCTGAGCTATATGACTGGAGGGATAGGTCAGACATTAAGAAGATACTGCCTGCTAATGCAAGTTCCTTAAGGTGGTGCTCTGGAAACAAGAACGGCATGCAAAATATATGTATTTCCAGAAGATTTCTTTTCTGCTACTCTTTATAACTCCCCTAAGAAATTATCTTTGTGGATGGTTTTTCAGTTAGGTTTCTTAGAGACTTCTGAAATGAAACTCGAAACAGTTACTGTATAGTTGAAATACATTCACTTTAGCATTTTGGTGTTGAGATTTTTGTTTCCATTTTTGAAAGGGTTTGTATTATGAATGAATGCCCATCCCCACCCCACCCCCACCTTCTCTAGCATTCTAAATTCCTTTTATTTAAAAAGCTCATTCTGTGTATCTGGTGTACTGCATCATTAACACTTGAAAAGCATCAAAACGTTTTTTAACCTTCTACACATTTATATGCATGGATATCCGTGCTTAGGTGTATAGAGGAAAATTGTGTGGCTTTGATAATGGCGCTCTACTTAATAAATGCCAAGGGCCATACGAGCTATGCAAGTTTGCCATTAGAGAGGAGCTGATAATTATAAAACAAGGAGAAGCTAATATGGAAATTACATCATTGTCTAAAAAAGTGTGTGTGTGTTTTTTACCCCTTGACTTTTTCTTTTCTTTTCTTTTCCTATTTTCTCTCTGGTGTATGTTGTAAAGAGAAATAAGTATTAGTAGCTATAAAGAGAATAAAATCTTACTAGGATAATTGTCCCTAATTTTCGTGAGGGCAGTCCTAACCCATTGGAAATGGTATATTTTTTGTACCTAAGTTGTAAAAAGTAGCCAGTGGAAAATAAGTGTGTGTCATAGTGTAAGCATCATACACACGTGTTACTGGGGCCCTTGTTTCGTGTCAGATACATGCCTACATTTTAAGCAGTTTATATTATGCAGTTTTTTGGGTATTTCCTCAGTTTTTTAAAAAATAACGGGTATTTGCTTCTAGAGAGACTGATTTTACACATATTTTAGTCTGTAATAAAATCTCACTAATCCAAACTAATGATGGTGAAGGCATGTCTGAGGTAGTGAATTAGAGGATACTCAAAATTCATTCTATTCTCTTCCCCTAAATTCACAACTTACTCCTTACTCTTGCTATAGTGATTCCAAATAGAGATCATCCAAGACTGCTTTAACTAATAGATGAGTATAAAATTAGAAACATCTTTTGTATGTATATAATTGTGTAGATTACCTTTTTTACTTTTTTTTGTGTGTATGTGTTGATCTTCTTAAAAATGATCCACTTAATTAGCTTAAACCTGCCTGGGTCTTGTTTACATTCTCGATTTCCTTAGCCAGCCTTTTCTTGAAAAAATAAACTGCCACCTTACCCAATGAGAATGATCAGATTCCAAGTTAACAAAATCCAAATAAATAGCCTGAACCTTTTACTGTTAAGTAGTTTTAGATTTGCAAATAAAACAATAAAATTTATTTTTAAGCAAGTATAGACATAGAAAGAATGTTACAATAGAAAAATGTTAACAATTTCAGAAGTTCTTACAGGCTGTATTTCCTATTATCCAGTTAAACTCAAGATCGGAAATCGCCTTTCATCAATTAAGATGTCTGGAAGTAAAGAACCAGAAGCTGAACTGAATAGTCATGACTCATTGACAAAGCAAACTGATAAAACATGGAGAGAAATTTTGTGACATGATTCTTAAGGATGTACAACTATAGAATTATGAATTTATGAGCTAAGGGGGGGATATCAGTGTACCAAATTTATATTTATTGGTCTGTTTATAAATATACTCATTTATTTGTTTATAGAACAATTTTAATGCCTTTGTTATGCCAGACATATTTAATGGACAAAAGCTTATATAATGTTCATAACTTTTGCTCCAGAAACTCTTTGTGGAAGTTAATGTGAGGAGACTTCAAAAGGGTGCATAAACATGTACATACAAAGATTCATGTCATATGGAATAATAGAGACCAGCCTTGATCCCCAAAAGGGCCTGGGCTAAATAAGTGGTAGTTTTTTGGTATAGTGGGACAGTCATGAATTTGAGGAATATTTAACAAAGAAAAATTCTGAGGATTTAAATGTATACAGCAGATGATTGTAGTTGTCCAGGGTCCAAAGATGATTGCTGGATTTATGCTGACAGCCAGTTACTTCTATAATGCAGATTTTTCTTGGGGAAAGGACACATGAGCTGGGCATCCTCATTGACTATTGACTTTGTTGTTACTTTGCAGTCAAATAAAGTGCCCGTGGTGCAGCCATCCCATGCGGTCCATCCTCTAACGCCCCTCATCACTTACAGCGATGAGCACTTTTCTCCAGGATCACACCCATCACACATCCCATCAGATGTCAACTCCAAACAAGGTGAGAGCACCTACCTTCTGAGCCCCGTCCTTTATCTGAACAGGGTTCCAAGGCCTTCAGTTGGTCCCCCTGTGGTGCTCAAGTAACCCTACCATTGTCTTTTCTCCGTGTCACTGAGTGGATCAAAATACATTTGAAAGAGATAAGAGTAATTTACTTGATAGTAATTCTCTATAAACCCACAGCAGTCTGTTGTTGCTTCTTTTATTTTTTTGCTACTAAGAAACAAGAAAAGCCTAGGAAGGTTATTTTCAATCAAAGTGACAACTCTCAAAATCTCTGATCTACAGTATTATCCAATATGTTCTACAGATATACTAAATATTCAGTGTTCCCCCTAGTATCCATTGATTTTTAGCCTATACAGAAGGTATTGATAGAAACGTAAAAGAAGTTAGAGAAGGGGCAAAGTAGGGTCTTTTCACTTCAAATGTTCTCTTTTTCATCCTTTTATGATTTCTTTTGGTCATACAGTTATATCTCCATTGTATTTTTTCTTCTATTTTTTAATTTACCATTTAGATGTTATAAATAATAATTAAAATACAAACTCTCTGTGTTTAGATTGACAGCAGCATGAATCATATTTTGCTTCTTCATATTACTATCAAGTTCTGCTTCTTATTTCATTTACAGAAAAACATACAGCATAAAACCAAATGAAACCCATTGCCATGAAGTTGATTCTGGCTCAGCAACCCTACAGGACAGAGTAGAACTGCCCTATTAGAGTTCCTAAGGTTGTAAATCTTAACAGAAGCAGATTGCCACATGTTTCTCTCATGGAGCAGCTGGTAGATGTGAACTGCCAACCTCTCAGTTAGCAGCCCACTGCTTTAACTGCTGCACCACCAGGGCTCTGGAAAATAAAAAAAAAGTTCTATGTAATGTATATGAATGTGTCTATGGTTGTAGGACACAGATCTCTGGTTCTTCAAGTCTTCTGATATGGTCAGCTTAGGGCAAACGTCAAGGATGAATTTGCTAAGAGCTGTGACACAAACAGATATTTGACCACCCATGAGCTATTAACAGTAATAGCAAAAAGATGGAAACAACCGAAATGCCCATCAGCAGATGAATGGATCAACGAACTATGATACGTATACATAATGGAATACTACACGATGTTAAAGAACAATGATGAATATGTGAAACATCTCATAACATGAATGAACTTAGAGGCTGTTATGCTGAGTGAAGTTAATCAATCACAGAAGGACTAATATTGCATGAGATCACTATTGTAGAAAGTTAAGAAAAGGGTTTCATAGAAAAAAAGAAGTAATTCTTTGGTGATTACCAGGGGAGGATAACACAGAAAAGAAAGGGTGAATTTGCTCATAGGATGGCCTTTGCTCTTTCCGTGCACATGCATACTTCAAGCTTACTAGTGTCTTGAGGTTCAAAATCCTATAAAACCAAATAAAAACAGAGAATGTGAAGGTTAAAATTTTCCACCTCCTGCATTTCATCCTTTTGTTCCTGGGTGGTACAAGCAGTTAATGTACTTGACTCTTAACCAAAAGATTGGAAGTTCAAATTCACCCAAAGGCACTTTAGAAGAAAGACCTGAGTCAGAATCTGTTTGACAGCAACTGGTTTGATTTTTGTTTTTATCTTTGACTTATAACGGACAACAGAATTTAGTAAGCATATGAAAAAGAGTGACTTCTGAAGGCTAAGTGTTGTTTCCATTAACACTTTTAGGTTTAATCCTTAATACTTTCAATTACCTCCACAGTTCAAATGGAAAACTTATTTGAGAAATTAGTTACTGTTGGACTTCTAACTCAAGTGGAGCCCAAGTACCTCTTCTCAACCAAACCAAAAACCAAACCAATTGCTGTTGAGTTAATCCTGACTCAGAGGATGAGAATCACTTATGCAGTAGTTTCCAGGTTTGCCCTTGTTTATTCTTCATTCTAAGTCCTCCCCCAATCCTTCTTGCCCTTTATCATGGGCATATAAAAAATAAGAAATATCAAAAGGACTCGGTTCTCTAGTGCTCCTATAACAAATACCACAAATGGATGGGTTTAACAAACAGGAATTTATTCCCTTACAGTTCAGATGACTAGAAGTCCAAATTCAGAGTGCCAGCTCTAGGGGCCAGATGAAGGCCCCTCAACCTTGGGCTGCAGTTGTACCTCTTATTCCAGGCCCACTGGAGCTGCAGGCTTCCCTTAACTCATGAAGCTGCTGGTTGCTGAGGCTGATAAACCCAAGATTGGCAAGTAGAATGGCACATTTCCAAGATTCACATGCACACGGCAGGCCACTCGTTCAAGTCCAGGAACAATCCCCAGATTGGCAGACAGTACAGCAGGCCATTGGATGAAGACTTGGCCAAATGCAGGATCCAAGCATGCCAAAAAGCTAGAGACTTTTCTCAAAGCTGCTTCTTATATACTGGAAGCAGGCCACACCACAAAGGTACCTACTTAGCTGCTCACAGCAGATTCCACCATGGACCTGATTACAGTCTAATCATGGGTGGGTAATAACTACATCCAGCTGCACAGCCACTCAGAACCACAACCAGCCAAATTAACACATAATCTTAACTACCACAACTGTGGATATAGGGTGAGAAAGGAAACTATGCTAGGGATCTTAGGGAGAAGACTGAGTGTAAGAGGGAAAAATAAGAATATAATCTTGTTCACAGTGAGTTAAGATGTCTTTGAGGTATCTGAGGGGAGACATGTGGGCAGGGCAGTTTAACATGTGGGGTCACAATCTCAGATCAGAGTCTGAGCTAGAGATGCACATCTGGGAGCCATAAAGCTCTAAATGATGATTAAACATACATATAAAAGTCTCAAACTATTAGCAATAAAATGTGAGTAATATACATATTTTTTAAAAGTCTTTAACCAACAGTTATATACCAAAACACACACATACACAAAACCAAATTCACTGACATTAAGTCTGTTCTGACTTACTGCAGCCCCCATCGGGTTTCCAAGGCTATAAATCTTTAGGGAAATAGACTGACTGCCTCATCTTTGTTCTACGGAGCAGCTGGTGAGTTCAAACCATCAACATTTTGGTTAACAGCCGAATGCCTTAACCGCTGCACCACCAGAGCTCCTTAGCAGTTGGAGCAAACCAAACTCTGCCATCAAGTTGATTTCAACTCATAGCAGCCCTTACTGGGATTCCGAGATGGTAAATCTTTACAGAAGTAGATTGCCCCATCTTCCTTCCACAGAGCAGCGTGGGGTGGGGGGGTGGGGGGCGTTGAATCGCCAATCTTCTAGTTAGCAGTCAAATGCCTTAGACACTATGCCACCAGAGCTCTAATAGTTACATAGTGCTTTACTGTATAGATCCTAGGCCCTGTTCTAAGCACTTTTAAACATGAATTTATTTAAGAGAGCCATATATCATGGATCACTAGTTTTCTTCTGAAGAATTCTGGGGCCATTCATTTAAAAAAAAGAAATTTATAACTTGTTGCCGATTACACTTACATTTTCTCTTCTGTTCCCATCTCTTAACTGCTATCATAATTTTTTTTTTTTTTTTTTTTTTTGGCATCTCTAACTGAAATCTGCATCATTGCTTCTTAATTTTTTTTTTTTTTTAATTTTCTGTAATTTTAGAGAAGGAACTTTGGTTATGACTTGAAGTTTGTCTGATTGATTGCAGTTTCTTTATTTTGTCCTGAAAACTTACATGATTTTGCATTCTTCTCCATCTATTCCTATAGGGAAGCTCATTAGCTCCCCCCTCCCTGTGTGTAATTGTGTGTGTGTGTGTATGTGTGTGTGTGTATGAAGGAAAAGGAAAGGAAGCTAACATTAGTTTTTTTTGGTACTCCTTATCAGTCTGGTAAAAATGTTAAAAAGAAACACCATTAAAGGAAGTACTGGATTTAGGTACCTGTTTATAACTATGTATTATCCACTTTATCCTTATAAATAACAAAACAAAACATGTAAAGGGCACAATTATGTACCAAGCACTGTTTGGAATTATATATACTAGTTCATATCCCTCTCAACAACCCCTGTTCTGTTGTTATTCTGATTTTACAATAAAAATTAAATAACTTCTTCAAA
This sequence comes from Orycteropus afer afer, assembly GCF_000298275.1. Classification (NCBI taxonomy): domain Eukaryota; kingdom Metazoa; phylum Chordata; class Mammalia; order Tubulidentata; family Orycteropodidae; genus Orycteropus; species Orycteropus afer. Next base: position 10,988,122 of record NW_006921658.1, read on the forward strand.
GATACATGGTGAATGGATGGCAAACTTGCTATATTAATCCGTACAGTCTGACTCCAGAAAAATTTTATCTAAATTTATGTTGTTGTTGTTGTTGTTTGCCGTCGAGTCGGCCCCGACTCATAGTGACCCCTCCTTGGGTTTCCGAGGCAGTATCACTACGGAAGTAGGATTGCCCAACCTTCCTTCTGAGGAGTGGCTGGTGGGTTTGAACCGCCAGCCTTCTGGTTAGCAGTCAAGTGCCTTAGGCACTATGCTACCAGAGCTCCTCTAAATTTATGTAATTTACTTTAAAATTTTAAATATTTTTAATATTATCCTGATGCTGATTATTGCCTCTGGCATATATTAACCGACTCGATGGCAATTAACAACAACAACAACAAGTTACTTCTGTGGAGATACCACCTCGGAAACCCAAGGAGGGGTTGCTATGAGTCAAATCAACTCAAGGGCAGTAAGTTTGCTGGGGTTTTTTTTGTTTTGTTTCGCTTTACTTGAATAAATAAATAAGGCGCTCTGGTGGCGTAGTGGATAAGGCTAACCAGAAGGTCAGTGGTTCAAACCCACTAACTGCTCTGTGGAAGGAAGATGGGGCAATCTACTTTCTTAAAGATTTACAGCCTCAGAAACCCAATGAGGGTCATATGAGTCTGAATTGACTCAATGGCAGTGAGTTTGGTTTTGGTTTTTGAGTTGAATAAATAATGTGGAATGTGTCTTCAGTAGGAGCTCTGGTAGCATAGTGCCTAAGGAACTTGACTGCTAACCAGAAGGCTGGCGGTTCAAACCCACCAGCCACTCCTCAGAAGGAAGATGGGGCAATCTACTTCGGTAGATACTGCTCGGAAACCCAAGGAGGGGTCTCTATAGTCAAGTCCAACTCGACGGCACATAACAACAACACAACAATGTCTTCAGTAACATGGTAGCTGGTGGAGAGGCATACGCTCCTAGGAATCCGTGAAAGGCATACACTTCCAGGATTGTAAAACAACAATAAGATATTGGAAAACCTAGATGATTTACTACTAACTTAATCATCTAAGTCAAGGAGCTGTGGTAGTGTAGTGGTTAAAGCATTCAGCTGCTAACCAAAAGGTCAGTGGTTTGAACCCACCAGCCCTCTGCAGAAGAACAATGAGACAGTCTGGTTCTACAAAGATTTACAGCCTTGGAAACCCTATGAGGCACTTCTACTCTGTCTTAAAGAGTTGCTGTGAGTTGGAATGAACTCATTGGCAGTGGGTGGGTGGGAATCACCTAAGTGACATCATGTGCAAGCTTTAAAATGTTGATCATATTGGCCCTGCATAGGAAATGGGTCAATTTTAATTGTTTTATTTCACTTACTTGTTTGTTCAGTCATTCAAAAATATTTGCTGAGAGCTTCCTCTGCAGACAATTATGGTTTCATCTGTAGATTGGTAAAACATGGTCTCTCTTTTTCAAGCAGTGTATAAGCTCATGCGGGAAATCATTGGTAGAGACTGACTATAAAAGAAAATGAAAAACATCCCAAGTTCCATGTTAAAAGTGCAAATAAAATGTTGTAGTTTCAAAGGAGAGAGAGATTTCTCAGAGCTAGAAGAGTTGGGAGAAAATGGAAGCAGGGCAGGGCATGTGGACAATGAGTAGAATTCAATTTGTTGTTGTTGTTATGTACCGTCGAGTCACACCTGACTCATAGTGACCCCTCCTTGGGTTTCCGAGGCAGTATCACTACGGAAGTAGATTGCCCCATCTTCCTTCCGAGGAGTGGCTGGTGGGTTTGAACCGCCAGCCTTCTGGTTAGCAGTCAAGTGCCTTAGCCACTATGCTACCGGAGCTCCCGTAGAATTCAATAGCTACAGTCAAATTTGGTGCGGACAGTGAACACACTCAGCTGCTAACTGAAAGGTTGGAGGTATGAGCGTAGCCAGAGGTGCCTTGGAAAAAAGCCCTGCTGATCTACTTCTGAAAAATGAGCCACTGAAAATCCTATTCTGGGGTGTCTATGTAGGAGATCCTGGACAGAGTGGAAGAACAATGTGAAACAAAACTCAAAATCGTATTTTTTTTTTTTTTTTTTTTAAAAAGGACCAGGTTTGCTGGTCTGATGGAGCCTGGTGGAACACCTAGGACTATGGCCCCTAGCTGCCCTTCAGGTCTGGAATTGAACCCCCTCCTGTGGCTTCCAGCCAAACAAAAGATAGGCATATGAGCTGAACGTTTACATTGGTGGTTACACTCCTTGGAGAGATCAGTCATTGGAGAATAGAAGGGCTGTGTATGCACAGGGAGACAGCTCAGGGGGCAGGAATACAGGGAAGGAAGGACACAGGGCAGAGGTAACTATGGGGAGGAAGTGAGAGGGCAGCTGTTGCATTGTGGGAAATTGCATTCAATGTCATGAGACAAAGTATATATGAATTTGCTCTGTAAACTTTTACCCAAATCACAACAAGATTTAAAGAAAAGAAAATCCTATTCTGAAAACACATGGGGCTGCCATGAGTGGGAGTGCACTCGACCCTACCTGACTTATAGGACCTGGCATGTTGCAAGTGCTAAATGAATGTCAGGTTCCCTCCTTCCTCCTTTTAACCAAAAAAAACCAAGTCCATCTAGTTTGTATGTTTTGTTCTGTAATTACCTGATGCTCTATTCTAAGTACACTTAGAATATGAACTAGAGAGGAGAGTAAAGTTTTTAGGCTTGTTTGTTTAAAGACTTGCACTGTGATTGCAAGCAAGTTACTTATTTGCATCCCAGTGATAAAATTACTGTACTAAAACATATTTTATATATACTTGAACAGGGTGTCTGAACTGTCACTTAACTTCTCTAGACCTCAATTTCCACATCTATAAAATAAAAGAATTACAATAGATAATTCAGAGCTAGTCTTTGACCTCTAAATTACCGCCCATCTATCTGTTTGTCAGACTGTGGTGGCTTGCACACAGACTAAGAAGAAAAGCCTGGAAATTTACTTCCAAAAATCAGTCAATGGAAACTGATAGATCATGACAGAATATTGTCTGATACAATGCTGGAAGATAAGTCCCTAAGGTTGGAAGAAACTCAAAATACATAGCAATGGACTTGAGCCTACTAACTATTGTAAAGATGGCACAGAACTGAGCAAAGTTTCATTCTGTTGTACTTGGGGCTGCCATGAGTCAGAGACAACTCAATGACAATAATAGTAACGCAATCTCTAACCATGACTTTCAAGTTAATATAATGAAACGTTCCAGTTTCTAAACTTTCTCTGAGTCTGTTTGGTTTTTCTGCTCAAACCTGAGCAATCCCTTGCAGACTCAGAGATTGAGGAAGGTATCTCAATCTTAGGATGAGGAAGACAGAAAGGTGGAACCAGCTACCAGGTAATATATACATGTCATGTCTCACCACTGTAGACTCCTTAGGATCACCTATGCAACCTGAACCATTCCAGACCTGAGGAAAAAAATCCCAGAATATAAAATTTGGGGGACAATGTGGCCAAAATAATCAATATTTCTAGCCATATATTTTAAAAGGAGGCTTGAGACTGTTCTTTTAAAAACAACAAAACATGAGATGATCTTACATAAACTTTGTTCATACAACAAATCTGTCCTGGAAGAAGTGCAGCAGAATGCTCCTTGGAAGCCAGAGTGGCCAGACCTCATCTCACCTAGTTTGGTCATGTTGTCAGAAGTACCATTTCCTGGGAAAGGGTATCATCCTTGGTAAATTGTGGAGGGTCAACCAAAAAGGGGGAGGCCCTCAACAAGATGGAATGACACAGTGGCTACAACAATGGGATCAAGTATAGCAAGGATTGTGAGGATAGTGCAGGCCTGGGCAGTATTTTGTTCTGTTGTACATGGAGTCACTATGAGTTGGAGCTGACTCAATAGCACCTAACAACAACAACCAACTGTTGAAAAAGAGAGTGAAAGATATTAAAGACTTTTCTCTTTACGACCTACATTCTATAAAACACACAGTGCTATGAGTCGAACCTGACTCATAGCAACCCTCCTTGGGTTTCCGAAGCGGTGTTACTACGGAAGTAGATTGCCCAGTCTTCCTTCCGAGGAGTGGCTGTGGTGGGTTTGAAACGCCAACTTTCCGGTTAGCAGTCAAATGCCAGTTTGGAAATAGACAACACTTTTTTCTTAAGGCCTTCCCATAGGTTCAAGGCCTTCTGTATCCTTTATGTTCCAAGTGAAATTAATAGGCATTTTAATAGTTTTTTAAATAAATAAATAAAACTATTTAAATAAATAAAACAATTTTAAATAGGTTTTTTTTTTTTTTTTTTTTTTAAAGAATTTTTAAATAGTGTCTTCCATGTAAGGCGCTCTGGTGGTCCAGTGGTTTAGGTTCAGCTGTTAATCAAAAGGTTGGTGACAGTTCGAACCCACCGGCCACTCTTTGGGAGAAAGATGTGGCCATCAGCTTAAAAGATTTACAACCTTGGAAACTCTATGGGACAGTTCTACTCTGTCCTATAGGGTCGCTATGAGGTGGAATTGACTCAGTGTCAGTAGGTGTTTTGATATCTTCCATGTGCTCACCTAATTCCACATACTGAGTATGTTTACTACCATTGAATGACATATTCTGGGTATTAAACCTGGGAAAGTGTGTTTATATATGGAAATGGTCTTGTTAAAGTCATGATTAGCTGTGTAAAGAAAACTTTGTGCCTTTTTTTCTATTCCAAATTACTTTGATTACATTAAGTTTAACTTTCTATATTTTATATTCCTGTGTATTTATCTTACTCCATTTTTTCCCCCTCCACCTAAGGTAAAGTATAAACAAAGGGATGTCATTTGGGACTAAGATTAGGTATAATCTTGAGGTGGTTTTTACAGTTATAGGGCAGTGTGCTCCAGGGAGTGTGAGCTCAAGAAACAATTTGGTGGCACTCTTATTTTCTGTGGAATACAACTAATCCAGAACAGCTTGACCTTGGTGCCCAGAGGACCCAACTTGATGAAGAGCTTAGTTGGAGCTGAAGTGGCAGAGACCAAATGAATCATATCAAGTGTGACCATTAGGGGGCTGAAGATGATTCCTAATTAATCTTTGATCCTCTGAGGTATCCCATTTCCCAAATCTATATATCCATAAGGGAACCAATGAAAATAATGAAAGTGGCAATTTACCTAATCTTTGAGCACCATGGCGGGCTGTCATTTCCCATACTACACAAAACAATTTCACATTCTCCATAAAAACAAGCCCAACCATTTTTCTTAACCGAAGTGAAATAATAGGGGCAAAACAAATAATTTAAAACTTTGCTTTGGTGACTGTTTCACTGGCCATATATTTACTTTTTCAAGATACACTGTTTCCCAAGACTGACTTTCTCAGATGTTGGAATCTTGAGAAAAGCTAACAGTCTGACTTCAGTTAAATGGATTTAGTGACTAAATACCTGAACTATTAATGGCAGAAAGCATTTCATTGTTTTTCTATTGCTCTGTGGTCAAATGTCTTGCCAATCTGAAAACTGTACCTTTCCATTATTTTATTTTTTTTATATAGGCATGTCCAGACATCCTCCAGCTCCTGATATCCCCACCTTTTATCCTCTGTCTCCGGGTGGTGTTGGACAGATTACCCCACCTCTTGGCTGGTAAGATCCTTCCTGCAACCTGCAGCCAGGCAGTTGAACACATCTTCTTACACTTTCCATTCATGGAAATTACCATTATGAATAGTAACACTTGAGGAGTCGAAGAAATTTCACTTCAGCAAGCAAGGTGCTAACTATGTTTCATTTCAATTTAAAAGATTAAAAAAATTTACAGACTTTGAAATGGATTGAATCGGTTTGTTTAATATGTACAGAAATTGACTGTGTAGAGTTTCCTTTGAAGGTTATAGTTTTATGGATTCAGTTTGTGGCTTTGGGCATTTGCTTTGCCTGTACAAAGTTAGAGCTCACAGTGGTTTTTCTTTCTCTAGTTTTTTTATGAACAGTTTATAATTTTGGAACATAAGCTTATCCACCTTTTCTTATAAATAGGCAGCTGAGGAAAATGACAAAACAACTAACTAGAGAGGAATTCAGAATATAAAAGCATCTTTTGGAGTTAAAGGAAGTGAACATCCAGTTTGAGTTCAGAAGAGTGAAAAACTAATGTTTGGGCTTGCTTTTTCCAGAACTCAAATTTATTTTTTTTAACTATTTATTAAATTTGGATTTATATATTTGTAAAAAATTCTTACTGCTACCGTTAATGTTTTTAATTCTAAAGGTTAAAAAAAGAAAAATTGGGAAGAATAATTTTATATAATGTGGCCGATTTTTATCATTTTGTTATTAGCACACACCTTTTCCTCCACCCACTCCCATCCCCTCTCCATTGCTCCCTGCCCCATTTCTCACATCCTGGAAAACATATCTTCAACTTTAGCAAATGTTTTTCTCCTTTCTCAATCTGGTTCTCTAGTCTCCCTGCCTTTATATCCAAGTATTATCTCGCTTCTTCAGCAAGGAATGGTTATCCTGCTGTGGAAGTTCCAGCTTTCTCTCTCTCTGTCTCTTACTATCTCTAGCCCTGTATCTCTCAGTCAATAATTCTGTTTTAATTGAATTGATTGTGCACATACTTTCAGACCTAGATTGATTATTCTTTTTGAACTTAGCTACTTCAGACAATAATCCTGTGCATAGTTGCAGCAATGGCAGCTGGAAATAAAGGTAGTATTAAGAAAACATGTGAGATGTGGGAACAGCAGAGAGAAAGATGGATTTCCCAGGGTGGAAAGAAAAGAATTCCAGTGAATTGATCGTTTACTTCTTGTCTCTAATATGAGTCTGTGGGGGGGGGGGGGGTCTACAGTGTTTTAAAAATGCTTGTTCATTTCAGTGTAAATATGAATAAATTTTCATTTCCTTCTTTCTTCTCTTTTCTGAAGTTCTCTAAGATGTTGATAAAAAATTCACTAAGATTCTTCTCTGACAGGAATATTTCACTTATTCTCAGGGTTTCTTTATATTCGATGTTGTTGTTGTTGTTATGTGCTGTTGAGTCGGACCCGACTCATAGCAACCCACCCCTCCTTGGGTTTCCAAGGCAGTATCACTATGGAAGTAGATTGCTCCATCTTCCTTCCGAGGAGTGGCTGGTGGGTTTGAACAGCCAGCCTTCTGGTTAGCAGGCAAGTGCCTCAGCCACTGTGCTACCAGAGCTCCTTTGTATTCAATAGGAAATGCCTACTTTGTTCAAAGCATTGTGCTAGGCACTGATGGGATTGGGAGAGGGGAAGGGATAAAAGGCAAATAATACACAGACTGGTTTGCCTTTAAAGTTGAGGGTGGGGGGATTTTTTTCTAAAAGGAAAATGATGTGTTGGTTGGGTTGAGGGTAAGGAAGGGAAGTAGATAATTGAAGAAATTCTGTGGCCTGTAATACACCCACAGATTCTATTTGAATTACCTCCCTGTTGTCCCTGCATCAAACTCTTATTGCTGGTTGGTAACTGGTGTTTTGTCATTGATGGGTTCCTTTCTTCTGTGACCTCAGGCAAGGTCAGCCTGTATATCCCATCACGGGTGGATTCAGGCAACCCTACCCATCCTCACTGTCAGTCGACACTTCCATGTCCAGGTAGGTGGAGGTGGAAATGGAGCACTGGAGGACAAGTTGCTCTTCTTGCGCTTGCATCTTGTGTGCCTCTGCTTGCCTCTGGTCGGCTAGGAGGGTGCATACCTTAACCTCGTGTCTGTCTGCAGTGCGCCTGGCTCCCACACTAGGGCTCGTAGATGTTCCTGGGTAGGAGACCAACGCTGTGCCTAAGGGGACCAGCCATACCCACCAGTGAGCTTGACTCACCCACACTGGGAAACATTGCCTCCAGAAGTATTCATTGCCATTTGATTGTGGGATGTGAAAAGTCCCAAAAGTGGACATTATAAGAAGAGCTTGTTTGATTCAAAATATTCTGGGGATGGAGCAAAGTGGGGTGGGGGAATAAATATGGTTTAGGTCTGAGTTCTAGAATTTGCTTCTTTTGAGCAAAGTAGTAACTGAGTATATGAAGGTGATTGAAAATGCCCAGGTAATCTAGAGCCTTCCTGGACCAAGACTTTGAGAACAGAAAGAACAGTGCTCACAAGCTGTCAGGCCATAAGAGGTGTGGGTCCTAGTGTGTGAATCAGGCCCTGTGTGGATACATTAGTGCAAGCAAAGCTCTGTGAGGCCTGCCATACCACACCTGAGGCTGCTCTGTGTAATGCTTTGCTTCTGGAAAGGATGGCTTTTGTGCCCTGTGCTTGATGTACACACACGTGATGTGTATCATCTTTGTGTTCAGTGTGCCTTTTTCAAGGGTAGGCAAGCTGTTGGGTTATTGACTGGTTGTGAATCTTTACTTTTTATATAGTTATGAAACTTGCAGTTTCCATGTTCAATTACAGCTTTAAAAAATGTATTACTTGTTCAGTGAATTACCAACCTCGATGTCGAGGGGATAGAAAAATTGATATCCTTTCCCCTCAAAAAAAATATATATATTATGCTTATTTCTAGTACTGGAAGAACTATCTGATGACAGGAGTTTCTCACAGGCAGAGATAACCAACATCCTGTATCTTTGAAAACAGTATACTTAGCAAAGCTTCATTATTTGATCAGATACTTGTTTTTTTACTATACCTCCTTAATTGTTTAATATTTTTTCCTAAAATATTACATAGTCAAGCAGAATCCCTTCACTGTCTCAGTTGAAGGAGTTAATTGTATAGGCTGTGATGAAAGGCTAAGAATGTTATCCTTATTGAATTAAATGTTTACTTTAAAACAGTTGGAAAAGCAAAAATTTCTAAAACATAACCAAATTTACCCAAAGCACTTGTTGAAAGTACTGTCTTTATTTATTTTATTTTTCTTGCACGGCAGTTTCCCTCCTTTGTGTTGGATGGTGGTGGATATTTTAAGATTATTTTCATACTCTACAAGCATACTTGGGAAAAAGTATGTCTTTGTTGTATGTAGTTTTTTTTTTTTACCTTGATTCAGAATTGCATCCTTCCTTTTAGGTAAATCCTTCCTTTCAGTTCTGTTAGCAGTTTTTCATAAGGCTGATCTCTTAAACACTTCTTTCTGTATAGAAAATTATTTTGGATGATGTTAATGGAAACATCGTTAAATGGGGGACCAAAAATAATTGGTCAAATAATTGGTTCGAACCCACAGCAGCTCTGTGGGAGGAAAGACCTGGCTATGAGTTCCTGTGAAGATTATGATCTAGGAAACCCTATGGGGAAGTTCTAATAGGATTGCTATAGCATTGCTGTGGGCTGGACTGAACTCAGCAGCACACAACAATAACAATATTAATGAAGAAACCAGTGATAGGCAAAAACTCTTCTTAATGTGATGGTTTGCTTATGAGGGAGAGATTTTTAAGTGTGATATCTTTAGCTTCCAATTAAAAATCATAATAAATCTTAATAGATTACTTTAATAAAGTGTTATACGTACAGTGATTGCTCTTATTAAAGTTCTTATTTGAAAACTGCTTTGCAAGAAAAGTGATTCCTCCCTTTTTTTTAAAATTCTGTGGCTTAGAGCCTTTTCAGGAAAAATGTCAAAGTCTGCTAGTAGATTGAAAAAAAAAGTGTTATACAGGGAGTAATAATAAATATTGTCCACCTAATAATAGAAAATTTAAAAAAAAAATTAGCCCACTATAATTTATAGTTAATATTTCTACTTATAAAGAGATGTGTTTTCACACTTTGCAACAGCAGCTAATAGACTATTTTGAAATTCCACCAGGTTTTTGCTACAGTAGCCACTAGTACATCTTTTTTTTCCTTCTTTTAGGTTTTCCCATCATATGATCCCCGGTCCTCCTGGTCCCCACACTACTGGCATCCCTCATCCAGCCATTGTAACACCTCAGGTCAAACAGGAGCATCCCCACACTGACAGTGACCTAATGCACGTGTAAGTAGCACCTGGCTTCATCTGCAAATGCTTGAAAATACTGAGGGTTTAAACACTATTAGTTCTTTATTGTTGGGCCTTCCCTGTCACTTACATTGTCACAATCAGTTGTGGTTGTGCCTTGAAGGCTCTGTCCTGATGACTTTCAGCAGCTTGATTCTCAATGCTCAGATTTTTATTCTGAGATAAGAAAGGAGCACAGACAGGGCCTAGGTATTGAATAATCTTGAGCTGTTCAGTATTTACTACCAGTTTTTAATTCAGTTTAGGGTGTTAGGAAGCACCTGCTAGTACCTGAATGAAGTAGACCGGAGGTTTAATGCATTTCCTTTTGGAAGTGCAGTTTTCTGGTTTGAGATTTCAGATGCACAGAATTTAAGGGAAAAGAGTGAAACCCAGGATTCCTTGCTGGGCCAGGACTGCCATAGGGTGTTAAAGCAGGAATAAATTTCCTGAAAAGATTAGTAGTTGACCTTCTTAATCTTGGGTTTGTGGCTGGAGATGGAAGGGTGAGCCTTGCGAGACAGCGTGTAATAGTCCAAATGTGTACGAAGTCGATGTGCCATTTATTTGGAGAAGAGGTTCTAAAGTTTCATTAGCTCCTCAAAAGAGCCCTTGACCCCAAGAAAATTAAGAACCTCTGAGAACCTGAAAGAGGTGTGACCACCTGTACTGTATGTTCAACTTATTCTGAGGTACAAGAAACTGGCCTCAAGGTCCTAGATGGAACTTCTTTACAAATCCAAATGTATTTCCACTTTGTTGTTAAATACTACTTTTAGAAACAAAAAATGCCACAGCCACTGAGTCACTTCTGACTCACAGCAACCCTGTTGGACAGGGTAGAACTGTCCCATAGGGTTTCCAAGGCTATAGATCGTTGTGGGAGCAGGTTGCATCATTTTTCTCCCACACAGCGGCTGGTAGGTGTGAACCACTGACCTTTTGGCTAGCAGCAGAATTCTTTACCAAGTGCAAATACTTCTAGAGCTATAGGTAAACTCTCTCTAACCAAAGGATTCTTACTCATGAAGAGTCAGTGAGGAAATAGAAAGCTGTTTTGGTTGTTTGTATCTCAGTATTTCATCAAATGAACCAAACATTGCTCTTCAAAGTTGTTGGTGTTTTGGGGGTTTGTAGAGAGCCCAAAGGCTTTGAGTTTGACTAGTGATGTAAGCAGATGCTCTGTTTCTCTTCTCCTCCCATCTCTTCCTTATTCCCCCTCCCCCCTCCCCCAACCACCACCACAACCACCTTTTAGGAAGCCTCAGCACGAACAGAGAAAGGAGCAGGAGCCAAAAAGACCTCACATTAAGAAACCTCTGAATGCTTTTATGTTATACATGAAAGAAATGAGAGCAAATGTCGTAGCTGAGTGTACTCTAAAGGAAAGTGCAGCTATCAACCAGATTCTAGGCAGAAGGGTAAGTAGTGAGAATGTATACCAATGTTTATGGTAACCATAGTACTGCTTTGTTAAAACTGCACAAATTTAATTACATATCAGGTGGCCATTGGAAACATTAGTATAACTACTAGGCCCTACAGGAAGTGACAAAGAACACAAGGTACCAGGGTAATAACCCTGGGGAGGGTTACATGATATAATAAATTGTAAACACACCTTAACTTGCCTTGGCCATAGGAACCTTTCTGAAAATGGTAACAGTTTTTACTATTTTCATTCTTTAAGCACATATTCATTGTGTTTTGTGTGCCAGGCAGTGTGCTAGACATTAGGTAATAATTGCTAAAATAATAATAATAATAATAGTCCTTGACTTCTTAGAGCTTAAAGTTTAGTGACAGGATATAGATATTAGATGAAGAATTACCCAGTATATATGTAATTAAAATTGTGATAAATATGTGACTGTGAAGAGGAAGCTTCTGTTAGAAAGAATGGCAGGAGGTGCATCATTTTGATTTGGGAGTTAGGGAAGGCCCCTCTGAGAAAATAGTATTTACGCTGAGGCCTGAGAGGTGATTGGGCATTGGCCAAGTAGTCAGTGGGGAACTCTGGACTCTTCTCAGATAGAATAATGTGTGTGTAGACTCTAAAGCAGAACAGCACACAGCTCATTTAGGGAGCTGCAGAAAGGCCTGTAGGGGACCAGCAATGCTGCTGATTGAACCCTGGGAGATGGAGGTGGCCATTCCCTCCAAGACAGAAACTGATCTGTTCCACCCTGAAGATTTAAATGGAAGAATTTATGTGGGCCAGAGAAATCTTTATTCTGGAAAATACAGCTGATTCTTGAACTGCACCTGTGCTGGGTTTCTTTCTGGATGGATGGGTCCTTTTCTTTCTTCTTTCACACATGCTAAGATATTTTCTTGAGCATCTACCATGTACCCAGTACTCGGCCTCACAACTGGACCAATAAGCAGCAGCATGGTAAATGGAGAAAAGACTGAAATTGTCAAAGGTTTTGTATTACTTGGTTCCACAATCAACACCAATGGAAGCAGCAGTCAAGAAATCAAACGTCATATTGCACTGGGAAAATCTGCTGCAAAAGACCTCTTTAAAGTGCTGAAGAGCAAAGGTGCACCTAACCCAAGCCATGGTATTTTCAGTCACCTCATATGCATGTGAAAGCTGGACAGTGAATAAGAAGGACCAAAGAAGAGTTGATGCTTTTAAGTTGTGGTGTTGGCAAAGAATACTGAAAGTACCTTGGACTGCCAGAAGAATGAACAAATCTGTCCTGGAAAGAAGTACGGCTGGGAATGCCCCTTGGAAGCGAGAATGACCAAACTTTGTCTCACCTACTCTGGCCATATTGTCAGAAGGGACTATTCCCTGTAGAAGTCTATCATGCTTGGTGAAGTGGAGGGTCAGCACAAAAGGGGAAGGCCCTCGACGAGATGGATTGACTTAACGGCTGCAGTTATGGGCCCAGGTACAGCAAAGATAGTGAGGCTGGCGCAGGACTGAGCAGTGTTTCATTCTGTTGTACATAGAGTTGCTAGGAGTCGGAGTCGACTTGACGGCACCTAACAGCAGCAACAACAGCAAGGTATTTTCCTGAGCATCTGCCAAGTACCCAGCACTAGGCTGCAACTAGGCTGTTAAGATTTCTTTATCCAACCACCAGCCAAAAGGCTGATTACTTTTCTCAAAGTTGAAATGGTTTCAGTTAGGTATCTAAAGAGTGGTAGAAAAGAAATGGGATTATTCTGATTCAAATTCCATTTTCACCGTAATTACATTCAAAGTTTGAAAATGCTTCAGCTTGATTTGTTGGTGGTCTTCACATATGTGCGATACCAGTTGCTGTCGAGTTGGTTCTGACTCATGGCTACCCCATGTGTGCAGAGTAGGACTGTGCTCCATAGGGTTTTCATGGCCGTGACCTTTTGGAGGTATATCACCAGAACTTTCTTTCAAGGAGCTTCTGGGTACACTCGAACCTCCAACCTTTTGGGCACCAGTCAAATGTTTACTTCTTTATGTCACCCAGGGGGCTCCATATATGCAGATAGCTTCTTAAATTGTGCCCATGAGCATTTAGATCAGGAGGGTCTAAGAACATTTGTGAAACTTAGTTGTTGTTTTGTTGTCATGTTTTAGCTGTTGTTGATGGTGATTTTTACCACGTCTGTTGGAAACCTAATGAATTTGAACACTCATAATAGAAAATATTCAGGAAGTTGCCAGTCAGTGTAAACAGAAGGGACACAGACCTTGAATTATCGATTCCTATTGGAAAGCCTGAAAACCGCAGCTATTTCCAGTCTGCAAGACACCAGGTTTTCAGGGGTAGGGTGTGATGGTAGATTATAGCCTTTTTTTTGGTGTCCTGTGTGCAATGCTCTATCTCCCCGTGGATGCTTAAACACTTAATAACAATAATTACAATGATTTCCCAAGCCAGATCATAGCAGATGAGTGATTCCCATCATCTTTGAAGAGCTCCACCTCAAAAGCTTAAAGGGTGATGATGATCATTTTCCATGACCTTTTCAAAGACAAAATCAGAGGAACAGAAGGGTTGACGTTTTCATTTCAGTGTGTGCAAAATCTTTAGCTTTTCCTTTTTTTTTTTTTTTTTCTCTTTTGAGTTAAAGGACCCCTGGCCTTCCATTGGGAATTATTTTCCTGCTCAAGAGAGTAAGTGATATAGAGGAATGAATGCTTCCTATTTTTAAGGCATGTTTTCAACAGTTGCTACTTTCTCAGCTCCCTTACCAATCTCCAGATCAGAGCATGTGCCCTAAAGGATGGTTCTCATTTGGGGTCTCTCTCTGTCTTTGATTTGGACACCTGCTTCTATTTATAGGTCTCTGAGATCTTTGATTAAGATCAGGTTTTCTGTCCTTTCATAACTTCCCTTTGGCAGGGAAGTTGTTGCTGGTTCTTTAAAGTTCCTGGCTTTCCAATCATGAAGTTTTACATTGGGATAATTAGAGTTCTTAAAAGTGGATCTTATATCCATCTTGGAACATTTCATTTATTAACATTCACTCATTTTCACTGTAGCGCTAAAATTAAAATGTTCCTTCATAATGAGTTAGCCAATGATTTCTTCTTAATTCCTGTTGCAAATAATAATATCACAAATCTTATTTCAGAATAGGCTGTTTCTTTTCAAGGTGATGCAATGGTTAAAGTACTTGGCTGCTAACTGAAAGGTCGGTGGTTAGAATACACTAGTCGCTCCATGGGAGAAAGATGTGGCAGTCTGCTCCCATAAAGATGTGTGGCCTTGAGAACCCTGTGGTGCAGTTCTCCTCTGTCCTACAGGATCACTGTGAGTCAGAATTGACTTGGCAGTGGGGGTGCATTGTGTTTTTCTTTTCAGATTTTTAGGGTATTAATAAAAGTCAACTTATTGGAGATTTGTTTTCATGATTATTTATCTTGGTATTGTACAAGTTTTCTCTAAAATGGATAATTAACCCTACAACTTGGTGAAACCTTGACAACAAAATTTCTTTTTTTTTAAATTTACCTCTTTATTTTATACAAGCAAAACAGATTAAAAAAAGGGCTTTTATTCAATTATGTTTCAGAAATTCTTATAAAGACAGACCATCTCTCTAGTCTGTACTAGACTTTATTTTTGGTTTTAATGTAAAACTTCAATACTGTCACTTTATCTACAGTTTTAGGCTTTTATATGTCAGTTTGGGGCTTTAGAAATATTGTATATGCCAAAACCCCTATCAAGGAATTAAAAGCAGTTGAAAATGCAAGTAAATAGCTCGTTCTCTGCTTTTTCTCTTTGTGTGTTGTTCAGTTTTGTTAACTGGGGTCTTTTTGTCAACCTGAGTCTGCTTTAACTTAAAAATACATGATTGTTTGTGTAGAAGCTATATCCAACCTTCGTATGTATTTTGGAAACTAAGTTTTATTTAAGATTCAGGTTTTGCTCAGCAAGTTATGGAAGTACCATAAATTATATAAAATACCTCTAGATATAGTTTAGTAATGTAAGTCACTGTTTAGGAGCTGGGGTGGCATAGTGCCTAAGGCATTTGACTGCTAACCGGTTCAAACCCACGAGCCACTCCTCGGAAGGAAGGTTGGGCAATCTACTCCCGTAGTGATACCGTCTCGGAAACTCAAGGAGGGGTGGCTATGAGTTGGATCCAACTTGATGGCAGGTGGTTCATTTTCTGTGTAAGTCACTATAGAGATAGTCTGCTTTCTGTAAAGATTGCAGCCTTGGAAACCTTATGGGGCAGTTCTACTCTGTTCTGGAAGGTCACTATGAGTTGCAATTGACTTGATGGCAGTTGGGGGTATAGAGAGAATATTGTCGAATGAACAAACAACTTTTGAAAGGATTATTTCTAACCTTTCTTATTTTCTTTTCTTTTTTTTTTTTTTGAAAGACTTTGTCTCGTTATTCACATTTTCTTAGCACCAGAGCTAACTCTGTACATAAAAATGGTCAGTCTTTTCTCACAAATATCAGGATGATCTTTTCTATTGTGTACAATTTGTTTCTCTCCCTGAGTATCTCTACTTCTCGGTCAGGGTCTCAAAGTCAGAAAAGCCATCAATTGGTGAAGTAGGAGGACCTTTCTTGCCTACTTCCACAGACTTCTACTGCTGCCCTAGACATGCCTTGTTCTTGTATCTACTTTGTCTAATTGTGTTTACTCTGCTAGCATGAAGAACTGTGTCTCAGATAACTTTTTCAGGGTTTGCTTTTTTTTCCCCTGCCCCCCCCCCATACACACACTCACACCCACACTTCTTTTTTAACAAAAGCAGACTGCCTGATTTGCCCTTGGCTTGGGCCAAGTCCTGCTCTGTGTCATGCTTTTAAATTTGCCAGTCAGCACTCTGAAAGCAATTAAAAAATAAATATGCTATCTTCTCTGACCAGAGGCCTGGCTTTTTGGGGGCTTTTTATAGGAAGTGGAACCTGTCACCTTAGCCCTGAGGCATTGCAGTGTGCACTGTGGCTGGAGTGCAGGGCAGAATGTGCAGGGGAAGGTGCTGTGGTGCTTCTCTTGAGGTCATTCAGGTTCTTACTGTATTTTCAGAGAGCAGCAGGTGTTCCTGTTTTTGCCAGGACACCTGCTGCTCATCTCAGTCATAGGTTAAAGGCTGAGGAGAAGTTGATGAGGACCTAGACATAGCCTCTTCTGTGACACTTTTTTCTCTTTTATCCACCACCTTCCCTGACTCCCTTTCCAGCCTACCCACGCTTGTTTTTCTTCTTTTTCTTTTTTTTAATAAACAGGGAAATTAAAATCTGATACATAGGTTACCATGAATAGGAAAGCATCTCCTAGGTTTGGATAGGAAGGAAATAGAAAGGGAAGCTCCACACCCCAGACTGGGAGAGGAGGAACAAAGAGACTCCTGGCTGAAGGCACACCCAGTTAGTGACATCACTGGGGAGGATGTGACTCGCACCCGCCACTGTCAGGAGGTGATACCAAAACAACCCCAGGGTTTGTGGCAGCGGCAGGCAGGCAGTCTGGTGCTGTGGGGGAAGGGGGGGGGAACTGCTAAGGCAGTGGCGTCACTAGGGTTGGTGTCATCTGTCACCTAGTGTAGTAACTAACTCATCACCACCATCACCTCCCCACTACCCCTGCCCCATTGACCCACTAGTCAGGATGCAGGCAGGCATGCCATGGTGCCTGTGTATTAGGCTAGGTTCTCTAGAGAAGCAAAACCAGTAAAATTTATATATATGGAGAGAGACAGAGAGAGAAATGTATCGCAGGGAGATGGTTCACACAATTATAGAGGCTGGCAGGTCCCAAGTTCCTGGGTTATACATCAATGATGAGCTTTCCTGACTCACACAGCTGCAGGGGTGGACAAACCCAAGATTGGCAGGCAGCACAGCAGTTTGCTGACTTCACGAATGATGAATCCAAGATCAGCAGACAAAATGGTGGATTATTGGCTCATAGGACAGTTGTAGAGGCTGGCAAGTCCCAAGTTCATGAGTCAGATGTGAAGCTGGAGGCTTTTCCTGACTCAGGCAGCTGTAGGGCTTGATGAACCCAAGATCAGCAGACAACACAATAGGATCTAGGTTGTTGGATCTTCCACATAATTGGCTGGTCAAAGCATATCCCACTATAGAGGTGACTGTCTTACATCAGATCTCATAATGAGAAAGAACAGCACAATTGCTTAAACCACTCAGAATCATGATCCAGCCATGCTGAAAACAGCCTGAACTATCACAGGCCTATGGAGAGGAGAGTTTCTACCTTGGCCAGTGGGAGAGGGGAGGAGCTGGGGGAGCCAAGGAGTGGGGATGGGCTAGGCCACTCTGCCCAGGGGTTGGGAAATGAGGGATTGGTAGGCTGTTCATTGCCCAGCTCTGCCCATGAGGAGGTGACATTGACATCCATGTTACTGCCCTGGGTGACACCAACCCTAGTGATGTTGTCACTTTACCCTGTGGAGAGTGATGAAGCTCCAGGTGCAGCAGGGCTGGCTGGGGCGGGGGTGATTTGTCTTTCTGCTACACCTGCTGCCTCCTGAGTGATAGGTTCATGGCCAGTGAGTCCCCCAAAGCCCAGCCAGTACCCCCTGGATGGTTCTGCTGGCAGACCCTGCTGGCATTTGGGATGTAGAGGACATACTTGAAAACTGTCTATTAGGGGCCTTGGGTGAGTTGTGTGCAAATGTATGCAAGGCAGCTTGCAAGTACAAGCCTCTTAAAAACACCCAAAATGGAGACTTTCCCCACATGAGCTATTTTGTTACATATATGGTACACAGAAGTTTATCAGTTATGTAAATGGGCAATGGAGAGGTTGGAGGATGTCGGCAGCTACGTTATCCAAATTAGACACAAAAGTCTCAAGTTAAAGATGGCAAAATAAGCTTAGATAATTCTCCTTTCTTTCCATGTGATTGTACCGTGTTTTCAGTGTTCTCCCTGTAGACAATTAATGTTTATATAAGTGTGAGAAGAGGATGAAGAGGCTGCAACAGAGACTAACTTTGAATGTCTTGCTCTATACAGGATCATATGATGCAAGCTCATTATTTTTAAGGTTTTAGACTCTTCATATGATGGAATGAGAGTGCCCATGTGAGGAGAGGGTATAAAAAAGACATCTGGAAATTATCACATTTTGCATAAATAAATGGTAGTTGGACTCAGATATCAGAATGTGCTACAAACTAAGCAAAAAGGGCTAAGTTGGGTGTTGAGGTTCACCAGTGAAAGTTCTTTTTAATTTATATTGGAAAAGAGCAAGGGTGGGTGACAGAGATCATTTTACTTTGGATACTTTGATTGACTTTGATGTGTTTCATTTGATATTGGAGAACAGGATAGAGAAACCGAAGTTTGAATTTCACTGTAGCCACCAGACTCCAAGTGGAATTCTCCAGTACTTGGTCTTTTGCCGTTTAAAAATAAAGTTTAAATGCTTAATATTTTCATTTTTCAGTGTTCGAAACATGAAATATATAATATTATTACTATTTTGTTTACTTTTGTTTGACTTTTTCTCCCCCCACCTCTTCTTTTTTCATTTTAGTGGCACGCCCTCTCCCGTGAAGAGCAGGCTAAATATTATGAATTAGCACGGAAGGAAAGACAGCTACATATGCAGCTTTATCCAGGCTGGTCTGCAAGAGACAATTATGTAAGTCCCTCTGTATTCCAGCCACTCTTTCTTCACTGCTTTCTGAAAAGATAGGATTTTGGATGAATATGGTGCTGGTACTATTTACTGTTTTTAAAGTTAATGAACTCTGTAATACATGAATATATTGCATCATAAAAGCTTTGAGCCATCATTATCTTTTTTTGTGTGTGTGTGTGTATAGTAAGATTTCTTAAAACTTTTTTTTTCCATTTAAAAAATACATCATTAAAATACTGGTGAAAAAGATAAAAATAACAACAAAAGTCCATAATCTTACCATATAATAGCCACTTTAATAATTCTAGGTACATTTCCTTACAGCATTTTTTTCTATGCTTGTATTTTTATTTTTTTACTTAAATGTAAATGTGTCTATACATACATACATGTTTTTGTGATGCATCTTCCTTTTATTACATTTTATTTTATGGCATAATGTTTGTAAGTATCTGTGTTAATGTTGTTGTTGTTGTTATTTGCCGTCGAGTCGGCCCTGACTCATAGCGACCCCTCCTTGGGTTTCCCAGGCAGTTATCACTACGGAAGTAGGATTGCCCAACCTTCCTTCCGAGGAGTGGCTGGTGGGTTTGAACCGTCAGCCTCCTGGTTAGCAGTCAAGTGCCTTAGGCACTATGCTACCAGAGCTCCCATCTGTGTTAATAGTGGCACAATATTCAATTCTTTGAAAGTCATAATTTACTTAACTGTCTTTTAATAGATTTAAGAGTTGTTACTTAGTTTTTGAGAGCTCATAATTTATTTTTTCCTGTTCTTAGATATTTAAGTTACTTTCTATTTTTTCACAGTTGTAAATAATCCTGCAGTGAACGTATCTGTGCAGAACAATTTTTTTCTGTATTCAGAACTATTATTTCTGTAAGATAAATTCATAGTCGTGGAATGTTGAGTTACAGGATATAAATATTCTAAAGCTCTTGAGAAATATATCAGATTGCTTTCTAAAAGGACTGTGTATTTCACAATTCTTAGAAGCAATGTATGAAAGTCAGTGTTTTGCCACAGACTGATCAGAAGTGAGGAGGGAGTTCTGATAACATAGTGCCTAAGGCACTTGATTGCTAACCAGAAGGCTGGTGGTTCAAACCCACCAGCCACTCCTCATAAGGAAGGGTGGGCAATCTACTTCCATAGTGATACCGCCTCGGAAACCCAAGAAGGGGTCACTATGAGTTGAGTCTGACTCAATGGCACATAACAACAACAACAATCAGAAGTGGGTAAAAAAAAATTGCCCCCTATTAATGTACCCTGATATTTATTAAGGAGCTCTGGTAGCATAGTGGCTAAGGTACTTGACTGCTAACCAGAGGGCTGGTGGTTCAAACCCACCAGCCACTCCTTGGAAGGAAGACTGGGCAATCTACTTCCATAGAGATACCACCTCAGAAACCCAAGGAAAGGTCGCTAGGAGTCGTAGTTGACTCGATGGCAGTGAGTTTGGTTTTTTTTGGTTTGGTATTTATTATGTATTTAGATGGAGTAGATAGGACTATATTTTTAAAATGTACTAATCTCATTGACAAGAAAGATCTCATTTTAAGTTGCCAATTATTTTATTAGAATAGAGTTTGAGCACCTGACTAATATAGTCCTGACATGGCAAAGAATATTTCTGAGAAAATGCAAGTGGTACATTGAAAGTTTTACCATATTTTATAGAGGGGAATAATTTTGACTAAGTTTCAAAATAGTTTAAAAATTTGAAGATTGTTCTCAGGTTCCATGTGAGACTAGCATTAGAAATGCCAGCTAGGAGAGTCTTATTAATATAAGTAGAATTGTCCCAGTAAGAAAGGGCAAAAGTGAAGCCGTTACCGTATGTATTTCAGTTATGTGTCCTCTGTGCAAAGTGATTGCACTGCCAACTGTGTAGTGGTATATTAAAAAAAAAAAAAAAAAACTCACTGCCATCCAGTCGTTTCTGACTCATAGCAACCCCCATTGGGTTTCTGAGGCTGTAAATCGTTTCAGAAGTAGATCGCCCCATCTTCCTTCTGTGGAGCAGCTGGTGGGTTTGAACCACTGACCTTCCAATTAGCAATCAAGTGCCTTATCCACTACAGCACCAGAGCTGCTTGCATAATGGTGTTTTACATATATAACCTGCAATACATATGTCTTGACAGTCATAAAAAGCACCTATGTTCCTGGCTTATATATGCTGTACTATACTTTCTATGGGAGCTCTGGTAGCATAGTGGCTAAGGCACTTGACTACTAACCAGAAGGCTGGCGGTTCAAACCCACCAGCCACTCCTCGGAAGGAAAATGGGGCAATCTACTTCTGTAGTGATACTGCCTCGGAAACCCAAGGAGGGGTCGCTATGAGTCAGGTCCGACTTGACGATACATAACAACAACAACAATACTTTCTATAGCTATTTTAATGTGAGCTTTCCCTACTTAAAAATAATTAATTTTTTAAGAAGTGTATGCTTCTACTGGTAGGCAGCATATCCAATCTCATATATTGTACATCTCTTGAATGTTGTAGTGTTATCTCTCTGTTTAATTTTCTTTCGAAAATATTACCATGAAGTGTATCATGGATACACCAATGCTAGTGATAGCAGCAGCAAGAGGCAATGGAGAAGTATTGATTTGTAAGTGAACCAAAAGGTTAATAGACAACACGAAGGTAGAAAATCCGTGAATGCTATATTTGCTCACCATTTAAGCATGCTTGCACAATGTCCAAATCATACAACATCCTGTTTCACAGGGCATATTGTGGATGATGGAAATCTTCCATATTTTGATTATGGTAGTGATTATACAAGGAGCTCTGGTGGTGTAGTGCATAAAGCATTTGGCTGTTAACCAGAGGGTCAGTGGTTCAAATCCACCAGCTGCTCCACGGAAGGAAAATGGAGTGATCTACTTCCATAAAGATTTACTGCCTCAGAAACCTAGTGGGGGTTGCTGTGAGTCAGAATTGACTAGATGGCAGTGGGTTAGGTTGTTTTTTTTTTTTTGTATTGTGGATATTCAGTGATGTGTGACTAAGGCTCCAAGGTCAATCAAGTGATAACTGTTTAGCTAAAAATACTAAATAACTGTTCTAAAAGTAACAGTACAGAAGTAGGGACTATGTAAAATATGTTGGGCAATCTGCTTCCATAGTGATACTGCCTTGGAAACCCAAGGAGGGGTCGCTGTGAGTTGGATCTGATTCAATGGCAGTGAGTGAGTAATGTCAGAATGCTGTCCACATTGAGATCATATTAAATATATATCTTAATGATTTAATTAAAAAATACCCTGTTCTATAGTATCATAGATTTTACGATTGCCATTTATTTTTATAACTGGCAAATAAATGAAGTTTTCATAAATTAACAAGTGCACATATTTTCTTGGGTGAGATCAGCCAAATACTAGAGTGTTTAAATTTAGTACTTAATACTTTCCAGTATTATATATGGTCTATAATTTTAATGTTTTAAAATGTTTTTTGTTTACAACTTAGGAATTTTGATTTTTGTGTAAGCTGATATTGATACTTTAAAATGACGTAGGTCTTTTTGTCTGTCATAAATAAATACAGGATCTTTTGAAACATTTTATATCTAGAATAGAACCAAAAACCCAACTCACTGCTTTCAAGTTGGCTCTGACTCATGTAGGTTATTTCACAGAGGCATTAGAGGTGTACTGTATCATGCCACAGACAGTTGCTGTGTGCTGGGTGTTTTTCAGGCATGTGCCACGGGGCAGAGATGCAGTGCTTGTAAGGCACTCTAACACACTGACAGCTGTGTGGTTGGAGATTCAGGAACACATCCATTATAGCATCTGCAAGGAGTTAAGTTATGACAGTGAGCTCAAGGTTATGGGGGACCATGGAAGAGTAGCTCCAGTTCTTCCTGAGGAGGAAGGGAGCCACCTGGGGTAGAGAAATTTCTTGAAAAGATGACACTTGAGACAAATGTTGAAGGACAAATAAGAATGTAGAGGAGAAAGTAAGGAAGAAGGTTCCAGACACATGAAACAACCTCACAGTACTTTCTAAAGACCACAGTGATTCCATTTGAAGGAAGGGTAAGATGCTGTCCTAATCCAGGTTGGTCATTTACTATTCATGTGAGATAATGCTCTATTAAAATTATTTATGAGGGGAAATGAATTATGACGAAAACCAGAAAATTAGATCAAATAAATGGAGTCTGATTTTACACTTGTCTGTCAGTTTGTCATTTTGTACTGTGGTGGCTTGTGTGTTGGCTGTGAATCAGGAAGTTGTGCCATCAGTATTTTAAATACCAGTGGGGTCACCATGGCACACATGTTTCAGAGGAGCTTCCAGACTAAGACAGACTGGGAATAAGGATGGGGCCATCCACTTCTGAAAAAATTAGCCACTGAAAACCTTATGGATAGCAGTGCAACACTGATATCTTGTGGGAAAACTTTATGAATAGCAGTGAAACATTGTCTGATACAGTGTTGGAAGATGAAACAGGTTGGAAGGCACTCAAAATACATCTGGGGAAGTGCCGCTTCCTCAAAGTAGGGTTGACCTTAAATGACATGGATGAAGTAAAGCTTTCAGGACCTTCATTTACTGATGGGTCATGACTCAAAATGGGAAGAGCACAGCTACCACATTCATTAATAATCAGAATGTGGAATGTATGAAGTATGAATCTAGGAAAGTTGGAAGTTGTCAAAAATGAAATGGAATGTATAAAGATCAATATCCTAGGCATTACTGAGCTGAAATGGACTGGTATTGGCCATTTTGAATCACACAAATCATATGGCCTGCATTGCCAGGAATGACAAATTGAAGAGGAATAATTTTGCATTCATTGTCAAAAAGAACATCTCGATATCCATCCTGAAGTACAGTTCTGTCAGTGATAGGATAATATCTGTGATAGTTGAAGATGTGTCAACTTGGCTGGACTCCAGTTGTGAGTGGTGGTTCCCATGATGGGATCAGATGACTGAGTTCTGAGCGGCTGGTCTGCCCAAGGGGAGTTTCCCCAGGGGTGTGGCCTGCTTGCAATGCTATTCCAAGGACAAGCTGGAAGAACGGCATTCCGGACTATATACTTCCTTGAGTGAGCGGCTCGCCGCTCGCCCTGGAGGTTTCGGATTCATCCTTTGTTGGGAACAGCAACCAGCGTGCTGCGTGCCAGCTTGATTCTCTCAGCTCTGTTGTGCTTACGGGAACCAGGCGGCTCCGGGCCTCATCTCCTCCAGAGATGAACTTTGTGGCTTGAACTCCCCTGCCGTGCGTGCGAAAGCCAGGCGGCTCCAGGCCCCATCCCCCTCCAGAGACGAACTTTTCAGCTTGAACTTGTCGGCTTCTACACGCTTGTGAGCCATTTACCTAAGATAAATCTCTCTCTCTCTCTCTTTCTCTCTCTATAAATATATATATACACTTTGCTGGTTTTTGTGTTTCTCTAGAGAACCCAATCCAACACAATATCCATATGCTTACACGGAAGACCAGTTAACACCACTATTACTCAAATTTACATACCAACCACTAAAGCCAAAGATGGAAAAATTGAAGATTTTTACCAACTTCTGCAGTCTGAAATTGGCCAAGCTTGCAATCAAGATATATTGATAATTATTGTGATTGGAATACAAAAAGTTGGAAATGAAGACTCATCAATAGTTGGAAAACATACCCTTGTTGATACAAATGACACCAGAGATCTCATGATAGAATTTTGCAAGACCAACTACTTATTCATTGCAAATACCTTTTTTCAACAATATAAATGGCATCTATACATGTGGACCTTACCAGAGGGAATACACAGGAATCATATAGACAACATCTGTGGAAAGGCGCAATGGAGAAGCTAAGTATCATTTGTCAAAACAAGGCCAGGAGCTGAATGCGGAACAGACCATCAGTTGTTCATATGCAGGTTCAAGATGAAGCTGAAGAAAATTAAAACAAGTCCACAAGAGCCAAAATACAACCTTGATTAAATCCCATGTGAATTTAGAGACCATCTGAAGAATAGATTTGATGCACTGAATACCAGTGACTGAAGGTCAGATGAGTTGTGAGATGATATCAAGAACATCATACATGAATAAAGCAAAAGTCATTAAAAAGACAGGAAAGGACAGAAAGACCAAAATGGATGTCAGGAGAGAATCTTAAACTTTCTTTTGATTGGAGAGTAGCTAAAAAAAAAAAAAAACCCTCACTGCTGTCAAGTCAGATCTAACTCATAGCAACCCCTCCTTGTGTTTCTGAGGCAGTATCACTACAGAAGTAGATTGCCAAATCTTCCAAGGAGTAGCTGGTGGATTTGAACCACTAGCCTTCTGGTTATCAGTCAGATGCCTTAGACCTATGCCACCAGAGCTCCTGAGAGTAGCTAAAGTGAATGAAAAAAACAGTATGTGGAAATTATTGATCAATATCATTATGATCACACACAAGTAAAATTTTGCTGAAGATAGTTAAAAAAACGGTTGCATCCATACATTGACAGAGAACTTCCAGACATGCAAATTGGATTCAGAAGAGGATGTGGAACAAGGGATATCATTGCTAATGTCAGATGGAACTTTGCTGAAAGCAAAGAATACCAGAAGGATGTTTACCTGTATTTTATTGACTATGCAAAGGAGCTCTAGTGGCGCAGAGCCTAAGGCATTTGCCTACTAACCAGAAGGCTGGCGGTTCAAACCCAGCTGCCATTCACTCCTCAGAAGGAAGGTTGGGCAATCTACTTCCATAGAGATACTGCCTCGGAAACTCAAGAAGGGGTCGTTATGAGTCAGATACGCTCTACAACAGTGGGTTTGGTTTTTTTGGTTTTATGCAAAGGTATTCAACTGTGTAGATCATCACAAATTTTATGTATAACATTGCAAAGAATGGGAATTCCAGAACATTTAACTGTGCTCATGAGAAACCTGTCCACAGACCAAGAGGCTGCTGTTTGAACAGAACAAAGGAATGATGCATGGTTTTAAATCAGGAAGGGTATATGTCAGGGTTGTATCCTTTAACTATACTTATCCAATCTATGTGCTGAGCAAATAATCTGAGAAACCGGAATATATGAGGTACAACGTGGCATCAGGATTGGAGGAAGACTCATTAACATCTGCAATATGTAGATGACACAACTTTGCTTGCTGTAATACATGCAGTCTTCAGTAGGGATTACACTTCGTTGTAAAACAAAAATCCTCACAAGTGGACTAATAAGCAATGTCATGATAAATGGAGAAAAGATTGAAGTAGTCAAAGACTTCATTTTACTTGGATCCACAATCAACACCCATGGAAGTAGCAGTCAGGAAATCAGATGTCATCTTGCACTGGGAAAATATGCTGCAAAAGACCTCTTTAATGCATTAAGGAACAAAGATGTCACTTTGAAGGTTAAGGGTCACATAACCCGAACCATGGTATTTTCAGTCACCTCATATGCATGTGAAGCTGGACAGTGAATAAGGAAGATTGAAGAAGAATTGATGCCTTTGAATTGTGATGTTGGCGAAGAATACCAAAAATAACCGTGGAATGAACAAATCTGCCCTGGAAAATGTGTAGCAGGAGACTTTGTCTCACCTGCTTTGGTCATGTTGCCAGAAGGGACTGGTCCCTGGAGAAGGATATCATGCTTGGTAGAGGTTCAGCTAGAAAAAGGGGGGACCCTCAACAAGGTGGACTGACACTGTGGCTGAGACAATGGGCTCAAGTATAGCAAGGATTGTGACGATGGAGCAGGACCGAGCAGCGTCTCACTCTTTTGTACGTAGTGTCGCTCCGAGTTGGAGCTGACTTCATAGCACCTACCAACAACAAATTTTTTTTAATGTATTTTATTGAAATATAATTTTTATACAGTGAAATACACAAAACTAAACTGACATAGGTCAATGCTTTTTTTTTTTTTTTTTCAATGTTCCCTCCTCTCCCCTCACACCTCTGGTAATCAAAGAAAGTTTCCCTCCATATATAAACCTTTCCTTGACCCTCTACAACAATGAACTAATACTATATTTGTCCGTCTGTGATTGACTTATTTCACTCAGCATAAGGTCCTCTAAGTTCATCCATATATGCAGAGTTTTGCAGACTCTATCTACATTATTCTTCAGTGCTGCATAGCATTCCATTATGTGTATGTACCATAGTTTGGTCATCCACTCTTCCGCTGATGGGCACGTAGGTTGTTTACATCTTTTTGCTATTGTAAATAGTGCTGCAGTGAACATGAGTGTGGATATTTCTGTTCCTGTCCTGGCTGTCACCTTTCTAGATATATACCTAGTAATGGGATTGCTGGGTCAAATAATATCTCCAATTCCAGCTTTCTAAGGAATCGCCATATTGCTTTCCACAGTGGTTGTATGACTTCACAGTCCCTCCAGCAGTATATGAGAGTGCCAATCTCTCCACATCCCTGCCAGCCTTTATTTTCTGTCTTGTTGAACCTTGCCATCAGTGCTGGGGTGAGAAAATATCTCATTGTTGTTTTGATTTGCATCTCTCTGATGGCCAATGATCATGAGCATCTCTTCATGTGTTAGCTGGCCACCTGAATGTACTCCTTGGTGAAGTGTGTATTAATGTCTTCTGCCCATTTTTCAATTGGATTGTTAATTCCTTTGGTGTTGAGGCATTGGAGTTTTCTATAAATCTTAGAGATAAGTCCCTTGCCAGATATGTAATTATCGGCAAATATGGATTTGTTGCTGTCATTTTTGTTATGTGCTTTTTCGTGGTGTTGATTTCTTTGTTCCATATAATTTTCTATGCTGAACTCATTTTGTTTATGAACCATGTTATCATTTCCTTCATTGCTATTGTTTTAGTATTTGCTACATATTTGTGCTTGTCCTCTTTTATTTTTGATGTGAAGGTTTCTTATTTTTCTTTGAGGTTACCCTGTGATTTATAGTTTTCTTCCCAAGTTTACAACAGTCCATTCTATCTTATAGTTGTCTTGACATCCCTACCATCTAGAAGTTCTGTAATGACACAGTTTTTTCCCTTTTTTTTGTTTGTAGTTGTCCCCATTTGTCAATTGATGTCTCTGGTTCCCTGTTTACAATCTTGTAGGCTTCTTTACTTTAGATACTTCCATAGCTGGGTTCATTTCTGGGTTATATCATCATGTGTATTAATGGTCATTTGTTGTTGGCTGTTATTGCTTCTCTGTCCAAAGGACTCCCTTTAGCATCTCTTGTAAGGTTGGTCTGGT
>NW_006921658.1:11016910-11081193 GCF_000298275.1 Orycteropus afer afer
CAGGTATTTGTCTTCAATCTCATTAATTCTGTGTTCCATCGATTCAATTCTACTCCTTTGCCCTTTCAATGTGTTATCTATTTCTGATAATTTAGTATTAATCTTCTGGATTTCTATCCGTAGTTTTTGTATCATTTCTAATTTTTCATTTATTTTGTCATTTTGTTCTTGCATTGTCTTTCGAAATTGTGCTATGGTTTTGTCTGTGTTTTCCTTGATCTGTCTCTCAATTTGTTAAAGATACCTAAATATAATTCTTTTGAATTCTTTATCAGGGAGTTCCAATGCTGCGTCTTCCTCAGGGATGTGTTTTGGGTCTGTATCCTGGTCCCTTGTTTCTCCTACTTTATCTTGCTACTTTGTATGGACTGTGATGCTCTGTTGTCTCCGAGGCATTGTGATGTTTTTGTGTTTATATTTAACTGGTGATTGTATGTTGGAGTGACTTGCCCACGATGTTCATTTTCTTTGTTTTGTTTGTATGTTATCTATGTAAGCAGGGTACTGTGCTGTGCTCCACTGTGCACTAGTTGATAGCACTTACACACACCCCACCTGTCTCCTTTCCTGTTGTCAGCCTCTTGTATGTCCCTTCTGACCTTGGCAAACAGAGCCTATTCTTAGGTCCCTGGAATCCGAATGAGAATGTTATCAGTTTAAAATTCAAAATGATTATCACTTTTAAAGATTCTAAATGCTGCGCCCTTGGTCATTTTAAATATCCAAAATGGCCACCACTTGAAAACATTCAAAATGGCTGCGCCCTCGGTCACTTTTAATATCCAGAATGGCCACCACTTGTAAACATTCAAAATGGCTGTGCCCTCGGTCACTTTAAGTATCCAAAATGGCTGCCATGAGTAAACAATCAAAATGGCTGTACCCTCTAGAAAGCAGAAAGTCAACAGCTCAGGTTGTCTCCCTCCTTGCTGTTTCTTTTCCTAGTCATAGACCACCAGCATAGTCTTCCCTGCAGACTTCAGTTACCAAGGCTGATCTTTAGGTCAATTCTTAGGTCCCAACACCACTTGGAAATATTCAGGCTGTTGGTCTTGTCAGAGTAGTTGATAGTCCACAGCTCTGACCATCTCTGTACTCACTGTTTTTGTTCAGGTTTTTCCACTAGTTGGTGCCTAATCCACTTCCATATAGTTCCTTTCAAAGCTCTGGGCTTCAGGATTATCTTCTGTATCTCTGTCAATTGGTTTTTCTTTTCTTTGTTGAAGAGGGTCTACATCACTTGTCTGCCTATTCCTCCATCTTACTGGAAGTCCCAACAACAATAATTTTACAGCATGGTATTGAGAGTATTTTGAAATGCATTTAAAATTGCATGCATGTCCATGTTTTGTATCTGTTACAGCAAGTAAGGTCTTCATTTCCTACTTCTTATTCTTGGTTCTGTCTTGTCCGATACCCTGGAGGCCATGAATTCTTGGTAAACCCCCGGAACTTTTAAATTATTCAACAGGATTCCCTGTAAGGGAGATTTATTTTGAACACTACAAAAAGTAATATGGCAGGTAATAAAAGAAATGCCTCACTAAGTGGGCTTTCTTTGAAGGGGGTTCTGTAGCCCCAGCCCTAGGACAGCCTAATCTTAGCAGTGTCAGTACTGATGATCTGAAACATAAAGGTGTGAAGACGAGGTCACTAAGGGATAAGAATTTTAAGTATTTCTCTTTTCTTTTTAAAAACATTTCTTTTTGGTAGCAGTATATATAAGCATACATCCATTCACAGTTTCTACATGAACAAGCTCAGTAACGTTGGTTATACTTCACATTGTGTCACCATTCTGTCTCTACCCATATTGTTTCATCACCATTAATTTTGGCTCTTGGCCCCTTAAAATTCTCATCTGTGCTTTAGATTAACTGTTGTTAGTTTATATTCACAGGTAATTCTTTATATAGAGTCCTGTGCTTGAGGCAAACATTCTTTTTTAATTGGGCTAAACTGTTGCTTAATTTAACACTGGTTTCATGAGTTCAAGGTTTAAAGATTCCTTCCAGGCATTGTTAGATTCAGAGGTTCCCCCAGTCAGCATGGATCCAGTAAGTCTGGTTTCCATATGAGTTTGAAGTTCTGTTCCACGATTTTCTTCCTTTTCATCAGGATCTATCTATGGATCTGTCTCTCTGTTTCTAGGTAGAGATAGTAAGGAGAGAGAGAGAATGAAGCCTTTTTCTCTCTTCATCGACTGATTGCCTGTAAGTCCATATTTCCTTCATTAGTGTATTTGTAGTGACATGACAATGTGCCTGTTCTTCTTCCAGGGTAAGAAAAAGAAGAGGAAGAGAGAGAAACTACAGGAATCTACATCAGGTAGGTACCACATGACCTTCCAATTAATTTCTACACTCCTGACAAACACCTTTTAAAGTAATCGGCTTCTTTCTACACACTGCTTTTACTTTTCTCACTGTAACGTGTGATACTTTAACTCTGCTCCTCTTCCTGAAATTCTTTAAACAGTGTTAAAAGATCTTTCTTTTAATTTTGACTACATGAAGGTACATCTAAAGACTCCTTTCCCAAACCCTGTTCTCAAAACCATGCTTGTTAACTGTGGTTGATTATTTTTCGCTCCTGTTGTCTGACCATGTTCTGTGCTTTAACATTTCTGCTTTCTTTCTATTTGCTTAACTCCTAAAAAAATACAATTTTTTATGACAATTATGCAAAATACTTCTTTGTATCCCCTTGAGAATCTTTTCTGTGGTTTGGATTTTTTTTAAATATAAAACATGATGATAAGCTTTATCTTTCTTGTAGATTAATTCACAACATCAGTGAGATCCTATTATCTCTCTTTTTTCTTTCATGGAAAATAAGACCACTACTTGTACTGCACAAATAAAAATGGCTGGTATAAGAACCATAAAAAGTACAGCAAACAAGTCCACATGATGTTGTAGCTACTACGTATTTAGAATGTACAAAAACTTCTTCAATAAAAATTTGTTAAAGACACAATTTTCTGCAGGTACAGGTCCAAGAATGACAGCTGCCTACATCTGAAACATGGTAAGATGACCCTCTGGTCCTACTGCTGACATAGTTATAACAAGAGGCACTTGCTTGTGGATCTTCTTGCTCACATCAGTTCCATTCAGCATTGCTCTGTAATGAGGAAAACTCCACCAAAATCAAATTAGTGCTTTTACAAATCTGATGGTTTTTATACCGGCTATGTATTTGCAATATAGTGTGTTTGTATCTCTTCTCTTCTTCCCCTTTGTCCCTGTATTCTTTCTCCACTGCCTTTTCCCTAACTGCTTTTTCTCAACCATTCCTTACTGTTAGCAGCAAATCTGTCTATTTAAAATAATGTTGAAAGCAGTAAACAAAATGCCATCTTACTCAGCGAACCCAGGGATAGGTTTGTAGCCCATAGCTCAAAAGGTTTTGCTCTATATAGAGACTTTTTCTTAATTGAGAGATGATATGTAGACACCTAAAAATTAATTCGTTTGTTTCTAGTGAAAAAGATAGAAGTGCTATATATTTTTCTATTATGTTATAAATTATGGCATGGACATTTACTTGATTAACTGTGTTTCTGCTATGAAGTATTGCTCTTTACTATTTAAACTTTGCTAGATCTCACTCTAATATTTAAAGGTAATATTTAGTTTCTTTTTACTACAATTCTTTTATTTCTGACCGTATAACTACTAGTCCAGGGAACCTGGCTTCATAAATTAAGACTTGGTCTTTGCTAAGCTCTGAATTCCCAGAGTTGTCTATGCCTTTACCTAGTCACAAATCTTCTTACAGGAGTTACCTTTGATTCTGCGCTCTCTCTAGGAACCCAGGTGTGATCGGTCACCAAGTCCTGGCAGGCCTACCTTCTGGGTCTGCCTGGAGCCTTTCAGAATCATTCCCACGGCCTTAGCCCTGGCCCAGGTGCTCAAACTTTCCATCTGGATTACTGTAGTGGCTGACAGAGGATTCTCTTGCCTGTAGACTTGCTTTCTGCTGGTCACCCTCCACTTTGCTCCCTGAGGGGTTCTCTAAAGCATAGATTGATTGTCACTTTCCTACTTTAAAATAGTGCTTTTGTCATTGCCTGAATGCAGACCACTTAGTGTGGCACACCCTTTGGCTATCCTCATAGTTTCACCTTTGGTCACTTTTGCTTCTTGGCCTCCAACCTAGCCCTTATGAATCCTATGCTCAGTTTAAGTAAAATTATTATCAGTTCCCCAAAGTGATACAGGGGGTCAGGGTGCTTGGAAAGCCCATGAAGTCCACCTGGGGAATGAAATGTACCTGTGCAGTGTTTCTTAGAAGAAGAACATTTGCCTGCAGGTCCTTTGGTTCAACTTGAACCAGGTGACTCCTACCTATTGAATCTTTTAGTGTTTAATTTTGGAGCTGAAATTTCAACTGACTTCCAAAGGAGCCAGCAGAGATTCTGGAACCAACCAGATCTGAATTTTAAATCAGTTTGCCTGGGCAGTCTACTTCAGCTTTTTAACCTTTAGTTTTCCTCATCTGTAAAATGGGAATATTAATACCTACCAACTATGGTTGTTTGTGGGAGCTCTGGTGGCATAGTGCCTAAGGCATTTGACTGCTAACCAGAAGGCTGGTGGTTCAAACCCACCAGCCACTCCTCAGAAGAAAGACTGGGCAATCTACTTCTGTAGTGATACCGCCTTGGACACCCAAGGAGGGGTTGCTATGAATCAGAATAGACTTGATGGCAGTGAGTTTGGTTTGAGTTTTATGGTTGTTTATGTCTATTATGTGTCTAGCCTAGCCTCTGACACACAGTTGGAGCTCAAAAGTGCCATCCCCTTCTTCCCCCTCACCCCTCACTGGGACCTAACACAGTTGCCATCTCCTCTGTGAAATGTTCCGGATCTCTATTCACATCCCCAGGGTTTGCAGAATCCCATTATTGTGCTTTCATGATCTCAAGACTCCTCTAAACTAATACTGAGTGGCAGGCTTTTCTCCAAGTAAAAAGAGGATCATCCTTTCATGCAGGGTATAAGAAAAATAGTATCATCATAGACAGTGCCCGCATATAATTAAAGACCTCAGAGCTGGCCACCAGGCTTGACTATTAGGAACATGGATCCTGCCCCCTAGAAACTTATGGCATCATCCTAGAAGTATTTCTAGTAATGAGCACATGGTGTTTGTAGTCTTTTTTTTTTCCTAGAAATGTTGTCCTTTTAGGTAACTGACACTTAGTATGGACATCAGGTCCTTCTTATGCCCTACCTCTAAACAGAAAACCCTCAGAAGTATAATGTGGTGAGGTCTAGCATTCATCAATTTATTCCATCTTTTGTTTTTGCACCAAAATTTTTAAATAAACTACTATTAAAGATCATTCAAATTGTCTTGCTTAGCTTCAGTTTGGTATATGATTTGGTACTTTAATGACTGAGAATCTTGTTTTGCTGTCATATTGTCCACTCTTTAACATTAGATAGTATTTTCCAAAAGCAAATCCACCTCTTTCAAGTTGATTTCTATTCATAGTGACCCCTGTTGGGTTTCCAAGGCTGTAAATCTTTATGGAAACAGACTGCCTCATCTTTCTTATGCAGAGCAGCTGGTGGATTTGAACCACTGACCATTTGGTTAACAGCCAAATGCCTTAATTCCACTACACCACCTTAGCTTTTTAGATAGTATTTTAAAAACCAAAAAAATGAGACCTGCTGCCATTGTGTTGATTCCGATTCATAGCCACACCTCCATTAAATTTCCAAGGTGTTAAATCTTTATGGAAGTAGATTACCCCATCTTCCTTCCATGGAGTGGCTGGTGGGTTTGAACAGCCAACCTTCTGGTTAGCAGTCAAATGCCTTGGGCACTGTGCCACAAGAGCTCCTTGTATAATCCCTTTTATAATCACTAACATAATCGAAATAGGGAATATTTCCATCATCCACAATATGTCCTGTGAAATAGGACATTATGTGATTTGGACCTTGTGTGAATGTGTGTAGATGGTGTTTTATATGTAGAAAATGAGCTTCAGTCTATTGTTATCCTAGGATGTATCCCAAACATCTCTTAATAAGTTGCAGTTATCAGCTTGCTTTCTTATCATTTTTTTTAAAGGTTAAGGTGTCCTCACTCCCATGCTAAAAAATAAAAACCAAAACCCAAAACTAAATTCTTAGCTGTCAAGTTGAGTCTGACTCATAGTGACCCTATAGGACAGAGTACAACTGCCCTGTAGATTTTCCAAGGCTGTAATCTTCGTGGAAGCATACTGCTACATCTTTTTTGTGTCAAACTGTAGTGACAGGTTTGACAGTCGTAGTGTCAAACCATAGTGGGTAGATTTGACCACTGACCTGTTGGTTAGCAGCAGAGCACTGAACCACTGTGCTACCAAGTCTCTTCTAGTAAAACTAAATAAAGCCACCTCCCCACCCTCCCTGCAAAAAATTCTCATCAAGCCACCCAGCCGGCTGGAGAGGCTCCAGTTGGTTGAGCTTCACTTAATCAGGGTCGCTAGTATTACTCTCCCCCTCATTCCTGGATCAGTCATGCAGCCTTTGAAGTCACTGACCTCCAGACTGTCCTATTTTGGAGAGCAGAACTGGCAGTCACTTGAGAATTATGGAGCAGAGAGGAGCTCAGATTTGCACTCATCAAAGATTTCAGTAGATAAGGATTGGCAATATTCCTGTCGTGCCCCCTTCTTCCCCCGCCCCCAGTAATTCAGAAACTTTTCTGTATGTGTAGTAGTTAATTTGTTAGTTCTCATTCAGCACTTAAGGAGCTCTGGTAGCATAGTGACTGAGGCATCTGACTGCTAACCAGAAGGTTGGTGATTCAAACCTACCAGCTACTCCACAGAAGCAAAAATAGGCAATCTACTTCCATAAAGATTTAATGTCTCAGAAACCCAGTGGGGGTTGCTGTGAGTCAGGATTGACTCCATGGAGGTGGGTTTGGTTTTTGTTTTATTTAGCATTTATTGAATACCAAAGAAATGCACAGTAGAATTCTGAGACCTGGAAATACAGTGTTGAAGAAGGGTGCTACGGCAATAATGCTTACATTGAGATTACAATTAATACAAATTAATTACAATTATTTAGAGTAATTGATCCAAATAAACAAGAAAATATAAGTGCTAAATTTGAAAAAAATAAAGCACTCTTTTTAAGTGACAAGTGGTCAGGAAAGACCCCTCTGAGGAGGTGACACTTAGTAATAACCATTGTTATCCCTGAAAAAAAATGGAGAGGTGTCTGAGCATGGTTCTGGCACAGAGAAGTGAAAGACAAGGGAACTAACTGGTCTTGTGTTATGCAAAGAGCACAGGTTAGGAATAAGGTCACCTGGAATGTCAGATTGGCCCCTGCATGAACTCCAGGATCTGGGGCAGGTTGTTTAAAGCCCCCAGAACTCTGGCTCCTTGGGTGTGAAGGGTGTGACGTGAAAGGATAGCTTCCTGAGATCCCCCATCTGCTACCCTCATAGTCCAGCTTCCTAGTCTGCTTTCCTCTTGTTGCTCTACCCTGCCTCCCACTGGGTTTTTTTGTTTGTTTGTTTGTGATTTGGGTGAAAGTTTACAGAGCAGATTTACTTTCCATACACATACACTTAGTCTCATGACATTGACTGCAATTTCCCACAGTGCAACAGCTCCCCTCCCACTTCCTTCCCATAGTTACCTCTTCCCTGTGTCCTTCCCTCCCATGCACTCATGCCCTCCGAGCTATCTCCCTACGCATACACAGACCTTCTATTCTCCCATAATTGATCTCTCCAAAGAGTGTATCTACCTAATGTAAATATTCAGCTCATATGCCTGTCTTTTGTTTGGCTAGAAGCCACAGGAGTGGGTTCAATTCCAGACCTGAAGGGCAATTAGGGGCCATAGTCTCAGTGGTTCCACCATGGTCTATCAGACCAGCAACCTGGGCCCCCCTCCCCCCTTTTTTTTTCCAAAAGATTTTGAGATTTGTTCCACGTTGTTCTTCCACTCTATCCATGATCTCCTACATAGATCCCCCACCAAGTGGTTGACAGTGGTAGCTGAGCACCATCTAGTTCTTTTGGTCTCATAGTTGTATAGCCTGAGGATCACATGGTGTACCATTCACTTGGACTGATTGTTTCCATGTGTCTTTGCTTTTCTTCATTCATCTTTGCGCTGGATGAGGAGAAACCCATCATTGCATCTAGATGGCTGCTTGCAAGCTTTTAGGATCCCAGTCACTACTTGCCAAAGTAGGATGTAGAACAATGTTTTTTTGTAATA
The DNA here is from genome assembly GCF_000298275.1 of Orycteropus afer afer. Taxonomy (NCBI): domain Eukaryota; kingdom Metazoa; phylum Chordata; class Mammalia; order Tubulidentata; family Orycteropodidae; genus Orycteropus; species Orycteropus afer. The sequence continues at coordinate 11,025,165 of NW_006921658.1, forward strand.
CATTATGCCAGTTGAACTTGATGTCCCCTGTGACTGTGGTCCCGAGCCCACAGGTCCAACTACTCGCTCCCTCTGGATCACTGGCTGTGTCCAAGAAGTGACTACAACCTTGTCCCTTTTCAGTTCTACTTTAGACCTGGGAATTCCTACAGAAAATACAAATACACTTGTAGAAACTTTATCTGCCAATCCTGTACATGGTCATGGGCATACTTCCCCCTGTATAGACATACCTAATAATTCAGCCTGTCCACCCATCTATTCACCTGTAGATCAATGTTTGCCTTCACTAACTACACCATACTGTATGTGCAAAAGGCCTCCTAGCATTGTTAAAGGAGCTCAGAGCTCTGTCTCATTTACTATTTGTCATAACCTTGCTATGTCTTAGTGGTCTGTATTGTCCTTAAAATGACTAGCACACAATGTGGTCATTCTCCCAATTCTTTCATAGGTCATCTTCTGCTTCCTCCTCCTCCTTTCCAGACATGCACCTCGTGTCCTGTATTACTCAGAAGCATTGCCTCTAGAATGGTGGTTTGAGTCTCCGCTGATATGATAATGTGGTTCCTTAATCTGCCAGACCATGGTCCTACGAGAGCAGACTTCACCTTAGAAACAAGCTGAAGAGCCATTGGCCAGAAGAGATAAAACTTTACTAGCACCAGTCCTACAAATGGCATGATATACAATCTCACACAGCTGTTTTTCAGCCCTTACTCTTTTCTCTCTTTTCAAAGAGAGAAAGTTGCAGCATGTTAGCTAGACCCTTCCCTTATGCTCCTTATTTCATGAAGTGACACTAATAGCACACAGTGCTCAGGCAAGGAAGAGACCATGGCACCAACATGAAGACATTTTTTGAGAGGGTTTATCCCTCTTAGGGACACAGTAAAATCTAACACCATCTTTCTGTCTTTAAAGAAAATACTTTTGTGTATATAACTTCTATGCATGTAGCTCAAATGCTGGAAATGTCCCAATATTCCAGTGCTCTGGGTATTGTGGAACAATGAAGTAAAAGGAAAAGTCCCCACTAATAGGGAAAAGACTCTTCTCAGTGAACAACAGAAAAACACCCTCTAAAAATTTCTGCTTCTACTTCATAAAAATATATGGGTTTCATCAAATGCTTTTATTTTTTTGGTGGGAAATATTGTTGCAATTCCCTTGTGAAGCCTGTTTTGGTTACCTAATTGACAACAACCTTAACTACCTGCCAAAGAGCCAAGGAGGCACCAACTTCTGATCTCATCTAAACCCGTAAGAGGAAGATAGAATCATCATCAGTAGCCCCAGGCCTATTCCTGTGAGGCCAGACACGTTGCCTCCCTCCAGCCCTTTCACCAACCCTGACACCAATCGTTTTTCCCCCACAATACACCACCTTTCTGCTGGGTTCTATTATTCACTGCAGTGGCCACACAGAACTCACAGATTATGGGGTTTATTAGGGAAGCAATAGGCTACAATTCAAATTCATAAATGCACTTGGTCTCTCACAGCCAGCTATTTCACTTAGCAGCCAGTAGTCTGTCTCTCAGCAGTGCGTGTCTCTCTCTCTCAGTAGTGTGTATCTCTCATGTCTCTCTCTCAGCAAGTGCGTGTCTCTGAGGAGCATGTTTCTCTCAGCAGCATATCTTCCTCAGCCAACAGTCAGAGAGACTTCTGCCTGTAGGAGGGCACCTTTTGAGCCTCAAAGAATGGCCAAACTAACCAATCCCAACATCAGAATTCTGTACACTTGAGAGAGAGAACTTTCCAGAAGATTACTTCATGCCACTCTCAACAGAAATACCCCAGGTGGATAACTTTTAACAATCAGTAGCTACTCAGTTGCTCATGGAAAATTCCACCATGGAGTTTACAAAGACTTATGGCTAGAAAAGCCATACCAGGTAATTTACTGCACCACACTACCACAAAGCTCAATATAAAATTAGATTGTTAAGTAGTTCTGCGTATATTTTTCTTTTGCCCGTGTATTTCCACTTTTATGCATTATAAGAAAATTCAGGTGAAGTCAGGTTTAACTCAGCAACAACTTTTAGGATAGTTGGAAATGGAATCCATAATAGCCATTCCTCCAGGTTGGAGATTTGGGGGAGAAAGACAAATTCATCCCTCCTTTTTGACTAATTTGTTACTGTGAGAACAGTGGGAGCCCAGGCCTCAAGGAATGAGGTTGCACACATTTTCCTGGCTCCAGCTGGAAGGCCAGTGCCATAAACAGCAAGCTTATCTTTATGCCCTTTGCAGACATCCACTGAGGACTACTACCACAAGTCAAGAACTGTAATAGACAGTGGGAGTGCTTGCTAAATGAGACCCTCTCCCTTCCTGGACAAGTTCACAGTTTAAGAAGACATAGACATATGAATGGGGAATTATAAAACAACGTGTTACATGCTGTGAAGGAGATGCAGAGAGGGTACTATGTAAAAGTAAAGAAAACAAACGAAACTCATTCAATTAGATTTGCTTCAAAGTGACTCTATAGGACAGAGCAGAACTGCCCCCTAGGGTTTCCAAACCTATAAATCTTTATGGAGGCAGACTACCACATCTTCTCCCATGGAGTGGCTGGTGGGTTCGAACTGCTGAGCTTTTAGCAGCTGAGCCCTTAACCACTGTGCCACCAGGAAAACAAGAAGTAGATAAAGCAGAGGGAGATCAAGGTAGGCTTCCTGGAGTAGACAACACTTGAGCTCTAACAGGTCAGTGAGGGAATTCTGGATACAACAGTGGTTTAGTTGCTGTGAGTTGCCAATGTTTCGGTACATACTTGTTTTGGAATAGGTAACAGCTGAAAAATCTGTCAGAGATCAGAGATGATCTTCAAATGCTGAACTTCTGTTTCTTCCTGACTTAAGATTCATAAGGAATTAAAGAAGCAAAGAAATAGAAATATTGAAAAGCAGGTGAAAATGATCACTATGAATTTACTAATTAAAAAACACATTTACAAATCAGTTTATTAATTCATTTTTTACTTTAACAAAACAAAAAAGCTTCCACTGTCTTTAGATTATGAAAAGATATTTTTAGGTATTTTTAAATGTATTCCCTTTGATTGTATAATATCAAAGCACTAGTTTAAAAGTAGAAAAAAAGCTATCTTTTGAAAAAAGCCTCTGCAGTTAAACACACACAGACACAGAGAGACACATAGATACCCACAGGCACTCATGTGCCGACACACCGGACACACGTAACTCACTATGTTTCTGACTTTGACATAAGCTTTTATCGTAGTGACTTGCTAAAGTAAATGAGGAATTAAATCGTGTTTTTCACTCAAGAAAAACTTTAGCCTTTCTTTGCCAGTGGCCCAGAGAGGTGCGGGAGAGAGAATTGTTAGTGAAGTATAAAGTAAAAAAGTACCTAAACCACTGCCATCTGACTGACGGGACCCCAAGTGCATCAGAGAAGAACTGCGCTCTATAGGATTTCAATGGCTGATCTTTCGGAAGTAGATAGCCAGCCCTCTCTTCTGAAGTGTCTATGGGTGGATTCAAACCTCTGACCTTTTGGTTATCAGCCTGGTGCATTACCATTTGCACTATGCTTGCATTTAGATCTTTAAAAATAATGTGTTTCCAGCTTGTCATTGCTGTAGATGTTTTAGAACCTCCAGAGGCAATTAAGGTTGGGTTACTTGGCACTCCTGGGTCCTGTGAAGCTTTCCAGGCCCCTTTTCTAAGACTCTTCTTGACTCAGCTGCTCTATGGCCTTGTATTCTACAACTTGCTCCTGTATCCTTAAATGTTCCCTGTTTCCTTGGGCTACTTTGGCTTTCCTACAGGGCTGGCCAGATGCAGAGTGGGGACACAGATAGGACCAGTGATAGGACTGGATCCCTGACAGTCTTCTGGGAGCCTTGCCTGAATCCCAGGATTTAGCCCTTTCTTCTTAGAGTCAGAGAACATTCTATTTTTCACATTCTTGTTGAAAAAACCACTTATTTCATGTAATTTTTAAAGCTTTCTCCAGTGAGCTTGACACCTTTACCTAGTCCTTCCTCTGAATTCTGCTCTGTAAATCCAAATATAGTCACAATAGTCAGTATCAGTAAGCTTCTGGGTATTTGCTGCTGGGTTGGCATGTCTAGTTAGAAAACAAAGCCAACCTATTTAAAAATACCAAAATAAAAAGGAAGTTGGTGGTAGCTAGAGAAATCTTAATTCTTGTCCAAAGTCTTAATGTAACAAATTAAGACTTGGACAACTGGAAGGTGAAACTGTGGCATCTGGCTTTTCATTCTTCATCATTTCATGACACACTTAGGGACTTTTTGTAACATACTTAGAAAGCACCTGACCTAGAATCATTACTAAACAAGCAGAAGACACAAGGAAGCCTGAAGTCTGGAGGTAGGTGACTATCAGATTTGGAAGAATCAGGTATCTCACAGCAGCAACAGCTGCTGATAGCATTTTGACTACTGTGTTCCTTACTAGGGATTCCAGAGTAAGAACATTCAATAGGAAAATTCCAGACACCTGACAGTAAGGCCAGGCTTGGTCACATTGTTCTAAATAATGACCTAAGTCCAGGTGAATTGTGGGACGACATTAAGAACATCATACATGAAGAAAGCAAAAGGTCATTGAAAAGATAGGAAAGGAAGAAAAGACCAAAATGGATGTCAGAAGATGCTCTGAAACTTGTTCTTGAATGGCTAAAGCAAATGGAAGAAATGATGAAATAAAAGAGTTGAACAGAAGGTTCCAAAGGTTGACTCAAGAAGACCAAGTAAAGTATTGTAATGAAATGTACAAATACCTGGAGTTAGAAAATCAAAAGGGAAGAACACACTCAGCATTTCTCAAGCTGAAAGAACTGAAGAAAATATTGAAGCTTCAAATTGCAATATTGAAGGATTCTATGGGCAAAGATTGAACAATGCCGGAAGCATCAAAAGAAGATGGAAGGAATACAGAGTGACCGTACCAGAAAGAGAAAAAAAAATTGGTTCAGTCAGCCCTTATAAGAGGTAGCTTATGATCAAGAACCAGTGATATTGAAGGAAGAAATACAAGCTGCACTGAAGGAATTGGGGAAAAACAAGGCTCCAGGTATTGACTGAATACCCATTGAGATGTTTCAACAAAAGATGCACCACTGGAGGTGCTTACTCATTTACGCCAAAAAACTTAGAAGATAGCTACCTGGCCAGCTGACTTGAAGAGATCCATATTTGTGCCCATTCCAAAGAAAGGTGATCTGACAGAATACAAAAATTATCAAACAATATTGTTAATATCATAGGCAAGTAAAATTTTCCTGAAGATAATTCAGGGAGCTCTGGTATCATAGTGCCTAAGGCATTTGACTGCTAACCAGAAAGCTGGTTGTGCAAACCCACTAGCCACTGCTCAGAAGGAAGATTGGGCAGTCTACTTCCATAGTGATACTGCCTTGGAAACCCAAGGAGGGATCACTTTTCTTTTTTTTTGGAAGATAATTCAAAAACCCAAGGAAGGGTTGCTTTTTTGTGTTTTGTTTTGGAAGATAATTCAAAAATGGGTGAAGCTGTATATTGACAGGGAACTGCCAGAATTTCAAGCTGTATTCAGAGGATGTGGAACAAGATACGGTATCATTGCTGATGTCAGAAGGATCTTGTCTGAAAGCAAACAATACCAAAAGGTGTTTACCTGTGTTTTATTGACTATGCAAAGGCATTCAATTGTGTGGATCATAACAAACTATGGAAAATATTGTGAAGAATGGAAATTCCCTAACACTTAATTGTGCTCATGAGGAACTTGTACATAGACCAAGAGGCTGTTGTTCGAACAAAGCAAGGGAATACTGTGTGGTTCAAAATCAGGAAAGGTGTGTGTCAGGGTTGTGTCCTTTCACTATGCTTACTCAATTTCCATGCTGAGCAAATAATCTGAGAAGCTGAGCTATGTGAAGAAGAATGCAGCAACAGGATTAGAGGAAGACTCATTAACAATTTACGATATCCAGTTGACACAACCTTGCTTGCTGAAAATGAAGATGACTTGAAGCCCTTACTGATGAAGGTCAAAGACTCCAGCCATAATCAGTATGGATTAAACCTCAACATAAAGAAAGCAAAAATCCTCACCACTGGACCAGTAAGCAACATCACAATAAGTGGAGAAAGATTGAAGTTGTCAGGAATTTCATTTTACTTGGATCCACGATCAAGCCCATGGAAGCAGCACTCAAGTAATGAGATAACATATTGCTCTGGGGACATCTGCTGCAAAAGTCCTTTTTAAAGTGTTAAGAAGTAAAGATATCACTTTGAAGACTATGGTGCAAATATCATGGCCAAAGCCATGATATTTCAGTTACCTCATATACAATGAATAAGGACAATGAATAAGGAAGACCGAAGAAGTACTGATGCCTTTAAATTGTGATCTTGGTGAAGAATATGGAAAATACCATGGGACTGTTAGAAGAGAGAACAAATATATCTTGGAAGAAGTACAGCTGGAATACTCTTTGGAAGTGAGAACGGCCAGACTTTGTCTCACCTACTTTGGTCGTGTTAGAAGGAACCAGACCCTGGAGAAGGATGATACCATGCTTGGTAAAGTAGAGAGTCAGTGAAAAAGGGGAAGACTCTCAAGGAGATGGATTGACACAGTGGCTTTAATGATGGGCTCAAGCATAGCAAGGATTGTGAGGATGGCGTGGTACAAGACTGGGCAGTGTTTCATCTGTTATGCATAGGGTCGCTGTGAGTCAAAGCCAACTCAGTGGCATGTAACAACAACAATGAAAGAAGTGTGGCTAGACCGAAGCATGTGTGGACTGCAGATTGACACAGTCGACCATTTCTTCAGGATGATTTATGTGTACACATATATTGGGAGCTTTTTGATTGGAAGTATCAGAAACAGCCCTTGCTAGCTGAAGGAGAGAGGTGAAATTTTTGTTGTTGTTGTTGTTGTTTATTAAGTCGTATTTTCGGTGGAAGTTTACACAACAAATTAGGTTCTCATTTGACAATTTCTATACAAAATTTTCAGTGATACTAGTTACATTGTTTCCACATTGTGTTATCATTTTCTTTGTGTTCTGGTTGTTGCATTGCCAGTGTTCCAGTTTCCCTGCCCCCCCCCATTTTTGCTTTAGAGTAATTATTGACCTTTTGATCTCATATAAATAATTTTTTAATGGAGCCCTGTACTCAGATAATATCCCTTATTTTATTTCACTAAAAGGTGATCTCAGAGGATAGGTTCAGCTCAAGGTTAAAAAATATACCAGGGAGATAAACTCAGGGAATCCTCTATCTAGTTTCAACTGGTCCGTTAAGTCTGGACTTTTTAAGAATTTGAGTTCTCTTCCACATTTGGCTCCTGTTCTGCCAGAGCACTTCTGTTGTGGACTTGAGTAGGAAATTTATTGTAAGCATATAGGAGTATCTTCTGGAACCCAAGGCCAGTAGTGCATTTGGGTCAAGGAGAGTCCTGGAAGAGGGTGCTGGAAAGCTGTCCAAATGCTTTTGCTGCCTTTTGACATTGGCCGCTTCCTCTGAAAATTACTCTCTTCTCCCCTCTGCAGATTGATTTCCTTCAGTCCTTTAATGGTGTCCAGAACTTCCAAATTTGCATGTTGGCTATAGTATCAGTCTCCCAGAGAGAATGACTTTCAAATTCTGGAGAAAGGACTCTGGTTGGCCCAGCTTGGGTCACATTGTACAATTTGGCTGTCAGGGCTAACTGCTGGACCCTTGAAGTTGGAGTTGGGATAATTAAGAGGTGAGCTAGGGAACAACCTAACAGTTACCTACTACAACTCACTCATAAGCTGGTTGTTGGGGTCTTTTAAATTAAGCAGGATTTTTTTAATCTAGACAGCTGTGTTTTAATGAGGAACTTAGGAGGGGATCATACATATGTTGAAAGCTTTAAAAATTGCTGCTGCAGTCCCCTTTCCATCAATTCCCCTTTCCCTCTTTAATGATCAGAGAAAGCTAGATCAGAAAATCTCCCAAGTTGCTTCAGGAAGCAGAAACAGGGAAAGGGACCTCCAATTAGCAGGACTGGTCAGGCGCCATTAAAAAAATGATAGAGGGAAGAAAAAATAGCAGGTGAGGGAGAGAAACACGTAAGGCTGGTGAAAACCCTCAAGATACTTCATATTTAGTATTGTTATGAAAGCCCATGGAAGTGAATTAAGATAGTGCAAAAGTAGTCTATACAATTAAAAAAAGAATTATTTTGGACAACTTTTGTTTAATAGAACATTTTTCTCATTGAGAAGTCTGGAACTAAGAGGAATAGCTCCCAATCCAGAAAAATGACCACCTCTATAAGAGAACTCGAATTTACTTCTTTAAGTATCAAAACATACCATTTTTCATTTTAACTCTTGGGTGCAGCTATCTTTTTCAACTGAGTACACTGAAAAGAATTTAAAGATTTCTTAATGTCTCATGCCATTATTCTACAGTACATATAATATAACCCATTCCCATTGAGTTGATTCCAATTCATAGTGACCTTATAAAATAGAGTAGAATTGCCCCCATAGTGTTTCCAAGGCTGTTGTCTTTACAGGGGCAGATTGCTGCACCTTTTCCCCCACAGTAAAGCTGGTGAAAACGTACAGAGTAAATAGAAACCTGTGGGTGCCCTTACCACCCTTTTCAGGCAGGCTCTGTGCTTGAGTCCTGCTCCTTTCTCCTTGGAAAAGTTAGGGGTCCTTCTTAGCTTTTTGATCCTCCTTTACTAAGGGGTGGCAGCCAGTTCTTCAACCACTGCATCACTATGGCTCCTTGCATATAATATAGTGGATGGTGACAAGGACTGTGGTGCTGTCAGCCACTATTCATAATGTGCCCAGATACTGTGGGATTTTAAAACTCTGCTTTCTAAAATTATTTTGTGTCTTCCTTTGCTGTTTGGGACTGTGTCCCCTCTCCTATAATACAGTGTTCCTTCTTACTGGCTGTGTAGACTTGGGAAAGCAGAAACCAGAGCTTTTTTGAATAATGCATAAATGTCAGTAGGCTGTCAGAGGGATATGAAGGGCTTTCTTATGAAGAAAGGCAAAATATGTTATTTTGTGCATTAATTTCTTGGCATTATTTTTATTGCTTGAGGGCTTTTTAACTTCTTACTCCTCAGCTACATTCTTCATAACTGAAGCTGCCAGATAATTGAGATTGAGATGAGTGAGGGGATATTGCTTATAACTGTCCACAGGCAGAGTAACTTTCTTCCTTTTGACAGAATGAGGGTGATAAAAAATGAAAGCATTTGAAAAGTACCTCATGACTTTTTTGCTTATGTTTTAATTCATGTCTAGCCTGAAATTTCTAAAATTTTAGGTACATACTCCATGATTGTAATAATAAATTAAGTTGCTACCTTTTTGAAATTACTTTTCTCAACTAGGGTGTGTTTTGGAGACATTCTCTTTTAAAAGCGGTGTTTTAATGGATTTACAGAATTCTCTATTGGTCTTAATTTTTCATGAGAAGTCTTGTAAAATAATATGATCTTGGCTACCTCAAACATGTCTTGTGAAGTTAAAGCGGTGAAATGGCACCACCATTATGTACCACATATAATGTCCTGGGTGCTTTATATATGACAGGTTGAACCATTTTTTAGTAAGAACTGTAAAATTTGTCCAAGGTCACACAGCTAGTGAGTGGCAGTGTCACATTTGAACCTGGATCTGCTTGTTTGTAACTCCAAGTCTTGACCCACTAGAGTGACTAACAGCTACTCTTCTCACTGTCAAGCCCTTCACACATATTATCTCCTTTCATTCCCTCAACACAATTTATGAGGTATAGTGATTTAATCTCCCTTTTACAGATGAGGAAACTGGACTATTGAGTATTTGCAAGTAACTTGCCCAAGAAAAACCCAGTTAGTAACTGATAGAACCAGGGTTCAAATACAACCTGGGACAGTCTGCCCTCAGAGCCCATACCCTTAAACCCATGGTGCATGATTGCCTCCCTACACTGCATACACTTAACACCCCCCACACACACACACACACAGGTACAACAGTGGAAATACTGGATTTGAAAAGAAAGAAAAGTGTGCACTGATCTTGTCATCTCATTTTAAGAAGTTTAAACTTAACATCTTTAAGAGAACTTAAGTTGAGAGAAATGTAGACTGGATAGAGTTTAGAGGTGGGAATAAGACAGATCTCTACCTAGTTAGTCATTGTCTTCTTGAAGCATTTCCACTTAGAACTAAAATGGAATTTCGAGGTTCTCTTTTCATGACTGCTTGTTGTTGTTGTTATGTGCTGTCCAGTTGTCTCCAACTCATAATGACCTTATGTACAACAGAATGAAATACTGCCTGGTCCTGTGCCAGCCTCATGATCCCTACTTTACCCGAGCCCATCGCTGCAGCCACTGTGTCAGTCCATCTTGTTGAGGGCCTTCCCCTCTTTCACTGACCTTCCACTTTACCAAGCATGACATCCTTCTCCAGAGAATGGTCCCTTCTGACAGCATGACCAAAGTAGGGGAGACGAAGTCTGGCCATTCTCGCTTCCAAGGAGCATTCGCGCTGCACTTCTTTCAGGACAGATTTATTAGTTCTATTAGCAGTCCATGATATTTTCAGCATTCTTCGCCAACACTCTTCCTCATTCATTACTCTCCTCAAAAATATTTAACTTTTCCTGTAGTAAGTAGTAAGGATCTTACTGTGGATATTATCTGCACCAATGTTGTTGTTGTTGTTATGTGCTGTCAAGTCGGACTGGACTCAAAGTGACCCCTCCTTAGGTATGGAACTAGATTGCCCAACCTTCCTTCTGAGGAGTGGCTCGTGGGTTTGAACTACCAGCCTTCTGGTTAGCAGTCAAGTGCCTTAGGCACTAAGCTACCAGAACTCCCTTACCATATGGTATGCAGGAAAACCTGTGAAAAACAGAAAACCTGTCAGAGAAGGAAAACTCAAATGATTTCCACTAAAATCAGTGTTAGAAAAGCAGTAAGACTGTACCCTGTCAAAGGCAGAAAACTTGTGAGACCCAGAAAAACAAGGCAGTCTCATAGAGTTCTGGCTCTCACAAGTGTCACTGTGTGTCCTCACAAAAGAGACACAAAAAGCATATCAGGAACACAAACCAATAGCTCCAGGTGGAAACCAAAATCCCCCTGGGACAATGTATAGTCACAGGCCTGTCTCAGAGTCATCTTGACGTCACCAGCGTCTGGTTAAATGATCATAATTTACACTGAATAACTCCAGGGCAAAGAGCCACACAGATTCAGAGGCAGTAGTACCCAGTTGACCCTGCCTCAGTAAATCCTGAGTCCAAGGACACAGTTAATGGCCCGTGACAGCCTTGACACCTCCCTCCTTTTTCTAGGTTCTGGGAATCTTTTTGCCTCAGAGCTTTGTGGTAGGAGACTGACTAGTCTTGAATGCAGCACTAAAGGCGAATTTAACTGTACAAACAAGACTCAGTGCTAACCCTCCTAACCACATTATCATTTTTTTCTCAAATACTGGATAATATTCACTACTGAGGAATAGAAGCTGTTGTTTGTATGTTCAATCTTAAAAGCCAAACTTAACGCCATCAAGTTGATTCTGACTCATAGCAACCCCTATTGGGTTTCCAAGGTGGTAAATATTTACTGAAGTAGATTGCCCCATCTTCCTTGCATGGAGTGGCTGGTAGGTTTGAACCACCAACCTTCTGGTTAGCAGTCAAATGCTTTAGGCACTATGCCACCAGAGCTCCTCATGTTCAATCTTAGAGAAGAATTAAATTTCAAAGTTAACTCCTGCCTTTTATTCTCTATCATCTTGCTTTCAGATAGGTCACTAGGGCATAATGGCTGCAGTAGTTGAGATCTAGAACCCCTCTACATGATAAAGGTGTTATTGACTGGTGATGAAAGAGGAAGGGATGAGTAGACAAATGAAGATAAATAGAAGGAAAGAGGAAGAGAAATGATAATTTGATAGTCTCTAAGGTATGCTGGAGGAGCTCTGGTGGTGTAGTGCCTAAGGCATTTGATGGCTAACCAGAAGGCTGGTGGTTCAAACCTACTAGCCACTCCTCGGAAGGAAGATTAGGCATTCTACTTCCATAGTGATACTGCCTCGGAAACCCAAGGAAGGGTTGCTATGAGTCAGGTCTGACTCAACGGCAGTGAGTTTGGTTTTTTTATTTTTTTTATAAGGTATGCTGGAGAGAGCCTGTGTTAAGGGATCAAAAGCTAATTCTGACACCTATTGGTTGCATAGGAGCTCTAGTGGTATAGTGGATAAGAAACTTGACTGCTAACCAGAAGGTCAGCGGTTCAAACCCATCAGCTGCTTTGCAGAAGGAAGATGGGGTGATCTACTTCTGTAAAGACTTACAGCCTCAGAAACCCAATGGAGGATCTCTATGAGTTGGAAACAAGTCAGTGGCAGTGAGCTTGGTTTTATTTATTTATTTTTTTATTGGTTGGATGATTTGGGCCAAGTTATTTGACCTCATATAGCTTTGGTTTCCTTTATCTATAAATGGGGGAATATGCAGAGCTTTGGGATGATTGCATGAAGTGGTGCATGTGAGGATGAGCCCCAGTGCCTGGTGCATCAGTGTTCAGCAGAAGTTGATTTTCTTCCTTTCCTGCCCATCAGCCTCTTACAGACAGGGCTACCTAGAAGTGATCAAGGCTGTGACCTACACACAGCTAGAGACCAAGGTGCTGGCCCAGCTCCACTAGTCACTATATGACCACCTGTCTCAGTGTCCCATCTAAACTGGCAGGGTTGTACTTGCTGGGTCATGCTTGCTTCCTGCTCTGGGAATCTGTGCTTCCCTTCCTTCATATACACATGACATTGTGCAACAGAAGAGTTCACACCCTGAAATAACAGGCTTTTTGTCAGTTTTCCCCAAGGCAGAAAAACTTTGGCAATTGGCATGAGGTGTGTGGTGTGTTGTGAGGCAGTTTTTGCAATTAGAATCTGTTTCTGTTTTCACCTCTCACAGAACTAATCTCTGATGCTCTCTCCTCAGATTTCATGTCATTACTAAAAACATTTTAAGGTTTTTGCTGCTTGTTCGTAGCATTTGAGGTGAGAGGTGAGCTAAGCAGGAAGGAGGGAGGGAATAGTCTTTATACCAACTTAATCGTTTGGGTTTGCTCACCAGCTGTAGATAAAGAGGTGATATTACATGATACCAAGAGGACTTTTTCCTGGAGACTAGCTTTGCTGCTGGATTTGCCCTGGGTGGCTTGACCAGACAGAGTACATCCTGGGCCACAGGGCAGAAGGCAGGTCTCCACCCTTCCCCATCCTCTTGTCTTTCAGCTCAGGACACACTCACTGATGGTTTTATTCCTCTTGGCTCCTCTTGTCAGAGGACTGCCTGGGGAGGCAGGCTGGGGCAGCAGAACCCCAAGTTATAAGCTGGTGAAGCATTCACCTTTTGTGACAGGGTTTTATAGAAAAGGTATTTCTCCCTTTTCCTTTCTTCACATCTTTTCAGTCAAGGTCTGGAAAGCTCCATTGCCTCAGAGTCAATGCTGTTTGTCTACCAGAAACAGGGCCTCACTTGACATCTTTAGATTTCTTTTTACCTCTTCGGTTCTTAATAAGCGGCTATGTCCATTTGGGTCCCTGGCTCTACTTGGTTGTGGTTAGGTGCCATTGAGTTGATTTCCACTCATAGTGTGACCCCATGTGACAGAATAGAACTGCCCAATAGCATTTTCTAGGCTGTGGTTTTAAAGTGTGTGGTTCACACCCACCAGCTGCTCCACAGGAGAAAGATGAGGCAGTCAGTCTGCTTCTGTTAAGCTTTACAGCCTTGGAAACCCAATGGGGCAGTTCTACTCTGTCCTGTAGGGTCACTGTGAGTTGGAATTGACTCAGTGGCTGTGGGTTTGGTTTTTTGGTAATCTTTACAGGAGTGGATTGCCAATTTTTTCTCCCACCTACCTGCTGGGTTGGTTTGAACCACCAACCTTTCAGTTAGCAGCCAAGCGCTTAACTGTTGTGCCACCAGGGAACATTTATTAGTGGAATATTTTGTCAAGATAGGGGTTTGACCTGTGAGAGTGTTTAGGACTTCAGCTGAAGGGGAGGAGGGACGGGAGGGTCTTGAACGGCCTCAGAGACCCTATAGGAACAGCCCACGAGGTGACGCCCACTGGCAGGCGACAGAGGAGCCCAAGCCTTAACATATGTAGGATGAGCCTTGCTGCGCTCCTTTGAAGCCCAGCCGCAGCCAGAGTGGTATAATTGCTGGCTTTGATTGCACCGACTCTCTGGTGGATGGGGCTCTGCCGGGGCTCGCCTGGTCTGGCTGAGCTTCAGCCGCAGCCCCCCAGTGAGGCCTTAGATGTGGGAAGTCTCCAGTCTCCGGATCCTCATGCCTGTGGTTTCTTGAAAAGAATCTTGATTTGACCTGTTTTATATCTGTAAAGCAACCCTGCACAGCCCCTGTATCTCCCATTTGAAGAGGAGTTGGGCTACCCTGGCGACCCTTACATTAAAGGAGCAGCCAGGGACAAACTTCTGCCTTATTTGAGAGTGGGGCCATTTCTGTGCCCATGTGTTTAAGTGCTGGTTACACTGTTAGGGGATAGTTACACTGTTAGGAGAGTATCCGGTGGTGTTGAGTCCCTTTTGCTACAGGCATTTGTTCAGAGGATCTGACTTTCACAGGAGGGTGTTAAGGGGACAATATGAAATAACTAAATAAAGGGAAACAGGAAAAAAATAGTGAGACAGCAGAAAGAAATAGCTTTATTAGGAGGTGGCGGGATTCATTCCTGGTATGTGTGTGGGGGGGAGTGGGGGACAGGGAGGGTGTTATATGTTGTTCTTATGGTCAGATGGTGTATTTGTGCTCAGTTCCAAAAGGCGGGAGAAGGACCTTTTGGGTAGGACAAGGAGGGGAAAGAGAGTCTTGGGGAATTGGGAGTGCAGGCTGCTGTGATGGAATAAGAACAGGCGACACAGCAGTGCTGTGGATGTTGTCTCTCCCTCAGCACGTCAGAGTCGGCCTATGGACAGTTTGGCTCCTTCAGCAAGCAGACACTCTTGGGTGCCTATAGCCAGGCTGTTCTGAGTCACAGCACTTGTCCCAGGTGGCTGTGAACTCCTGACCCAAGGCTTCTAGGCCATTCCCCTCAGGAAGCTGAATATTGTCATGTAGCACTGAGAGGAAAACCTTCCCAGGAAGAGCAATCTGGACCAAACCTTTGAAATTCTGTGGTGAAGAAGTACAATGTAAACAGACATCTGTGGGGTGCCCTCACCACCCTTTCCAGGCTCTGTGCTGTGAGTCCTGCTCCTGTCCCTTGGAAAGGTAGGGTCCTTCTTAGCTCTTTGATCCTCCTGTGCTAAGGAGTGGCACTCTCTCAAATTGAAAAATCACAACGCAGCAGTGTTTTCCTGTCAAGAGGAGAAAGGTTAATTCCGCAGGAGACTGTTGTTGTTGTTGTTGTTATGTGCCGTCCAGTCGGCCCGACTCATAGCGACCCCTCCTTGGGTTTCCAAGGCAGTATCACTACGGAAGTAGGATTGCCCAACCTTCCTTCCGAGGAGTGGCAGGTGGGTTTGAACCGCCAGCCGTCTGGTTAGCAGGCAAGTGTCTTAGCCACTATGCCACCCGCAGGAGACTAGGAATTGAAATTGTCTTGAGGACCTCTCGTAGTTCCCCACATATACAAGTAATTTCTTTACACTTCATATCAATCATTTTTAGACACAACATTGGTAGTAATTACAATAAGAACAATAGCTAACATGCTGTAACAGGGCTTGCAATGTGTGCCACACACTTTCTAAGCACCTTAAATACATTAACCAAGTCATTTCTCACAGCAGCCTGTGAGGTAGGCACTGCCACCAATCCCGTTTTACAGATCACTCTCCTGTGAAAAGGAGCTCTGGTGGCATAGTGCCTAAGGCACTTGACTGCTAACCAGAAGGCTGGCAGTTCAAACCCACCAGCCACTCCTGGGAAGGAAGATTGGGCAATCTACTTCAGTAGTGATAACACCCTGGAAACCCAAGGAGGGGTTGGACCTGACTCCAAGGCAGTGGTTGCATTTGCGTCTGCTCCTGTGAAAAGCATTTTGTAGTGGTTTGTATGTAACTTGCTATCCGAAGTTTTGTTTCATTATCCAAGTCTTTCAAAGCTTCCTTTTTTTCTCCTCTAATTTCTTTTTCTACTTATTCAAAAAAAAAAAAAAAAAAAAGCGTAAGGGAATCCACTTTTGATTTACAGTTAAATTTTTAAGAGAAATTTCTGCTAGTAACAGGACACCACAAGCACAGAGTTGAGATGGGCTGAGGCTGGCAAGGGACCCAAGGTAGATTTGGTCCTTCCTCTGGCCTCTCTGCAGCTAGGAAAGCAGCCTTTTTAGATACAAAGCTGCCAAGGTAAAAGCTGTCTTGAGTGAAGGAACTGAACTCTGCAGTGTTTTCCCTTTGCATCTTGTTACACTGTTACATTGCATTTTCAGTCCACTTTTAAAATCTCAGATCTTTAAATCTTCTGGTATATTTTTTTAAAAAATTCATTACCATCACTAATATTTAGTAACATTTTACTTAAAAAGACACAGTGGCTGAACAATGGGCTGAAACATAACTATGCTTTTAAGGATGGTGCTGGATCAGGCAGTGTTTTGTTATACAGAGGATAGTGTTGCTGTGAGTTGAAACTAACCTGACGGCACCTAAAAATACTTAAAACAGACTTACTGCATGTCCATTACAGGCTCACATTAGCTACCCCTGTTGTTAAGAAGAAAAAACTGTTGAGAACTGTAAAGTCTTAAGTAAACATACGGTCAGTTTTCCTATCTCGGGCTATGGATGTGAGTGGACAGAACAAGCACATTGGTTTCTCTGGGGCTGACGCTGGGCGTCTGCTGTGCTCTGGATAACTTGACTGTGTTGCAGTCCTATGTATAAGCATACAATGGCTCCCCACAGTGGTCTGAAAAGACCAAAACACTTTAAAAACTAACAAAACTTCTCTTGATTTGGCCATTGCCCACTCTTCCAATTTATGTTTGGCCATTTCTACTGATGTTTTTTTTAATTTTTTTTTTTTTAACCATGACTCAAAACACTAAATACATTTCACATCATAATGCTGTGCATTCGTATATATGGAACAAAATTAAGATTATTAATGTACCATTAAAAACCCACTGCTGTCGAATTGGACCCGACTCATAGCGACCCCTCCTTGGGTTCTCGAGGCAGTATCACTATGGAAGTAGATTGCCCAACCTTCCTTCCAAGGAGTGGAAGGGGGTTTGAACCGCTGGCCTTCTGGTTAGCAGTCAAGTGTCTTCGGCACTATGCCACCATAGCTCTCTCTACTGTACTGTTGAGCAATCCATTTGAGCCATCTGCCAAATTAAGGTGAATTAATTAAATTCAGAGATATTAAGGCATACGCTGTAACAGGCAAAATCTTTTAAAGATCTATGACACCTTCATATTAATATCATTTCATTTGTTCCTTCCTGAGGTGGAAAACGAAACTCATTCCCAACGTGCAAAGCCAAGGCAGCGACCCCGGGACCTCTTCTGGAGATGGAAGCTTGTTGAAAACCCTGTCTCCACGGCTTGCACAGTTGATCCCAAAGGAGAATTGACACCAGCTTCATCCTGAGGTCACTGCTAGAGACGCTGATCTATAGACAATCACTGCCAAACCCCCCTTTCATCTACTGCAAGAGCCAAATTCCAAAATTAAACATAAAAAAAGGTTTTTAAAAAAGAAAATTAGAAAGCACACAAGAACGCTAACAGGCCCTGGGTCAGCTGAGAAGCTTCCCTCCCCCATCTCTGCTGGGAACTTCCCAGAGCATCTTGCATTGATACCTGCAACATTTTGGCAAGGACAGTAACTTGGCTGCGTTTGCCTGCCGTCAGCAACTGGAGCCAGCCACCAGCACGTCCGTCCGTCATCGTCCCATCGGATGAATTTGTGGAAGAGTTCCTTTTTGTTTCTGTCTTTGTTTATCTTTCTCTTCCTTTCTCCTAAAGCTTTATTTAACAGTGCAAGAGGATGAATTGAACCTTATGTTTGCTTCTTTTTTTAAACTTGAATTTTTTTTTTAATTTACACTTTTTAGTTTTAATTTTCTTGTATATTTTGCTAGCTGTGAGCATTTAAATAAAATTCAGAGATCCAGAAACATTTGAAATAAGAAAGAAATTAAAAGAAGCCCTCTTTTTCTGACAGACACCTTATCCAGTAAGTGGCTTCTCTGTGAATTTTCTGTCACAAAACAGTGGCCTCTCCGTCTTCGTAAGGTGTTTTGTAGAGCTGAGTAAGTGCGGCAGCCAAACCCAGTCTGTTGGTAGCAATGGCAGTCCTATTTCATTTTCTTTTTCTTCTGATTTTTGTTCTTTCTTAAAAAAGGTAAACCTTACAGATACTTCCAGCCGACCAGTTTGCAGTGAATTTTCATTTCTTTCCTTTTCACGCCCTTGTTGTAAAAAGCCCAGCACTTGAATTGTTATTACTTTAAATGTTCTGTATTTGTATCTGTTTTTATTAGCTGATTAGTGGGATTTTATGCCAGTTGTTAAAATGAGCATCGATGTACCCATTTTTTTTTAATAGCAAGGCGCAGCCTTTGCCCAAAACTGTCATCTAACGTTTGTCATTCCAGTTTGCGTTAATGTGCTGAGCATTTTTTAAAAGACGCTTTGTAATAAAACATTAAAAAAAAAAAGTATTTTGTTAAGAATAACATTCCCGACCACGTAAAATTGGGTAATGGCGAGCTAAATCCACAGACCATGGCCAGGGCTGGATTGCACCGTAGCATCCCAGTCAGAGGAGCTCTTCTGGTGCCGTCCCTGGACGAGCACAGGCCAGTACCTGTTGTGAAGGAAGACTGATCCTCTTCCTCTCCCCCCTCAACATACAAATCCTCAGAAGCATTTGTACGGCCTGGCCTCCTCCTTTTCCAGGTGAAAGTATAAGGAGGAAGGAGAGAGAAGAGTCAAATGGTATGATTCTCTTCTTTCCTGACCATTTTTAGTTCCTGGTGGGCCCCAGGCATCAGCTTGCCATGCTCTCACCATACTAAGTGTACAGGTACTTTCCATTTTCAGAGCTCATTTGTTCTGAACTGGGTTCCCAGAATCATGGTGTCCCTTGTGTTAAAGGAAGGTTAAAGCCAAAATCAACATTTTCTCAATTTTGAGTTCATATTCCAAACCTTTCCCTTAAAACTTTGATTGTACCAGTATATAAACTGGTATCTGATTTGGCAACAACTACATATTTGAAGTTTAAAACATCTTTATTTTAGGGTCTTCCATAATGGTATTCTATCCCTTGAGTTAGTTTGACAACCATTGATACCACTAATCTAACTGAAATCTCTCTTGCTGAAATTCTAGTTCTATTTCCTTTTTTCAGCCTTCAACACAGCTGGAGAACAGCTGGCTACCATACTTGTAATAACCTTCCACATACTGTACTTGAAGATTGCCATTAAATCACCCCTCAAATTTTTCTTCAGGCTAAGTAATCCCAATTCCTTGAACCTTTCATCATTGGTCCTTTAATCATTTTCATTACTGTCCTCTGGAACCTCTCCAGTTTCTCTTCATTTAGTCCTAAACTTGAACGGGAGTGGGGTGGAGTAGGGAGGAGTCATATGTTTAGGGGACCTACTTAGGTTTCCTATTTAGCTGTGGCCAGAACTTCATTTAAAAATTCTCTGAGGTTTCTTAATGTATAGGAACCAAGTAGTTAAACAGTCCACAGCCTGCCACCATGGTCTTTTCAAAGGTTAACTAGGAAATCTAACAAAATGGTGTAGGAGGTCACCTTGGAAAAAAGGTTGTAACACAGTGATAGGCTCTTTTGGATCTGGGGAAGAAACGCAGTACCAAGAGGCATGCTGTTGTTACTTGCCATTGAGCCAACGATGACTCATGGCAACACCCATGTGTGCAAAGTAGAACTACTCCGTAGGGTTTTCAAGGCCGTGATCTTTTGGAAGCAGATCGCCAGGGCTGTCTAATGCAGTGCCTCTGGGTTGGTTTGAACTGCCAACCTTTTGGTAAGACGCAAGTGCTGAACCATTTGTATCCACCAGGGACCCACACAGAGACATAGTAAGATTTAAAAAAAAAAAATACTCATTGCCGTCCACTCTATTCCGACTCATAGCAATCCCTACTTGGGTTTCCAAGGTGGTATCTCTATGAAAGTGGATTGCCCAGTCTTCCTTCCGAGGAGTGGTTGGTGGGTTTTATATAAACCTGAGAATTGAGACTTGACCAAAGCTCACCCAACCCCTCTCCATCCTTGGTTCCTTCCCCATGCTTCTATGATAATAATGACACAAAAACTATTAATAAAATGGATTGTTTGAACACTCTGAGCCAGTTGTTCCTTCTACAGACTTGATTCCTCTCTTTTCTATATTTCCTCTAGAATATTTTTCCCAATTAACTTTGATGTTACTACTGCCCAATGCCCATTCCCAGTCTATTCCACCAGAATCCCACCTTCTGTAGGCAGCAGTTCTGGGGAGGGGGAATCAATAGTTCTGCTTGAGGTATGGACAAAAAAGTGAAACTAGCCTGGGGGCATCTGTGGGAAAAGGGATGCCCTTATGGCCACAGCTCTTTTGATCTCTCAGCGACTTGGCTGTCTTCCCTACTACAAGCTCAGAGCTGAATTGTGTGCCAAGAAGATGAGGCTGGGTTAGCCTTCTGGGCGCTGAGCTTTTTCCCCCAAGATCACAGCTGTCATGCTGGTCATTGTAAAGGGATGTTTTCCTCCTGGCTTTTGTTTGGTTGCTAGGGTTGCTGGTAACTACCTGTTTTTGCTGGAAGGGGCCTTTTGAACTGTCTCCCAACTACAGCTGTCCTAAGTACAATGATTTTTCCTCTGTTTCCATCTCAGTCTGGAATAATATGGAAACCTCTAAAGGGGCTTCTTCTTCTTGTTATGTGCCGTCAAGTCGGCCCCGACTCATAGCGACCCCTCCTTGGGTTTCCGAGGCAGTATCACTACGGAAGTAGATTGCCCCATCTTCCTTCCACGGAGTGGCTGGTGGATTTGAACCGCCAGCCTTCTGGTTAGCAGTCAAGTACCTTAGGCACTACACCACCAGAGCTCCCCGCTAAAGCGGCAGTGAGCAGTAATAAGATGTCCGTGTGGCTTGTCTTTTAAAGAAAAAAAGCCATGAGGGAGCAATGCGTGATTCTGACAGAAAAGAGAAATTTCAATCCCACGTGACATGGTAATTTTTTTTTTTTAATCAAGTTACATTTACTATTTCAGCCTACATCATCATACTATCTTCCATACATGGAAGCTTTGGGACTTTTAAGGTGTGAAGGTTGGGCAATCCTACTTCTGTAGTGATACTGCCTCGGAAACCCAAGGAGGGGTCGCTATGAGTCAGGGCTGACTTGACGGCACATAACAACAACAACATACAAACCTAACTTCTGGGGAGATACAGAGATACATAGAAATATATATATTTCACAAGCTGAACCATTTTTTAATAGGAACTGTCAAATTTATGGTGGTGGTGGTGGTTGTTATTTGCCGTCAAGTCGGCCCCGACTCATAGCGACCCCTCCTTGGGTTTCCGAGGCAGTATCACTACGGAAGTAGGATTGCCCAACCTTCCTTCCGAGGAGTGGCTGGTGGGTTTGAACCACCAGCCTTCTGGTTAGCAGTCAAGTGCCTTAGGCACTATGCTAGCAGAGCTCCCTAATTAAACATCTTAATACTAATATTTAGGAGAATGTTTCTAAACACTTCTTATATTGTGGCAAAATAAGCTAATCTTGTTGACTATCATTTTGAAAGTTGCTATTCTAAACTTCTAAGGAGCTCTGGTGGTGTAGTGCCTAAGGCATTTGACCACTAATCAGAAGGTTGGGGGTTCAAACCCACCAGTCACTCTGTGGAAGGAAGACTGGGCAATCTACTTCTGTAAAGATTTACCACCTTGGAAACCCAGTGGGGGTCACTATGAGTCGGAATTAACTTGATGGCAGTGAGCTTGGATTTTTTTTTTTTTTTTTTGATTCTAAACTTCTCTCTCCATCTGGGAAAACCTGCATTATCTAACTCTGCTACCAGGGATGGCTCCAGGGACAAAGGGAAAAGGATGGACCAAGAGCCACTACTTAAAGATTATTGGCACAAATCAACCAAACTTGGAATTTTATACAGATTAGGATATTAGGTGAGATTTTTAAAAAATAAATAAGTTACAGTAACACTTTAATAACTTAAGTGAAAAGTTTACTTCTTTGCCCTTATGGAAGAAACAATGCTAACATTTTCATCAGCATATCTGTGGGTCACAGTAGACTGGGATTGAAAAGAAATAATGCAGTCATTCAATGTTTTTATTGAGCACCTGACAGAGGGCTGTGCTCAAATAATGGTGCACTACAAAAATCTTTTTTTTTTTTTTATGATTTGTAAGATTGTTCACCATTTGCATTTGTCATCATATCCAAGCATCCACCTCCATGGCCACTAAACTGGACTTTAAAATACAACTTATACTAGAAAGGGAGGAAGGAGCTCTGGCGGTGTAGTGCCTAAGGCATTTGACTGCTAACCAGAAGGCTGGCGGTTCAAACCTACCAGCCACTCCTCGGAAGGAAGGTTGGGCAATCTACTTCTGTAGTGATATTGCCTCAGAAACCCAAGGAAGGGTTACTAAGAGTCGGAGTCAACTCGACAGCAGTGAGTTTGGTTTGGTTTATATTAGAAAGGAAGCAGTACAGTGGGGAATTCTCAGGTTTGGAGTCGCCCAGAGCTGGTCAAAGTCTCTATGACTTTTGGGTGCTGCACATTTAACCCCTCGGAGCACACGTCTTCGTGGGTTAAGTGATCACTTACCTCTAACAAGAGTAATACTAAAAAAAACTCACTGCCATAGAGTGGATTCTGACTCACAGCGACCCCCATTGGGTTTTTGAGGCGGTAAATCTTTATGGAAGTAGATTGCCCTGTCTTCCTTCCGCAGAGTGGCTGGTGGGTTTAAACCACCAGCCTTCTGGTTAGCAGTCAAATGCTTTAGGCACTATGCCACCAGAGCGCCCACGGGTGCACAGGAAATGAGAAATGCATTTATTTGAATTTGTTTTCTGTTTTTTAGAAAACATGCTTTTTTGTGAAGTGTAAGAATTGTAAGAATTTTTTTTTTTTTTTTTGCCATAGTCATATAACATAGGAGCATATGTTTTCTGCTCATGAAAGTGGTTGGTAGCCAGGACTAACAATCTATTTTGGACCCAAGATCAAGGAAGTACTTATACAAAAAGGCTAGCATGTGGTTCTTATTGGGTCAGAATCTTGAGATATTATCAGCTAATTAAATTTTTGATTCCATGAGAAATGTGGGAGAAATTGGTAGAAAATATATTATTTGCCAGATGGAATAAGAACATTGCATACGAACAATAGAATTGCACTCCATCTTAATGTTTCTCTGCAGTCACAGTGGAACGATATCCAGTCGTTTTCTCTTCTCATCTTTGTCTCAGGGTTTGAGTAGAGTGGAATTACTGACGTATGTTCTATGCTGAAATGATTTTCCTCTCATCAGCAAGATAATGTTTTGAGGCAACAAAAGTAAACTGTAGCCCCACAAACTGGCACATTTATTACAGACCTTTTCAAAGTTAGTTCAGATAACCACTGCACAAATGGAGAAAGGTAAGTTTTACAGTCTAGCTTGCCCTCCATACGCAGGTCCAGACACCCTTCAGCACCGATGAGCGTCCGAGTGTCTCACAAAGGAAGGCGTGTGTGGTGCTCGTGGGGGTGCTTACGAAAGCCCAGAGGTGCCTTGTGAAAAATCTGTCTTGCACGTGGGGGCATCTGGCATAAGCTATGCCTGCTCCAGTTCTAAGGTTCCAATTAAGTGAGTCTGTCCTTCTCTCATGTCTGGTCCTAGAAAACGCAAAACTTATTCAGGCAGTGCTGGCAAAAACCATCCTGTTTTTAGGAGCTTTCAACGAGAATGAGACACTCAACGTTGTGGCGAACTGCAACTTGTTTGGAATGACGGTCTCTACTCCCCACTTCAGCCTTTTCTCTAATAGGGTTTCTCAGACTGGATGACAAGATCTTCAGCCAGTTTTCGTATTGTCGATTCTAAGTCATGACGCCATGTGACAGGGCCAAACTCCCACACAGCATTTCCTACAGTTGTGATCTTTACGGAGTAGATCACTAGGTCTTTTCTCCCTTGGAACAGCTGATGGGTTCAAACCAGGGCTTTGCACCAGTTCATTCCAGTTCCACCCCAGATCAGAATCTACATTTTAACAAGACCCCCAGGTGGTTCTTATGTATACATGTAAGTCACCTGGGGGTCTTGTTAAAATGTGGACTCCAATCAGGGCATCTGGGGTGGAACTGGAATGAACTGGTGCAACGCTCTCATTCAAACCCCGACCTTTCGGTTTGCAGCTGAGCCCCCTCATGCCACCAGGGTTCCTTCTTCAGCCAGTACCAGTGGGGAATTTCAAGTGTTGCTAAAGGACCCTGGATGCAATCTCAAGGAGGCAGGGGTTCATGGAGGGGTGAGGGAGTGTGTTTGCAAATCAGATCACCTGAATAACATGTGCTGTCCTCTCACCAACCTTCCGGTATTTGGGATTATCTGTCATTTTAATAAAAGGATGCTATAAACTAATTCTCCTAGCAAAGCACAACCTTCCTTCCCCCCAGTACACATGCACACAAGACTTAACAAGAACCTAAGGACAACAGAGAAAAGCACAGTATTAATAACCTTACCTTAGGCCTACGATTTGAAAGAACACCGTGCTAGCTCTGGCAAAAATCCACCTGAGACCAAGTGCTGACAGAGTGGCTAATTCTCTTTAACATCGCTGAGAGCTGCTTGTTCTCAGACCAGGATGTGTGGGTACACTAAGTTTCTATTTCCCCCCCTCCTGCAGCACGTTTTCACCCGTTAAGCAGGAGGTGCTTCACCTAAAATCCAGAGCACATTTGTACCAGACAGACTCTTCTCTAGGACTCAAATCAAGGGCACTAGAGCAGGACTAGACGAGAGCTTTTCCATTCTGCCTGCCTGGTTTAATACAAATCAGGGTGGTGGAGGGAAAGATTCTCTGCACCCTTGCCCTTACCAAGACTTTAACATTGAGGATATTAAAAAAATAAAATAAAATAAAAAAAAACTCACTGCCATTGCGTTGTCGATTCAGACTCATAGTGACCCCCACTGGGTTTCTGAGGCGGTAAATCTTTATGCAAGTAGATTGCCCCGTCTTCCTTCTGCAGAGTGGCTAATGGGTTTGAACTGTCAACCTTCTGGTCTGCAGTCAAATGCCTTAGGCACTGCAATGTAAGAGCTATCTACCACCTTCCCAGAAGCACATGCCAAGACTTCCACATGGCTCTGGCATGAAACATGTAGCGATCGGCCATTCAAACTGCCCAAAGTAGAAAACTTAGTCTCAAAATGCCTTCCTTCCCCTGCACTGGTTTGGGGATCTCATCAGTTTCCTATCTTCAAATCTGGTATTCGAGTCTAGTGGCTGTTTGAGATAGCAGGAAGCAGAGTTCTCATTCCCGTTTTTCTTTTATAATGCCTTGAGAATGCTACATTTTTCTGGTGGACTATGCCAGTAAGTGCACCTAAGGGAATGTGGCTTGGAGACCCATATTCTGGCATCACAGCTTCTCGGTATCAGGAACTCTTTGCCATGCGGGAGAGGCTCTACCTTAATAAACTAAGGCTTAAGTCAGTTATGGTAACTCCTCCTTCCTTGATACAGATTCAAAAGCTGCTTGAATTAGTTTCAGCCCTAAGGGGATCCCTGCAATTGTTCCCTTGTCTGAAGTTACTAATTAATAGACTTAGTTGGGACTCACTCCCACTTCATCCCAAAGAGTGAATCTTTAGAAGCTCACCTAGAGTCATTTGGAAACTACACGACAGATTGAAGTTAAATTTTTCACCTGTTTACACACCACCACTTTCCTAATTCCCATGTGTGTTACAAGAATCTTGGGGGAAATTCTCTTCTATGTGCTTGCTTTTTTTCTGGAGTCTTAAACCATCCGTCCACTGCCCATACATAGAATGTAATTTTCAGGATTGACAGCTGCTAATTCCAATCCCCTGGACCTTTCCCTGCCCTTTAATCCCTGCTGATCAGCCTTCAAACCACTGTGAAGACTTAGACCTTCTGGAGCCGCTGTGTGGTGAAGTTTGGACTCCAGCTCTAATCTTTCACCCACGTGGTTGAACAGCTTAACTTCTAAGATATTCTTTTACAAGATACTTGGGCCTATTCCCAATCTTCAATCTGCTACCCCCAGGTGTGAAAGGTTCAGGGCTGACTATAACCCATTAGGCTTACAAGAACTGTGGCCCCCTTCCAAGCTGGGCATGGAGGAGGGAGCTTGGCCACAACTGGCCTGTCTATGCTAGGCAGTGGACTCAACACTTGAAAGCCACCATCTCATGTGGTTCTCAACAACCCCATGGGAGAGGTTCCCTCATTTGCCCATTTTAGCAGATGTATCCAGAACACAGAAATAATCCCAATGGCACATGGATAGAGAGTGGTGAGCTGAGAACTAGAACTCAAGTCTGTTTTAATTCCAAAGTCCATGGTATTAATCATTTATATAGATTAATACTGGGAGCTCTGGTAGCATAGTGCCTAAGGCACTTGACTGCTAACCAGAAGGCTGGTGGTTCAAACCCACCAGCCACTCCTTGGAAGGAAGGCTGGGCAATCTACTTCCATAGTGACACCACCTCGGCAACCCAAGGAGGGGTCGCTATGAATCGGGTCCAACTCGATGGCACATAACAACAATAACAACATAGATTAATACTATAGCAGCTACATTAAGTGATTTCAAATTAAAACTTGAATAAAATTAGTATCAGTGACATGGTTTTTGTGTTAAATTTTGTTCTGCCATTTAAAAATGGTAGCTGTTAAGAAAAATTACTAAAATAAAGACAAAAATTGTGAATAGGAAACACTGAGACTGATTTTAAAAATAATTTCTACAAATGGGTTTTGCCTCCAAAGCAGTCTTGAAAAATACAGCAATGATCCCTCCCATTGCTCAAAGCATTTTTAAGATTACTGTTGGCGTAATACCTGTACATAGATCAGGAGGCTGTCGTTTGAACAGAACAAGGGGATACTACATGGTTCAAAATCAAGAAAGGAGTGCATCAAGGTTGTGTTCTTTCACCATACTTATTCAATTTATATGCTGAGCAAATGAATCTGAGAAATGAGATTATATGAAGAACGTGGCATCAGGATTGGAGGAAGACTCATTAACAACTTGTGATATGCAGATGACACAACTTTGCTTGCTGAAAGTGAGGATGACTTGAAGCACTTACTAATGAAGATTAAAGACAACAGTCTGCAGTATGGATTACACCTCAAGATAAACAAAACAAATCCTAACAACTAGTCTAATAAACAGCTTCATGATAAATGGAGGAAAGACTGAAGTTGTCCAAGGACTTCATACTACTTGGATCTACAGTCAACACCAATGGAAGCAGCAGTCAAGACATCAGATGACATTGCATTGGCAAATCTGCTGCAAAAGACCTCTTTCAAGTGGTAAAGAGCAAAGATGTCTCCTTGAAGACTAAGGTGTGCCTAACCCAAGCCATGGTATTTCCAATCACTTCTTATGCATGTGAGAGCTGGACAATGAATAAGGAAGACCAAAGAAGAGTTGATGCTTTTGAGTTGTGGTGCTGGAGAATACTAAGAGTACCATGGTCTGCTAAAAGGACTAACCAATCTGTCCTGGATGAAGTATAGCCAGCATGCCCCTTGGAAGCAAGAATGGCCAGACTTTGTCTCACCTACTTTGGTCAAGTTGTCAGAGGGAACCATTCCGTGGAGAAGGAGATCATGCTTGGTAAAGTGGAGGGTCAGCAAAGAAGGGGAAGGCCCTTAATGAGATGGATTACACAGTGGCTGCAATGATGGGCTCAGGTATAGCAAGGACCGTGAGGCAGGTACAAGGTAGTGTTTCGTTCTGCTATGCATAGGGTTGCTATGAGTCAGAGAGGACTGGACAGCACCTAACAACAAAAACAACAACAACACTGATGCACTATCAATACTTATTTATAAATAAAGAAAATCCTATGAAATAGCCACACCGTATATTTTTGGTAAAATGAATCGGTTATTTAGGTTAAAATACTAAATGGATTAAAATCAAGGTGGAATGAGACAAACGCTTCTTTCAAATGTGTATAACTCCCAACAAAGAGAGGCAACTTAATTACTGTATGTTGTCGTATAAGCCATGACTAATACTGATCTCACCCTATCAACTATGAGTGGTTCAGTCAAAAACGAACTTCTAAAAGCTGACCTGTTAAAGAGTCAGAAATTTACTATTTAACAGAATCCAGTAGGAAATCATTTTGTAACACCAGATTTTCATACCACAGATTCTGTTCCAAGACTGGCTCCATCTTACCCCTTTGCTATGCAATTTAGCAGTTCCTAAACTGCAAATACATCTTAGCGTTGATGTCAAAAGAAGTTAGCCAATTACTGTCCCCTGAGAAACTGTTATTAACAGTGAATCGTAAAGATATTAAAGGGCTGCAACTTTTATTTCACAAAGACATCTTAGTATTAAAACTGTTCTTCAAAGAACTCCATTTACAAAATGTAATTGAAGTCTAGGTGATAGCTATGCTCAGCAGCTTGCGTATTCTTTTTCAACAAGACATTTCATAAATTGTATGGTTTTAATCTTAAATTTTCATTTCTATTGTAGGAATAAAACACTAAGAAGAAGGAGTAGAGGGAAGAAAGGATCCTCTTGACTAACACCTGGTACTTTAAGACTTTTAATAAAAGATTCATGGTTTCTGTCTGCAGGTAAGCCTGGGCAGCAAGCAGCGAGGCAGAGGCCCAGCAGCACTGCCTGGTCTCACCTCCTTCCTAAACAAGTGTGGCCAAAACACAGTACAGGGAACATAGGGCCTAGTGGGGTTCTTATTAAGGTTTGGTTTTCAACCACAGACTGAAGCAAACAGCAGCTCCATGTGCAATTGGTCTGTACTTGGAAGCCGAGGACCTGAGACTTTCCTTCAGTCTGTGGAGGGCCCTGTGGGAAGCAGCCCTACTCACCTGACAACAAAGACATAAAGAAAGCCACTCTTGTGTCCCTTGTATAAATAGATAAGGATGTTTCAAATGTCTCCCAGGGCCCAAACAGGATATGTGGAAAGATATTTTGAAAAAGATAAAATGATGCTCAGAGGCCAGGCTTTTTGACCTTGGGTAGGCTATAAGTACCTTTAAAACCCTCAGCCAGAAAAAGGCTGCTGTGCCCCTACCCTCATATCCTGGCAGGCGTGGTTCTCAGGGCTGCCAGGCACACTGCTGAGTTCTATCTCTTTCCTGAAATTCCGTGGACAAGAAAGAGCCTTGCCATTTCCAGAACAAGGGGCCACATCCTATGGGGGGGCCACTCTGTTCGGAGAGTGACAAGTGAAGCCCCCTCTCTTCTTAAGCTCGAGGCTCATGTCAAAGGTCAAGAATAAGCCTGGGAGTAAGTGGGGCGCTGTCAGACCACAAGGGTAACCTTTCTTAATGGAAATGGTAGTGGTTTCACAGGTGCTTCCTTTTTTCGTTACGAAACGTTTTAAAAGAATAACCCAAAAGTTTCCTAAACCAGATTCTCTGTGTGGTAGAAATGTTAAGAGCATGGTTATTTTCACACTATGCTATAATTAGATTCAAATTAACAAACTATATTTATTAGCTCCCTTTCATCAATCACAAAATGAAGAAAAAAAAATCTCGGTCATTGGAACTGTGATGTCCATGTCGGTGACCATCCTGTCTGCAACTCTGGATTGAGATTTTTAAAAATTTGCTATTTTGTAATCAATTTTACCACAACAACCTAGTTCTAATCCTAGCTCTGCTACAAAATACCTGGTGACCTTGGGCACTTCACTTAAGGTCTCTGTAAGTTAAGTGAGGCCGCTGGACTTCAGAGTTTCTGACATGGTTCCAAATTCAAAATTCAATCTTGGAAGATTCCTTCACAGGCTAATGATTAAAAGAAGCTTGGGTTACACTATTTGACTTTGCCGCCAAAGAAAAAACAGATGTTCCTTAAAAAACTTTCTCTGTGCCCCATTATTGCTTTATTGGTAAGAAATCCAGACTTGACAGTTGCAGGCAGGTTTACACATGAATGTCTTTCCTTGCCATTCCTTCCCCACTACTGACACTCTAAAAAAAGAACAACAGGCCAAAGAAGAAGGGGCATGGCTTTGGCTTAGATCACCAACCTTTACTTTTGTAATCACTTAAGCTTATTATGATTTAAAATTACACATATTTTTATTTTCAATTCAAATTTTTACAGATTAAAAGATAACATTTTATTAAAGTTGATTTATAGACAGTTTGTAACACACTGATTTCTTAAAAAAAAAAAAAAAGAGAAAGAAACCCTACAAGAGATAGTATTCATTAATAAGAGTGCAGATATGAATGACCAGAAAAACAAACCTCTTCCTGCAAACCCAGCACACAGAGATATTCCCACCAATCCAGCAGCAGCTTCCTGATGATGAGCTGAATAAAGACATAGCATCTTATGCCTTGCCCAGAATGCACGGTGAGCTGCAGGCAGATGTTCTCACACACACTTCACAGACATACCACATCTCAATGGCTCACACTCTCCTGTGAGGCAATGATGAAAACACTGTGCTCTCGAAGGAAGGCCTTTCCCTTTACAAGTGAATGCATTCAGGCAATTCTTTACAAAAATAAAAAGATTCAAAAGAAATGTTTGCTCCAAGGCACCAAGAGTATAAAGCTTTTTAGGAAATACCCAAAAATGAACTGACTAAAAAAAGGAATTAGTTCTCAATGAAAGAATCTGTTATTACTGTAATTAGTGTAAATAATTACTTCAGATAGATTATAATCAAAATGCATACTGAAGAGACTGTGCGGTGTGAGGGAATGTCTGACCAACGCACGTTCCCGTGGGCACTTGGGGAGCTGGCTGGTACAGGCTTATAGGGGTTCTTCCTGGAGCCAGAGGACCTGCGCATCATTTGTGTTTGTAAAATCCTTCTCCGGTCTTCTTGCCCCACTTCTTCTCTGCTACCAGTTTAGTCAAGATGGGACTGGGCTGAAACAAGGGGTTCTGTGCATCCATCTCATGCCATCCTATTAGAGGAAAGAAAAGATTTAAGATGAAATCCTGTGTTTACTTTTATGCCTAAGCATTCCCAGGGCAAGTATGATAGGGCTTGGAGAAATGGCTCCTATTTGGATGTGCCCAGTCAGGCCAGCACAGCACAGGCACAAGGAAGGCTCAAGATGGCCCAGCCACATCAGCCCGAGAGTGGGTGCTGCCATGTGATGTGATGGCTCAAGGCCTGGCTCTAGATATGGGGCCTCCTGCTTATCCAGGCCCTTCCTGGAAATCACTAACATCAGAGTTCAGTTTGCAAAATGTCCAAGAATATAAGCAGAACCCATTAATCTCTTGGTTTGCCACCTCTGTGACAACTTTCAGAATCCATTATTTAAAATCTGTATTTGCTGCTATTGGTATTTTGTATCCTCATAAAATTAAAAACATCATGCTTCTCAGTCCTCTCAAATATGCAAGCCTTCTCTGTGAAACTTAGCAGTAATGAGCTACATTTGACGTCAGTAGTTTTAAATAATGAGCTACACTTGCCTTCACCCCAGTTTTAATAATTACTTTTACCCTGTCTTTATAGTCACTACTTTAAATGGGTTCATTTTAAAAAACAGTTGTGTACTTGATTGCAATGGAAGTTACACCAATCAATATATATAATAAACGACACACCGTACCAATGTCAATTTCCTGGTTTTGCTATTATGCTATAGTTGTATAAGCTGTAACTCTGGGAGAAACTGGGTGAAGGGTACCCAGGACCTGTCTATACAATGTCTGCATCTTCCCATGAAAATCTATGTAAAAATAAGAAATACTAAAAAGGTTACTCTGTTAAAAGGCACAACACAATCACATATTACCTTCTCCTTGCATCTATTACCTTGAAATTTAAGCTGGTAAGACAGGGAGGTAGACTTTAGAAGTCTGCTTAGACTCATTATGATCTGTTTTAAATAGGCAGTATAGTCCATAGCTCTGGTGGTGTAGTGCCTAAGGCACTTGACTGCTAACCAGAAGGCTGGGAGTTCAAACCCACCAGCCGCTCCTCGGAAGGAAGGTTGGGCAATCCACTTCTGTAGTGACACCACCTTGGAAACCCAAGGAGGGGTTGCTATGAGTCAGATCTGACTCAACTGCAGTGAGTTTGGTTGCTTCTTCTTTTTTTTTTGGTATAGTCCATAGCTCACAGATACTATACTTCACCTCAATAAAAGACAGAAAATAGAGAATTCCAATTCCTACCATCCATGATGAACTTCGTAGTATCCAGCCCAACATAGTCAAGAAGCTCAAATGGGCCCATGGGGTACCCAGCTCCCAACTTCATAGCTGTGTCAATGTCTTCCTTGGATGCATCACCTGGGAGAGAAGGGCAGCAGTGAGTCACCACCGTCGTTCCCACAGTTCTCCCCATCACAGGGTTCATCCCAGAATTACTGGAGTTCCATAGGTCTGCACATTCAAAAAATAATTTCGGGCTAGTTGGGAGCCACATGCTGAGGTGAGTAAGGGGAGGGACAGTATGGAAAGAGTCTGTGACCACCGTGATAACACTGGGGAAAGGGAAGACACTGAATTGTGCACATAAGATAGATATAGACAACAGGCTAATACTAGTATATCCACAATACAGCATTACCATTAACACCAAACACCAGGCTACAGATAAACACATAAACATCTGAGAAAATCAGATAGGGGTTAGTGAACAAGATTATACTCTACACCAAGGATAGATTCAGCTGAGGCTAATCTTGCACAGATACCAGTGATACAAAATACCTGCAGTCCTTACAGAAACAATAGAAAACAGACATAGGGCGACCCCTCACAGCCAGCCAGACACTGTGGGAGAGAGATCCAATGGATCTACTGACTAAGGACCATAGTATTGGGGGACATCAAACTCAAAAAACAAAACAACAACAAAAAAAAAACAACCCACCTCATAAGAGTCAGGATTACTGGCTTGGGTAGTATTTTCTCTCAGAAGTATAAATCAAGTAAGTCACAAAATTCTCAAAGCTATTCTTCTGTGTGAGGTGAATTCTAGAGCATTGCCACCTTGTTCATCTAGTGAGAAGGCCACAGTGGCCTGGAAACATTACTTTCTAATTGGTGGAGATTTTCCAGTTCATAAGAGCGGCCAGAAGAGCCCACGAAGAGCTGGGAGCAATTGCTCCCTTCTATTCAAGTACCCAGGAGCTCTGGTGGCGTAGTGCCTAAGGCATTAGACTGCTAACCAGAAGGCTGGCGGTTCAAACCCACCAGCATCTCCTCGGAAGGAAAGTTGGGCTTCATTAGACCTTGAGGCATCTATGGTGTTATAGCTGGAACACTGGAGTTACAGCCAAAAACATTCCTTTCTCATGGCTTAGCACCTGCTGGTCCCTGTGCTTAGAAGACTTGGCCTTCAGATATCTGCATGGTCCAAACTCTGCTTTCCCTCAGTTTTCTGCTCAAGTGCTGCCTAATCAGAGAGGTGACACTTCTCTATATATAAAACATATAAACCAGTAATTGGTGGAACTCCAGGTTAGCAGTCCCACTGATTTATTTTTCTCAACTATCACTGATCGTCTACCACTTGTCTGTCAGTTTGTCATACTGTGGTGGCTTGCATGTTGCTGTGAGGCTGGAAGCTATGCTGACAGTATTTCATATGCTAGCAGGTTCATCCATGGTAGACAGGATTCAGTGGAGCTTCCAGACTAAAACAGACTGGGAAGAAAAGATGGAGCTGTCTACTTTTGAAAAAACTCTCTACTGAAAACCTTATGAATAGCAGTGAAACACTGTCTAATTTATTACCAGAAAACTTTATGAATAGCAGTGAAACATTACTTATAGTGCTGTAAGAAAAGCCTCTCAGGTAGAAAGGCACTAAAAACACAACTGGAGAACAGACACTTCCTCTGAGCAGAGTCGACCTTAATGACGTGGATGGAGTAAAGCTTTCAGGAACTTCATTTGCTGATGGGGCACAACTTAAATGGGAAGAAATGCTACACACATTCATTAATAATTGGAATGTGGAATGTACAGAGTATGAATCTAGGAAAACTGGAAGTTGTTAAAAAATGAAATTGAATACACAAAGATTGATATCCTAGGCATCAGTGAGCTGAAATGCCTGGTATCAGCCATTCTGAATCAGACAATCATATGGTCTACCATGCTGGGAATGACAAATAGAAAAGGAATGAATGGTATTACATACATCAGCAAACAGAACACCCCGAGATCTATCCTGAAGCATAATGCTGTCAGTGATGGAGTAATATCCATAAGCCTACAAGAAGACCAGTTGATAATACTAATTCAACTTTATGCACCAACCACTAAAGCCAAAAGTGAAGTAACTGAAGATTTTAACTAACTTCTGTGGTCTAAAATCGACCAAATAAGCAATCAAGATGTCTTAATAATTACGGGTAATTGGAATGCAAAAGTTGGAAACAAAGAAGAATCATCAGTAGTTGGAAAATATGGCCTTGGGGATAGCAATGACGCCAGACAATGCATGGTAGAATTTTTAAGACCAATGACCAAAGACCAATCACTAAAAAAACCTTTTTTCAACAAAATAAATAGTGACCATACGTAGACCTCACTAGATGGAATACACAGGAATCAAATTGAATTCATCTGTGGAAAGAAGTGATGGAGACACATAATTATCAGTCAAAACAAGCCTAGGAGCTGACTGTCCAACAGACCATCAATTACTCATATGCAAGTTCCAGTTGAACCTGAAGAAAATTAAAACAAGTCCACAAGAGCCAAAATACGACCTTGGTAATATCCCCCCTGAATTTAGAGACCATCTTTAGAATAGATTTGATACATTGAACACCAATGACCAAAGACCAGATGAGTTGTGGTATAACATCAACATATATCATACATGAACAAAGCAAAAGGTCATTAAAAAGACAGGAAAGGAAGAAAAGACCAAATTGGATATCAAAAGAGACTCTGAAACTTGCTCTTGAATGGACAGTGTTGCTGTTGTTATCAGGGCTGTAGAGTTGGCTCTGAATGAAACACTGCCCAGTCTTGTACCAGCCTTACAACTCTTGCTATACCTGAGCCCATTGTTGCAGCCACTGTGCCAATCCACCTCATTGAGGGCTTTCTCCTTTTTGATGACCCTCCACTTTACGAAGCATAATATCCTTGTCCAGGGAATGATCCCTTCTGACAACATGACCAAAGTAGGTGAGATGAAGTCTGGCCATGTTCACTACCAAGGAGCATTCTGGCTGTACTTCTTCCAGGACAGATTTGTTCTTCTAGCAGTCCATGGTACTTCCAGTATTCTTTGCCAACACAACTCAAAAGCATCAATTCTTCTTCAGTCTTCCTTATTCACTGTCCACCTTTCACATGAATATGAGGCGATTAAAATTACCATGGCTTGGATTAGGTACACCTTAGTCTTCAAAGAGACATATTTGCTCTTCAGTACTTTAAAGAAGTCTTTCGCAGCAGATTTTCCCAGTGCAATATATCATCTGATTTGACGAAATAAAAGAGGTGAACAGAAGATTTCAAAGGTGGCTGGAGAAGACAAAGTATTATACTGAAATGCAAAGACCTGGAATCAGAAAACCTTCCCAAAAAGGAAGAACATACCTGGCATTTCTCAACCTGAAAGAACTGAAGAAAAAATTCAAGCCTCAAATTGCAATACTTAAGGATTTTATGGGCAAAATATTGAACGATACAGAAAGCATCAAAAGAAGATGGAAAGAATACAGAGTCACCGTACCAAAAAGAAATGGTTCAACAATTTCAGGAGATAGCATCTGATCAAGAACTGGTGGAATGCAAGGAAGAAGTTGAAGCTGCATTGAAGGAACTGGTGAAAAACAAGGCTCCAGGGATTGATGGAATTCCCACTGAGACATTTCAACAAATGGATGCAGCACTTGAGCCGCTTACTTGTCTATGCCAAGAAATTTAGAAGACAGCTGCCTGGCCAACTGATTGGAAAAGATCTGTATTTGTGCCCATTCCAAAAAAAAGGTGACCCAACATAGTGTGGAAATTATTGAACAATATCATAAATATCACATGCAAGTAAAATTTTGCTGAAGATAATTCAAAAATGGTTGCAGCAGCACACTGGCAGGGAACTTCCAGAAATTCAAGCTGGATTCATAAGAGGACATGGAATAGGGGATATCATTGCCCATGGAAGATGGATCTTAGCTGAAAGAATACCAACCAGAAAGATGTTTATCTGTATTTTATTAACTATGCTAAGGCATTCAACCATGTGGATCATGACAAATTATGGATAACACTGTGAAGAATGGGAATTCCATAACACTTAACTGACTTCATGAGGAACCTGTACATAGACCAACAGGCAGTTTTTAAAACAGAACAAAGGGATATTGCATGGTTTAAAATCAAGAAGGGTGTGTGTCATGTTATATCCTTTCACCATATTTATCAATCTGTATGCTGAGGAAATAATCCAAGAAACTGGACTATATGACTATATGAAGAACAAAAAATCAGGATCGGAGGAAGACTTATTAACGACCTGCAGATGACAGCAACTTGCTTGCTGAAAGTGAAGATGACCTGAAGTACTTATCAATGAAGATTAGTAAGACTACAGTCTTCAGTTGGGTCCGACTTGATGGTACATAACAACAACAACAACAACACAGTCTTCAGTATGGATTACACATCAACATAAAGAAACAAAAATCCTCACAATTAGACCAGAAAGCAACATCATGAAAAATGGAGAAAAGATTGAAGTTGTCAGGGATTTCATTTTACTGGGATAAACACTGATGCAAGCAACAGTCAAGAAATCAGATGTCATATTGCACTGGGAAAATCTGCTGCAAAAGACCTCTTTAAACCATTAAGGAGTAAAGATGTGACTTGGTGTGCCTGACCCAAGCCATGGCATTTTCAGAAGGCTGGCAGTTCAAACCCACCAGCCACTCTTTTTTTTTTTTTTTAATTAGGATTTGGGTGAAGATTTACAGAGTAAATTCACTTTTCATACAGCAGTTCACATATACTTTGTCTCATGTCATTGAGCAAAATTTACAATGCAGCAGCTCCCCTCCCACTTCCTCCCCATAGTTACCTCCTCCCACCAGCCACTCTTCAGAAGGAAGGTTGGGCAATCTACTTCAGTAGTGATACTGCCTCGGAAACCCAAGGAGGTGTCGCTATGAGTCGGGTCCGACTCGACGGCACATAACAACAACAACATGCACGTGGAAGCTGGACAATGAATAAGGAAGACCAAAGAAATGATGTCTTGAATTGTGGTTCTGGTGAAGAATACTAAAAATAACATGGAGTGACAGAAGAATGAACAAATCTGTCCTGGAAGAACTGTAGCCAGAATGCTCCTTAGGAGTGAGAATGGCCAGACCTCCTCTCACCTACTTTGGTCATGTTGTCAGAAGGGACCAGTCCCCTGGAGAAAGAGATTATGCTTGGTAAAGTGAAGGTCAGCAAACATAGGGGAAGACCCTCAACCAGATGAATTGATACAGTGGCTTCAATGATGGGCTCTAGCATAACAAGGATCGTGAGGATGGTGCCGGACCAAGCAGTGTTTTATTCCATTGTACATAGGGTTGCTATAAGTCTGAGCCGACTCAATGGCACCTAACAACAACAACAACAATCACTAACCACAACCTAACATATTATCTGTTGGTTCATTTATTATGGTCTGTCTCCCCTCATTAGAATGTAAGCTCCTTGCAGACAGAAATCTGATTGCATAATGGTTCCAATTTAACTAAAGTTATTTCAACTAATCTATATTCAAGAAGAGGACAATGAACCCTAGAGCTAGAAGCAAGGCAATAATTCCAAGTTCAGAGACACACTGGAGGACTATTTTATTCCAAAAAAATAACAAGATACAGCATATCATGTAAGAGATCTAAAGAGTTTTACAGTCAGTGTACATGTAAAATTCAGTTCTGAGTTGTAGAGAATAAAATACTTGCAAAAACAACAAAAGAAAACTCAAGACAAATAAAATGCACACGTGCAGATTGGTGTGCCAAGTATGGGTTAAATGCTGCGTCATGTTTTACATGAATAATTCCTAAGCTTTTTTAGAGTTAAGTACTTTTCTGAGAATCTGACATTCTCTCCTTAAGTACACATGTACACATAATTCTACACTCCCCTTAAGAGGTTCATGGAATTCTCTCTCCTCGAGTTTAAGGACCTCTAACTTTGGACAAGACAACAAAGAAAAGCTTCATCAGTGAACTTTCAAGTCTAAGCTGTGGACCAGAGGAAGGCCCTGCCCTAGCATCTTTTTCTCAGTGGCTCATCAGCGCCACCTACCAACCATTCCTGGCAATAACAACAAATTGGGCTCATACCAATAGGTATCAAACAGTGTACAGCAATAGTTACATAAAATGCCTGTCAGAGACAAACACTTTAGACTACAAAGATGAGTAGGATCCGGACACTGCCCCAGAAACAGTATAAGAGGAGAAAACAGACACATGCCCCAGGGAAGAGTGGCAAGTGCCCCAATGGGAATTGAAAGCATAAAGAGAGTTAGGATGTCAAGACTACATCCAGCTTGGAGCAGTGAGGAAATGCAGGTGGGGTCCTGTGAGAAAGTGAAACTAAGGCATGTGTTGATGGCAGCAGGGGCAGAGGGTGAGGAGAAAGATGGCTCTCTGGCAAGGTTGTCATATTTGTTAGGTCACTAAAGAGCCATTGAAAACATCTTGAGCAGAGAATGGCAGTGAGAAGGATGTCACAGTGACTGGGAGATGGGTTCATTACATTACCAGGACCTACCACCAGCACAGGCCTCCTGAGAAGCACTAACCATGTGGCCCCCTAACCTGCCAGACCCAACCAACTACAGTGGGTATCTGACAGGGGTGGAAGTCCACTGTTGGGCACCAACCTACTCAAAGGTTGGGAGAAAGAACTCTGATGCACAGGAACAAAAGTGACTAACTGAACCAATCCGGCCCTCGATTGTAGCAAACTGTGCCGAATGGTAAGAGTAAGGACAGAAGCTGAAGGATACTGAGAAAGAAGGCATAACACAGCAGAAGCCATGAGGTATGGAGCAGGTAGGGGGCAGTGGTAAGGGACAGCCAATGAGCTACCACTAGGTACCACGAGAAGTTGGTGAGAAGCACTGGTAAGAGAGCGTCCAGAAGATCTAGCTGGTCCCATGGCCGAAATGATCCTCTCACTCTACAATGCCACACATCCTTATGACAAGCCTCTATCACACAAATCAGCATTTAACAATATGGTGGATGTAACACTTCAACTCTAGAACATCAATAACACTGTACAGAAAGTAGTCCTAAAATGAGTTTGGCAAAGGCTGGGCTAACTGAATACCAACCAGAAAGTGCCTATACTGGAGAGGTTTGTTAACATACCACTGGGTCCTGAGTCACCCTCAGCTGTGGATGGGGGAAGTACACTGTGTTCTATGTTTCTGTAACAGCTTGACACTTTTTCTGCAAGCATGGCAGAGGGGATCAGTTTGGAAAGACATATTAGTGAGTTCCTCTGCTGCCTGAAAGGCTATGCAGCCAGACTGGCACAGGGAAAGATGGATGAAATGATGGAACGGGCACAAGGATCAGTCAAAAATGACCAGTGGACAGATAGGGCAAACAAGAGGGAGAACCCAAGATAAATTCAGGTTTCAAAGTGCACTGATGTTTAGAGCAGGTGAGCGGCAGGTACATGGAGACTGGACGGCAGGCACGCCACGCAACACCACGCTGGCTGAAAGGGGGAGCAGCAGCAAGGTGGCAGAAGGACCTGGTACGAAGCCTGAGGCACAACCTAAGAAGTCGCGACCTTACTGTGGATGGCTAAAAAGCAGCACTCAACCCTGCCCCTTCCCTAGCAGATGCTCTGGTTCACAAGCCCCAAGAGGGCCACTGGAGAAAGAGGTAAAGGAACTAGTAAGGAGGGCTCTGTTGTTGGTAGTGCCAAGAGCTAATCTGGAGCACTTCCCAAACACTGCTCTTCCAGCCTCACCACACAGTGGTTAGTGATGGATGGTGATGGTCAAAGGGAAATGTGCCTGTTAAGAAAGGGACCACTGCCTGTGCGAGAGGAGCAGAGGATAAGAAAATGTTTTCAACTTACAATTCGATCCGTAGCACATTTGAAAATGTATCAAAGTGGCAGTATGTTTCAGTGAGAGAAACACCATTAAGATGAGGATCACCCATATGCTATGTTCTAAAATACAGCAGTTTATTTTTTAAAATGCCTTTCAAGGTAGGGCAAAATGCTTCACGCTTTCTTTGAGGTGTTATTAGGCATATTTGTTGATAGATAAGCACAGAAGTAATGGTTTGATCTTGGTGCAAAAGTGAGGCAACTGCTTCCATAAACCAATAAGCTAAGTTTTAATATTTAAAACAGATTCTGAGGAAGCAAATGTGCTTTCATCTCTCTGGAAGAGCTGGTGTAAATGTTTTGTTTCAAAAATGACATTCTCAGGAGTAAGCATTTGTGAATGAAGTAACTGAAAACAATTACACTTGCTTTTTAGCCAGTTTCAGTAAGGCCTGTTTTACCTTCAAAGCAGACAAAATAGTAAGTTTTGGAGTAACAGGGAAAAGGTAGGCAGAAGGACACATGTCATTTTATAGCCATAGAACACAGCTGAAGCTTTGTATTTCTAGAACAGGGAAGACTCTTCTTTGTCAATCAACAATTTTTGAGGAAAATATTTTAGATCACGCTTATGGTTTAAAAAAAAAAAAAAAATGCACTTTAGTATCATTCAGTAAGGGCACCCATCATACAGTCACACAATTTTAGGACCTTAAGGAATTTTAGAGATCACCTAGCTCAGTGATTTATAAATTATTATTTCTTTTAAAGCAATAAGCCTTTTAACTGAAAGTAGAGATCTGGGATATAAATCCAGGTTGGCCATGGAATTGCTCTGGCTGGAACTTAGTGGAATCCCAAAGCTGCACCTCAGAGGTCTCACAGAGAACCCAGGGGACCCCAGGAACAGTGATAGGGGGGTATCAGGGCCCAGGGAGGTGAGGCCTGAGCTCACACAGCTACACACGCAAGCACCTTCATCTACTCCACCCACCCTACCCTTCCTAAATACACTGTGTAGTAAATCCTGGAGACCGGCTACTCCGGGCTGGGTCAGGACAGCTACCTCGTTCATACAGCCTGACTGCTTCCAGGAGGTATGGCACCAGCAGACGGTTGACAATAAACCCAGGAGTGTCCTGTTTTAAGAGAGAAACACAAAGGACAAGTAAATTTTTAGAAAACTTCATTAGTGAAGTTATTAGATTGCCCCTTTTTATCCTGAATTATTTTGCCCACATTTATCAAGCTATCCATATTCAAAATCTGTTTTAAAATACCAACACAGCCTTATTTCTATCTCACATCACAATTTATCCAATAACCATAGTACTTAATTTAAAAAAAAGAAAGAAAGAAATCAACCCCAGATGCCTCTACTATGCAGATCCTGAAATAAAGACAGATCAAGGCAGATCCAAGCACAAATTCTGATACTCTGATCTTGCATCATTCTGATATTGAGATCTCCTCATCTATGAAATGGGGAATATTAATGTCTACTTCATAAGCTATTATGATGATTAAATCTTAGGACACGTAAATAACATGTACACATACACTACAGTCAAGCAGTAACCCCTTTACTCCTCTCCTCTCACATTCCTTTTAGACATCTAGAAAAAGTAACACTCTATCTTGAGCAAATCTCAAAGAACTACTTTCGAGGCTCCCTGGAACCCTTTGGTTGCTCGGTATTTTCTCATGCTCCATTGTGCAGTCCAATACCATCAAGTTGGGGGCCAAGACACATGAGCAGGTCCCCGATAAATGCTGGCCTTTCCCAGCATACTACCTGAGACTCACTGTCTTCTTGAGCTGTCCAGAGCTGTCATCTTGTCTGTCACACCACTCTCACTGATCTTTCCTCCTAATTAAGATGCTTAATTGCCTCTCCTGAAGACTAGTGTGTGTTTTGAATTTTACCTACTGATCTCTTGAATGCCTGTGAGGAAGGCTGTGGTAGGTAATTTTTTGGTGGTATTTAGTGAAGCTGACTTCCACTAAGTAAATAG
Source organism: Orycteropus afer afer (assembly GCF_000298275.1). Classification (NCBI taxonomy): domain Eukaryota; kingdom Metazoa; phylum Chordata; class Mammalia; order Tubulidentata; family Orycteropodidae; genus Orycteropus; species Orycteropus afer. Next base: position 11,067,521 of record NW_006921658.1, read on the forward strand.
TGCCCCCTTCTCTGTCAAAGGATCGTGGTGTTCCTGAGGAAAAAATCCTCACCCTGGCCCTGGGTGTGTGTTTCTAGCACATAGTAGGCGTTCAATAAACTTGTCACTGAAGATCCTCAGGCTCATGCGTCACTCTTAGGGATAATCTGACTGCACACTACATGAACTGGATGGTAAAAGCGACACGGTCTGTGCCTCCTATAACTGTAGACAAGCTACAGACAATTCCAACCCCTATCTCCACAAGAGTACAGAGACGCACAAGAGAGCTTTATCAGTTTCATCAAGACTGTATTAATAAAACCATGCTTATGCTTAAAACCGAGGCAAAAATAAGCTTTTTAACTTCAAAAAGTTTATTGTAGAAACTCAGGATAGAATGCTTAACATGAAGCACACCATATATAAGATGAAAAATCAGAAACAGCTTCAGAAAAATATCTACTTTGATTTTAATAGTTAATATCTTCTATTATCAAGAGCTCATAAAACTCAGTAAAGTTCTAAAACTCACAATATATGTAAACTCATTAGGAATCAGAGTACTATTCATTAGCATAAAATAGCATTTTTGCCAATAACAGCATCAGGGTTTTTTCCCCCCATTATTGTAATATCCAAAACTGTGGATGGAGAATGAAGGTATTCTCATATAAGTGGGACTAAAAGAGACATAATCCTTTATAAGGCAATTTAACTTACATAGTTAAAAGCCTTATATTTTTCACAGTCTTTTATGTATTTATTACTTTTTATTTATTATACTTACTATGTGCCAGGCACTGTTCTAAATACTTTACAAAATTACCTACTCCTCCTAATAACCATGTGAGACATGTATTACTGTCCCTAGATGAGGCGTGAGGACACTGAGGCACAGAGTAATCTGCCCAAGGTTGTTGTTGATATGTGCCGTCGAGTCAGACCCGACTCACAGCGACCCCTCCTTGGGTTTCCGAGGCAGTATCACTACGGAAGTAGATTGCCCCATCTTCCTTCCGAGGAGTGGCTGGTGGATTTGAACCAGCAGCCTTCTGGTTAGCAGTCAAGTGCCTTAGGCACTATGGTTACACAGCTATAAAGAACCTGTCAGGCTGATTCCAGAGTGCACACCCATAACCTTTACGCCCCACTCTCCCTGTGCAGCCTCACAATGAAGAACGACATATTCAGGGTACATTAATGTCATTCTTCTTTGTCAGGTGTTGTTAAACTATGATCCCTCAGGCCTATTCTAGCCTACAGCCTGTTTTTTATAAATAAAGTTTTACTGGAGCACATCTACACTCATCCCTTTATATATTATTTACAGATTCTTTTGCACTAAGACAGCAGAACTGAGTAGCTGCAATATGCAAAGCCTGAAATATTTACTGTACTATCTGGCCATTTACAGCAAAAGAAATTTGCTGATCTTTGCTCTATGTAGTTGCGATACTTTTTTTCTGAATGATCAAGAGCCTAAATAACTGAACCAGAAAGACTCCTGGTGAGCCCTCAGGTATCACACAGAGAAAGTTCTGGAATTATATACAAGGGCAATTTGATGAGACTAATGAGATTCCATGCCCACAGCTGCCATGGCCACTATGATGGAAGAATGGATCACCATGCTCCATTTTTGTCACTGCTGAAGATAATAATTGGCTTTTTCTTTCACTTCCATTTTCATACCTGGCTTCTTCTTTGGTACACACTGCTGTTCTATCTAACACTATTACTACTTTCTTCCACTAACAAAGCACAATGGGGTAAAAAAGTACCATCACAGCATCCAGTTATTAATGTTATATGTTGTTGTTGTTGTTAAGTACCGTCGAGTCGTTTCCGACTCATAGCGACCTCATGCACAGCAGAATGAAACACTGCCCGATCTCGCGCCAGCCCCACAATCCCTGCTATACTTGAGCCCATCATCACAGCCACCGTGTCAATCCTCTCATTGAAGGCCTCTCCCTCTTTATATATATATAAACTTTTTATTGGGATTTGGGTGAAAGTTTACAGAACAAATTCATTTTCCATTCAATCGTTCATACACATTGTGTTCCGTAACATTAATTGAAATCCCCACAAATGGAACTAACAGCTCTCTTTCTACTTCCTCCCTGTGGTTACCTTTTCCCTGTCATTCTTTCCTATGCATTCCTGCCTTGTGAGCTTATTCCCTACTCAAATGCTGCCCTTCTGATATCCTATGGTTGACTGTTCCAAGGAGTGCACCCCCCCAATGGAACTTTTTGCCTTGTAGGCCTATTGATTATCTGGCTGAAAGTGAACCCATGGGATTAAGTTCAGTTCCAGGACCAAAGGGTGATTAGGGGCCGTGGACTGTACCAGACCAGCAAGCATGGTCTTTTTTATGCTTTTGAGTTTTGTTCCACAGTTTTCTCCTACTCTATCCAGGATCTCCAATTGTGATCCCTTTATGAGTGGTTGGCAGTGGTAGCCAGCTATCATCTAGTTCTGGTCTCAGGGTCATGTAGGCTGAGGTTTCCATGGTCCACTAGTTCCTTGGACTAATTGTAACCTTAAAACCAGATTTAAAATAATAATAACAACAACAAAAAAACCCAACAGGTGGTAAAAAATGAGACCCCTAATAGTAACAAACTCTTCAGCTGAGGGAACATGCTCTCTTTGGATACGGGGGTCCACATGAACAAATGACTTATTCAGATGATTTCTGAGCATAAGATTTTACATGGGTTAATACAATGCTGGGAGTTAAAACTTGAGAATATTTTGAAAAAGCAAAAAGATGCTATGAGAACCACAATGACATAAAAGATCATGGTCAATATTATACTTGAGGCAATTATTGAATGGGGTGTATGTTTTGCTATGTATCTATTTTCACCAAAAGGGAAAAAAAAAAAAAAAGACTATGGTCAAAAGGTAGAGGGCTTATTTATAAAATTTAGTCATAGTGTGGCATTTCTTGACACAACTGCCCCTTTTGAAAAACTGTAAAATCATGCAGAAGCATGTTTGTTGTGTCCTCAAGTTTTTGGCAAAGGAACTAAAGCCAATGGAGAATCAAAATGAAGTAGGTAATCATTTCAGACAATTGGGATGATTTTACACGTAATAAGTGGACATTTTAAGAAATGAAAAAAACCAAAACGCTGGAGGTCCAGCATGCCTTCCCACTTGACCATGCTTCTTATAGGTGGAAAAATACCCACAACACAACATTACACTGCAAAGAAGCTTCATTAATGCCATCTTGGCCGGGGGGGCCTTTTCTCCTCTCCCATCATTTCTCTAACATCTGTTATGTGCTTTCCCAAAGCAGAGCCCTAATTCTCCATTAGGGGTGCACATATCCTCCAGGGGAGTGTGCCACACAGGGCTCTGCTCCCAGTGACCCAAAAGAAGCCAATGCTAACAAGGGTAACAAAAATAGTTTATGGAAGTGTAGCTGTTCATTAACAGACAAAAATCAGGACCCATAAATATGTCCCACGTCTTCTGTTCCACTGAAGATCTGGGTACCATTCAGGTCTCAATACCCACCTCATGGCTTTGGGTGTGGCTTAGGAGCCAGGTTTCTCTGCCAGCAAAAAGGAGGGCAGTGTGCATGTACAGCCTGCTCTTCACAGGACACAGACAGGCTGCCTGGGAAAAGTACTCCGTTGTTCACATAATTCTACCAGAAATGAGTCAGGTTTCAAGGAAAACCACCCTCTTCCTAAGCTAGCCACACTCTACCTTGCAAGAAACAGGATGCTTTCCCATGGATTTGCTAAAGTCTATCAGAGATTCAAATGTCTTCTGGCTGGTCATGGGTGTTTTAATGACCTGGAAATGAAAAGCAGAGAAGAATTATGATTTGAGAATCAGTAAACACCCTCAATAGAACTTTTTGAGAAAATATCAATCAAAACGGCCCACATAGACAACAAAAATAATTTTAGTTTCAGAAGAGAAGTAGGAATCTCAAACTAGAAACAAAATGTTTACCAAAATGTCCATTTTAAGACAATGAAGCACTAAAGAACACACAAAATCAAAGCTGAGTGTGTGTGTGTGTGTGTGTGTGTGTGTATGGTAGTTTTATATGCTTATAGTTGAGACAGACTTGGGTTCAAATCTCAATCCCACTTTTTACTGGCTATGTGACCTAGACATGTTTCTTGAAATCACTCTACCCACCTTGAGAAGTGTAAGTGAGGATAAAATCAGATTCGTAGGCAAAGCAGTAAGTGCAGCTCCTAAGAGGAATGAACCATAAAAACTAAACCCACTGCCACTCAGTCAATTCCGATGCATAGCGACCCTATAGGACAGAGTAAAACCTCTGGATAGGGTTTCTAAGCTCTGGTGGTGCAGTCCCTACGGCATTTGACTACTTTCTAATCAGAAGGTTGGTGGTTCAAACCAAACAGCTGCTCTGTGGAAGGAAGATGGGGGTTGCTATGAGTTAGAATAGACTCAGTGGCAGTTAGTTGTTTTTTTTTTTTTTTTTTCAAGTCTTTACAGGAGCAGAGTGTCACATCTTTTTCCCACAGGAGGAATGAATTGCTCAGGAGAGGAGGGAAAGTCCACTTGGGTGTGGTACTTGCCTTAGAGCATTCTGCAAGGGAGGAAGGAAAAAGGAAATGCCAGACTTCTGTTCCTACTCTTATCTCACAGAATGTCAGTGCTGGAAGATATTGTAGAATACCGAGCCTCACCCTCACCTATCACAGATGAGAATGAATCTCAGAAGCTGAGTGACTTGCCCGATTGACAGGTCTCCTGGACCCGTGGATGAGTGCTGCTCTATCCGTTAGTCCACCCTCTCCCACACAGATGTGTGAAAGCCCAGCAGCCATCCTTTGCTTCAGAACAGACTCTCCTCACAGAGCAAGGCTTTACATTTACAGCAAACGGGGCCTATGGATAGGTCTGTTATCTACCTGGAACCCCAGAAGGCTCCTAGCAGCCCTTCTGACCTTCTGCAAGGTGCAGTGCAAGGGCAGAGCAGCTAGCCCTGTTCCCAGCAGCCTAAGAATGTAATTTAAAGGTCAGTAAGGAACATCAACCAGAGTGAGAGCAATAGGCTTGGCTACCACATCAGAGCCTTTTGGTGATCATGTTGCTACTGTTAGGTACCGTAGAGTCGTTTCTGACTCAGAGATCCTATGAACAACAGAACAATGTGCCGCCCCATCCTGCGCCATCCTCACAATCATAGACAAGTCAAATCAACCCTCCAAGCCTGCCTTCTTGACTATGAAATGGGGATAATAATGCTTGACACATCCGCCCCCATAAGAGCATGTATGGCTTAATAAGCTAGTGTCTGTAAAGGGATGAAAGGTGCTATATATATGAACAGGATTACTATCATCTGTGTTCTAATGTGATCACACACTGGCCAGTGGTGGTATATAAGGACATTAAGGGAGGTAGATGAGAAGAACTGAAAAAGGTACCCTGAATATGGAGACGAGAAATGGGATGAGATGGACCACAAACTGCCCTGCAGGTGTCAAAAATCAAGCAGCAACCTTAGCCAGAAGATGTCTAAAAAGTCTCCATCAGAACTCAAGAATTTGAACTAGGACAAAAGCCTGCTACAAGAGTAAAGGCTGTGCTTTGTCTTGAAACGAGAGTGATATATGCTTGTTCATTCATTCAATCAATAGTAATGTGCTGCAGATAATTATTCTGCTTACAGTTCCAACCTGAGAATCTGAAAAGAAATATATATGAGTTCAGTCTTAAGTAAAAGAGAGGCACCACTCAGTTAATTATATAATTCATTCTGGTACTCACCACCAGCGCCACATACGTGAGAGCTAAAGTTAAAGAATAAAAATTGGATGAAGAATACCTTTACAAAACATTTCCCAGAAAATGGTAACATTTGCTAAATACTAACTGTTAACAACCAAAGTGCCAAAGACGTGATCGGTCGTATTGGATAAATGCTGTTGACAGCAACATTATTAGAGTCTCAAGTAAATCTACACAATTGTCTTTAACCTAAAAAATACATTTTGAAATAGTCTGCAAGAGGGAGAAAAGAAATATGAGAACTTTGATACTTTTTCCATAAATTTTCTGTAAACCTAAAACTTCTCTAAAAAATCAAGTCTATTAAAAAGAAACTCATATATGTACAGAGTATAACAACTAAAAAATTAATTTGTCCCTAGGTACTGAGATGTCAAATACGCCAGTCTACTACTTTGTTTTTTTATGTATAAGGTGTAAATGTTTCTTCCCGTGTCCCTCCCCTTCATTCTTCAACTTCTTCAAAATTAGCCTTAGGGAGCAGGAGTCAATTGGGAGAAGCTGAGGAGCAATGTTAGCAGAACAGGCATTTAAATTGAAAGATGGGTCAGACTGTCACTTGAGAGAAAACTATAAAAAAATGCAGTCATCGTTAAACTAGAAATTAATGCTTATGCTGTGGGTGGCAGAGAGGAGATAGAGGAGAGAAAAGGGGGCCGGAAGAGAAGAAAACAGGCCCCAATACCCACTCCCAGGGAGGCCACAGCCAGTCTCCAGAGGTGTGCTGGCTCACCTCACCCACACGAGCAGCGTCCCCCACACTTCGCACAGCAATAACTCCTCAACCTCAGAACAAATGCTCCTTTAATAGCGGCTGCTCTTCAGACCCTGTAATTAGACCCCTGTAAAAGGCAAGTTGCCACATTTCAGGGGCAAATTGTCTATTGTGACTCCATCTCCCTCATAACCCAGTCTCCAAGCAATCAAACAGAAGCAGCCCAAACATGAACACTGGGGGCAGCTCTCCAGGGCCACTACCCTCTGCTCAGTTTGTGGTCAGGAGGTTCAAGGTTCTTAGGAGCTGCCTGTAATAGCTCTCATCACAACACACAGGAGGGACGCCTCTTCTGGGGACAATACCAAGGCGCTGTGGCAGGAGGCCGAAATTCACCCCAGGATGCTCCTGCATAAAACTAGGTCTGTCAAATAGAAACTCCATTACAGCTGGAGCCAACTGACCCTCAATGAGAATACAAAGCTCCAGGGTTCTCTCATCTGTGGCCTCCACAAGCAAATCGTGGCAGCTTTCATGCTGCCTTCCCTGTCTGATGCCTCTCTCAGCATTGCCCATCAGCTCTGGCACAAACAAGTAAGTAACATTCCACAAAGTTAATAGTCCTCAGGGCTGCAGAAGACAAGATGTACACGATCTTCCTATGTATCAGGTATGCTTTCTTCCTTTTGCTCTGAAAGGACAGACTATAGCAAAAGAAACACATGCACAAGGGCAACCTTCTACCCACTCGTTAAAATGCAGTCCCCTGGTGGCAGGGCCAGTGCAACTCAGAAAAGCAGGACTGAGACAGCCAGCAGAGCAAGCAGACACTCATAAGCAGATACCCACTGACCTCCACAAGTTTCATTAGGGGCACTGGGTTGAAGAAGTGGAGCCCGGCGAATCGGTCTTGTCTGGTGGTGGCATTGGCTATGCTTGTGATTTGCAAAGAGGAAGTGTTGCTGGCAAAGATTGTGTGTCTGTGGAGAGAAAAACGATGGGGTATTGGAATGAGTCCCATCTTTGGAAACAGCTAAGACTAGTCCTGGGTGCAATGTACGACATGCCTGCTCACTGCCCAGATCTGCTGTCCTGACCCTGTAGAAGCGGGAAGACAGACACATCTTTACACAAAAGGATGAAATCAAGTAACCTCAGTTTAATTTAAATTTTGAAATTTTAAATTAAGTAATTGAAAAGTTACCTGTTTCCAGGGTATACTTAACCTTTGCCAATAGCTCCCTAATTTTAGAGTATAAAACTTTTCTTATCTGCTTATATTAGTTAATTATCACGGTATGTAAGAAAACCAGAAAACCCAAACTCACTGTCATCAAGTCGATTGTGACTCACAGCGAACCCCTTTGGGTTTCCGAGGTGGCAAATCTTTATGGAAGTAGATTGCCCAGTCTTCCTTCCAGAATGGCTGGTGGGTTTGAACCACCAACCTTCTGGTTAGCAGTCAAATGGCTTAGGTACTACACCACCATAGTTCCTTGGTATGTAAGGAGGCAGCTAATTTATCAAGGTTTTAACCAACCTCAGTCACAAAATGAAAACTAAGTCATGAAAGACTAATGAAGGAAAGAAGGATGCATCACAGATGCTCAAAATAAATAGAAACTGTACATAAGCACCTGGATCCTCAATGAGAAACATGATAGTAAACATGAACTAAAATCTCTTACTCCCAACTGAAAAGCTCTACTTTTCCAATGAACAAGTCAAAATGAAAACAAGAAGAACAACACTATTCAAAGAGAAATTTTGGTGTTACACAACTAGTTTAGGGGAAGAAAGGATATAAGTTCAAGGTCTTCTGCTTCTAAAATCTCCTTAAAAAAAAAGAGTGCCATTTATTTTTTGTGTATATAAAATACTGCATTATTAATTTTAAAATATCTGTACTGACTCAAACCAAATTTAACTTTTAAGACAACAGTAAAGTGAGTTTATGCTAAAGGCCTAATAGGTAATGACTTCTAGCCTTTCCTATAGCGCCACCTTGTGGATAAAAATTCACAAAACTACCTACTACTAACTAGTCAGTCATATTGGCTGGTCACAGTATAGGAAGGACTGATCAGATCCTGGGATTTCTGCTTATCATAAAAGCAATACCATAATCTGCCTGGAACCAGGGTAGGTAAGAGTGATAGAGACAAGGAGAAGAAACAAGTAGTTTGAAAAAAGGAGAGGAGAGGGAGGTGAAATGAGAGGCCTGTGCAGTAAATAGGGGCAGCTGCCATAAGACTGAGTGAGGGATTTGCTTAAGTGAAGATCCTTCTGCGTGATTACTTTTGAAGGACACCTACCTTTCCCAAACAACTTCCAGTTAGCCTACTTAAAGGCCACACAGGAATGTCTTTCCATTTTTAAAAAATGAAGCATTTTTAAGACTTTAGTTTTCAAACTTTCTTGCTTTTTGGTCAGTGGGGTAAATAATATAAACTGCCCCCTTTACAGAAATGAATAACAAAAGATCATCTGTCAAGTAACACTGTTTACAGCCAACATAAGCACTCCTTTTAGTCCCACACCCTGAATGAGTCTCAGCAGGGACAGATAGCCTTGGCCCACCAGTGTGCTAACAGCTGCTCCACACCTCCATTAATAAACAGTTTTTTTTTTTTTCAAAGATCAGTATTATATAATAATGCAGTACCTTTTCATATGACATCTAAAGGGCAACTTGCCTGTGAAAAAGAGGAAGTTAGAGTACTGGCTGGAAAGCACATTCTGTAAAATGATGAACAGGAACATCAGAGCCTAGTCCCAGAGGCCGCCAGTCCAGGGCACTCCCTGAATACATTTGCTCAAAAGGGGAAAAGCTGTCTCTCCCGCGTAGATCTCTCCTGATTAGAGCTTTTTCTTAGCCTTTTATGTTTGCTTCCTGAAAAGCCACTTACAAACCTGTACACCATTGTTCCTTGCCACTTTTCACAATAACCAAACGGTGGAAACAACAGAAATGTCAGGAGATCAATGGGTAAACAAAATGTGGTATATCTATACAATGACGAACCTTGAAAACATGCCAAGAGAAATCAGTCACAAAAAGACAAATACTATATGGTTTCACTTGTATAAAATAAGCAAGTACATAGAAACCAAAACGTATTAATGGTCACCAGGGGTGAGAACACAAACCAAAAACTCATTGCCTTCAAGTCGACCTCAACTCATAGCAACCCTATAGGACACAGCAGAACTGCCCCATAGCATTTCCAAGGCTACAAATCTTTAGGGAAGCAGACTGCCTCATCTTTCTCCAACAGAGTAGCTAGTGGCTTCAAATCACCAACCTCTTGGTTAATAGCCGAATGCCTTAACCACTGCAACCACTTAGTTGCACTAACCACTTAATGTTCCTTAGAGGTTAGAAGGGAAAAGGAGGGCATTATTGTCTGGGGGGCATTGAGTTTTTGTTAATGGTGGTGGAATGTTTTGGAAGAGCAGAGCAGAAATACTGACACACATGAAAAAGGTAATAAATGTCACTGAGTTATGAATGTGGGAGTTGTGATGCTGGTGAAAGCTTTGGTGTGTATGTTTTCACCAAAATAAAAAATAAAGTCACTTACAAAAAGGCTTCTCTGGAGTCTACCCTGGTTCTCTCTCCCAAGGGCCAAGTCCCAACAGCCCACAAGGTTAGGCTGGCTGTGCTCTTAATAGTCTCACACTGTTCTTTCAATACAAGCACAATGTCTTTATAAATTAATAATAATGCCTTTATAAATTGTCTTACTTTCCACCAAAAACTACACTCTCACATTTTTCTAGAGACACTGACTCTACTGGACTGTTTTGCTTTTCCTTTTTTGTCTGACTCAGGTACCAAAAAATTATTTTTCTCTTAAATGTACAAGAAAATCAACAGCACAGCATGATGATCATTAGCAACCCCTAGAACTCAGTATGAAGACAGGGAGACTGGTGGGGACTGTAACACACTGGAGAGTCCACGCTTCATCAAAAGGGTAGAGCCAGGACTCAGCTCTGGCTGTGGGCCTTGTACACGCTGTTCATTTGCACTTCTTATCCAGCTGCTAGGGAAGTAGTGTTCTTTTCCAAGATGCAACTGTTCCATTGGGGCTTCCACCTTTATCAACTGAAGGTAGCTTTTTCCCCCTTTACAGGATCTAACCGTAAAGCCTAGTAGGAAACTGTATCTCAATAAAGCTATTTTAAAAAAAATAAAACCAAACAACTGAGCAGGCATTCAAAAATGGTGGTAATCTAAGAAAAGAAAGAGTGCAGAGAAGGAAGACTGAAGGCCAAAAGCAAGATCAAATCTATGGTCACGCCCTTTCAGATGTCCCATCTCTTTTATATAAACTCAGTGAAAAAGTATAGTGTCTGACACAAAGTAGGCAAACAGGAATTGTGATCTAAATTTTCCAAACAATCCTGTGCAACAGGTACCATTACCCCTATTTTATAGACAGGGAAACTAGTCTTGGGGAATTAAACTAGGAAGGTCTTGAAAATTATTAACCTCAAGCCACTCAACTCAGATTGCAGATGATAAAACTGAAGAGCAGAAAGACGATAAAGTCCAGATACAGTGTGGCCAAGCAAGCCACAAGGAGAGCATGAACATATTAGTCAAGTATCACAATGGTCCGAAGCCAAGCCTCAAACACAACCTATGGCTCTGAATTCAAGGTGACCTACAGGTTGCACATGCTTGCTGACACTGCACAGTCTTGAGCCCCAAACACCTGTGCAGCTGGCCTATGTATAGTTGGCTCTCATTTGCCTTTCCCTCCCTTTGCCAGGAAGCCTGGTTATTCAATGCTCCTTTAATGCTCCCAAGGGCATTTTCATTTAACCCAGATGAAAGCACTAGACAGCAGATCTTGGGGAATCTGTATAGATTGAGGGGCATTCCCTTCAACTACATACACCACTCCATGTGTTCACTCAGAGAGACAACACATAGCTGCTCTGAGGCTCCTCGGCAGACATTTACAGGCAAGGCCAAGCCTCTGGCATGGGAGAGCACAAGACCTAGGGGTTGCAAGATACAAAAAGACTTTTCCTGGGGTACATCCCTCCATTTTGTTACAGGAAAGTCCACTCTCATTTTAGGGCAAGGATCATATCAAGCGTATCAAGCCTCAGGGAGCAAACTGAGAGTAGGAGGGTAGAAAGCAAAAGAACCAAATGATATTGCCACTTCTGGAAACAGTGGTGGGGTGTTAGAGAGAGAGGTGATATAGTGTCAGAGGATCCCTCTGGCAAGAGAAATAAACAAGAAGAAAAGCCTGAGCCTCAGGAAGAAAGGTCTCAGACTGTGATTTAAAAAAAAAAAAAAAAAAAAAATTTCCAGGGAACACGTACTCAGCTGCAAACTTGTCCAGCCTCGTGAAGAGCTCATTCTTCACCTTCAGATTCTCTACAATGGCCTCCACCACCAGGTCTGTGCTGTGGACCACAGATGCTGCATCCGTGCTGGTTGATATGCTGCTCAGGGTCTTCTCAACAAACTCATCAGCAGCCTAATGTAGTGGGAGGAAGAAGAAGAGAACATTCATTGACCTCCTTGAAAATGGTAATGTGCTGCTAATGCAGAAGGGAAGAGAAGGGCTAGGATAGACCAACATACCCCAGACACCACACTTTGATGCACCCTGAACTTCTGAGAAATAAAACAGTCTACATTTCTGCTTAGGGATGACGGCATTTCAATGTACTGCTAGACACCACGGCAAGAGTCTGCTAGTGAGCAATCAATCCCAACTGCTGCTACCACTGTCCTATGTCAGTCATGCTCTTTCAAGTCCTTAGTCAGCTCTGTTCAGAATACTGAATGATCTGCTCATAACACCTATATTGGCCTATGACATCTGTTTTCAGAGTTTCCCTGAAGCCTGTAATTTGTCCCTTCCAGAACAGGGCAAAGGCTTAAGCTTAGTACTCCTCATTAGGTTTAGAATGATGCTGAATACTCCCTCTAATATGTGGCAGAGAAGAGCTGAGCAAGGGCAAGAGCCAGGGTAAGAAAGCCAACCTTAACAGCAATTCAGCAAATAATAACTGACTATCAAGGGCTAGCAATTGGTGTTTCAAAATCAAGGTAGACAGAGCCTCTGCTCTCAAAGAGCTTGCAGACTCATCTTTTCCTCATGTTCCTTCGGTGACATCAGGTTTCCACAAACACACGCCATTCATGGCATAAGCAGAGACTATGCCTCTATCACCTGCCATTTTATTTCAAGATGTAACTTGTCTATGGGGCATCAAAACGTTTGCAATCAACAAAGGCATCCAAAATCATCATGGTATAAACTAGATGAGAGCTGTTCAAAAGAAATACAATGCAAGACATATAAGTAATTTTAAGTTTTCTACTACCTGCATTATTAACTCAACATATCTAAAATATTAGTATTGTAACATGTAATCAATATAAAAAAATTATTCAGATGTTTTATATTCTTTTTTATGTTTGCACTAAATTTTTGAAACCTAGTGTCTATTTTACACTTACAATCTCATTTCAAACTAGCCACATTTAAAGTAATCAATAGCCACTTGTGACTAGTGGCTCCCATACTGGTCAGCACTGAGTTAGATAAATACAGTATGTCAACCAGGCAAGTTGAAACTGATACCTTCCTTATCCAAGGATGTCCCTGGCAGAGGTGCAAAACATTAGAATAGACTCCTGAAGATTCAGGAGTCAGGAGTTGAGCAACTTGAGCCCAGGGGCTATTTTGTTACCTTCAGGGTGTGGCCCAGAGCCTCCCCCCCCCCCACTTTACTTTCCTCTGCTTGGGCAATCTACTTCCTTAGTGATACCGCCTGGGAAACCCAAGGAGGGGTCGCTATGAGTCGGGTCCAACTCTACAGCACATAATGACAATAACAACTGATAATCAGAAGACATCTACAGAGTGAGTAAGTAAAAAATGCAGGCTATCTCAGCTCAGACTCACTCAGTTCTTGACTCCAACCAACAGCCTATAACTCTTATAGTTCCACCTCCTCAAACCCTTATCATAATACAACCTACACTAGGTCTCCCTATAGATTAAGAATATGAGGAACATGGGTATAGGGACAGATAGATAGGTGAACAAGCTAAACAATTAGGTATGTCTAAATGGAGAGTGTATCCAAGATCATATATAGGGTTGGCAGACAATGGGCCTATAAGTTCATG